>NW_024370152.1:7086-436986 GCF_014805655.1 Passer montanus | reverse complement strand
CGGGCCGGGGGCGCTGCGGGGCCGTGCCGCGGCTGAGCCCCGCGGGGAGGCAGCGCTCCGCCGAGCCCTGCGCCGAGCTGGCTCCCGGCACGGGGGGATGCAACCGGCAGGGAGCTGCCCTGCCCGCTCGGCGAGGATGTCACGGCCGGCGCCGGCTCCAGGGCCGTCGCGGGACCCGCCTCTGTATCTCCGTGTCTCCTCCGGGCACACGGGATTTGGGGCCGTGCCGGCTGATGTTCTGGGCGTTTAGAAGTTCTCGTGAGACCTGTGCTGAATGGTTGCCCATTTGTGCCCTTTCTGTCTGGATTCTTTTTCATTACCCAGTACATAGCAAGCTGTGGGGAGCCAGTGACCTTCCCAAAGCTAGCACACTGTTCCTTGTGACTACCTTTGTATTATTTGGGAGATGAGAAATTAGATTCACCCACATTAGGTTCACCCACCATGGAGGGTGGTCTCGGCAGGGGTATAGAATAATATTCAGTTTTATTTTGTTGATGTACCTGTGGCAATGATGAATGGCCCCAACATTCCAGGTGCTATACAAGTACAAGGAAGAAAGGCATGCATGCTCCAAGGATTCACTTTCAAGCAGGATGTGGACAGGATTCGGGAGAAGAGACATGAATACAGGCGGGATAACAAGGGGACTTGAGCTCTGTGGGCTAATTTTTCTGGTAGGTTTTCCCAGAAGGCATTCAGCCAATAGATGCAGTCAGCACAACACTGAGGAGAAGGCAGAGGAGAGGCGTGCAGCAGGGAGGACAGCAAGTGCAGAAAGGCTGGGAAGATGGCACTGGAGTGGGGGCCAAGACTCATGGAAAGGTGGGGTCCAGAACCCTTGCTCTTTGACCAGCAGTGCCACTGCAGGAAGTAGTCCTGCTGATGCTGCTGCCCCAGGCCATTGACTTTGCCACCTGTAGAGCAGGTTTCGTGGCTGACTGACAGCTGGTTTTAACTACCAGCAGCTATAGCTGTCTGCATGCCTGAAGGGTGTGGAACAGATATCAGAGGTGACGTCTGCCAAAACACAAAACAAAAGGTGTGTGCCTATCATGCAAGGAAGGCCTGTTCCATTTCAATCTGAATGTCCTAGCATGTCAGTTGTTTCTCTGAAAATTTTCTTTACCTACACTCCCTTTCCTCTTGTGTTCCAGCCAGCTTTGACTTCCGATTTGGCACCAGGTCTCCCTGAGATCTGGAGGTGTTGAGAAATATTCACCAGTGAAGGTATCCATCTAGGACTCAGATACAGGCTTTAAAGAAACTGATTTCCAAAAAGCACTGAAGATATTTCTGTTGTATTTATTTTTAAGTAAGAAATTAATTTACTTTTTTTGCCATCGAGTAGCAGTGCTTTCCTATAGTGCTCTGAGTCCAAATCTGAAACCACCATGTCAGCACATCAGATACTGAAAAGTAAACCAACTCAGGGACAAAACTGAAAACTAACAAAGCTCCCGATTCATATTAAGGAAATCAAGGGTGCTGATGGAAATTATACAATGTTTGCATATCCCCCAAGATTTTAAATGAGAATGTCAGTACACAGGAACTATGTGGACTGTCTGACTTGGGAGCACTCTTCTACCAGAAGATTTCTCACCTCTACTGCATTGCTCTTTAAGCATATCACACTTAACAAGTCTACCTGCAGGCTGGAGGTTTTTAACTAGTAAGAAGGTTGGCGACCCACACTCTGGGGAAGGCAGATTTTTATGGGCAAAGTAAAACTGGCACTAGAGCAGAGTCACCCATAATATTTTCTGTAAATAAGCATGATTTCATGTGGTAGAAGCCAATCATAGGGATTTTTCCACTAAGTACTTAGCTTTGAAAATACAGGATTGTCCTTTTCAAAATCATGTTCAAATTTTATGCTTTTTCTTACAACTTTAATCAAATTTTAATTCTAATCAAAATATTGAGATGGATCATTGGATCTTTGTATGAGAAAATACAGGCATGAGAGCATGACATGCAATGCCAGTATTTCTTAACTGTCTTTCAGAGACACACATGGTTTCAAAAAGCACAGGAAAAGTAAGAGGGAGAGCCTTTCACAACCTGGAGTCTCATTGTCAGATACATTCAGACTGAGTTTTTTATAAATACTGCCACAGCAGCCAGACCAGTCAGAAAGTGATCTGTGCCCACATGATTCTAAGTAACATCCTGCACCCTGGCAGACAGAAGGCCTAGGGAAAATAGGCTACTATTCTCTTAATAGTGTATGGTCTTTCCCAGAGGGACTTGGCACAACCTAAGGACATGGGTATCTGTTAGAGCATCTGTTGTAGAGTTGCTCTTCCTGCATAAATCAGGGAATATTTTAGCAGTTACTTATATGTCTCTGTAATTCTGGACAATTTTTCATTAAAACATCTGGTACTAAATCAAAGCTTTAATAAAAGAACATGGATAGCAAATCCAGCTGAGAAAATCAGACTATTCTAGAATAACAACAGCTGGCTCAGATGCTCTTCATGTGACTTTTTTTCCCAGATTAGTATCTAAAAGCTGGAAGGAAATAAGTAAATGGCAATTTAGCATGTGGGCCTTTGTGGGGTTTTTTCTAAATGTCATCCTGAAAGATGTACTCTTCATCATCAAGATCTTGATTTACTGTCCAAGCAAAGCAAATTTACTGAAGGTATGTTGGTTGAAGCCTTTAGAAACAGAAGCTCTTTTTAAAATTGTGCACTTGTTTTTACTTTTCCTTGACATCTATTTGTTGTTTGTAAAAACCAAACCTTTTCTGGACATTTCTGGTAATGCACATAAGGCCTACAGATACTTCAAAAAACAAGGAGATTTTATTCTTGACCCAGAATAAAAAACACGGATGTACTTTTGTGGCATACCTGATACCACTGTGCTTCTGACTGGCACTTGAGCCTTCTATTGCATCTCTACAATCTTCTTCAAATGGAAAATCTGAAATAGTTTCAGGGAATTATAGAGCCATGTAATAGATTAAGATTTAAGATTCCTCTGGGAGTCACATGATTAGAGGAGCCACTTGAATAACTCACTCAATAATACCTAGTGTGTTAAAAGACAGGAAAATCTAGACTTAGTGAAGGGTAGCTGCTGCTACACTTCTTGTATATTTCATATATAAAATATAAAATATATATATATATTATATATAAATATAAAATTTCCTCACCTGTCTTAGTAAATGTAAACTGACTACTTGCTTTGTACTGTAACTTTACAATCTCATTTGCTTCTTTCATCACATTTTTGTCTTAGTTAATAGCCAAAATTCACAATACACATAAAAGAAATTACTTTAATATGGCATAAAGGGTGGAAATACATGTTTACTATTATAATTCTTTAATCCTGGTAATGGATCTCTTCTTAATGGATTTTTTTTGTAATTATTTAGTAGAATTAATACTCCTTAAAATTAGAAATTAGCAATTACCAGAGAGGACACAATATTTCAAATATTTGCAATCTGATAGTCACATTGAAAAACACAGTTGCATTCAAGTAGGATGCCAGAGAGCTTCAAAAGGATTAGGAGAGATGAAAAAAAAGAACAAACCAGTTGGACAGGAACAGCAAAGAGGAATCTGTAAACCAATGTGCAACACGGGAGGTATATATATTAACAGTGAGAAGTGGCCAGAGTTTGATTCCTCCTTCCTGCCAGACTTTTAAATTTCTTTTCAGTACTTCATGCCAATTTGAAATGGAAAAAGTAGGCAGTCTTAACGTCAGAACTAGGAAAACTTAACAGAACTTTCTTTCCAGACTTTCACAAATGAGAGACATTTGCACCATTGGCTGTTGCAGCGTTGGCTCTTTCTTCTGTATGGTTTCTTTGACCAAGTTTATATATATATTCATATATAACAAATAATACTCCCACCTGTACCTGAGGTGGAAATTAAGATCTTGTATTTGGCAAAGTTACCCACTGTCTTACCTAGTGATGACAGCTTCCAATCAAATTAATTCCGTGCTGGATCACATACAAATACTCTGAGTATGTACAGCAACTCTACTTATTCCATTTTGAACATACCCCAAGTTGTTTTAAGTGAACCACCTTGTCTACTGATCAAGGGGTGTAGATACACAGCACAGTAAGAGGAAGAATTACACCACAAGAACCACCCCAGCCTAGGCTGCCATCATTGCTCAAGACCAACTTTGAAGCCAGCTTGGGTATGTTGAACAGCATCAGATTTCCCAGTGGATGTCTAAGACACTAATGTGTGTCAAAAAATCATCAGCAGCAATCATTCCAGCAGGACTGAACAAGAAGTAGAGCTTCAGAAGAAGCTGTAACCTTATAGCATTGGTTACAAGTGAAGAAAACAGAGCCTTTTGAAGAATTAAACTGATCACATAAGCAGAGTTAGTCACATGATGATAGCAAAAAGTGGGTCAGTTCCACTATTTTTAGATAGAGTGGGAAGGAAAAGTTTTGTGGCTTGGTGGTTTTTTTAGCAAAAATTAAGATAAAGGCTCAAGACATTGAATGAACTGGGAAGAAAAGAAAAAACAAAACCAAAAAAACCAAACAACTACTGAGGATTCCAGGACTCTTTCCAGTGCTTTGCATGGGTTTCAGATGGATGTTATCCTAGCATACACACACACCCCTAAACAAGGAATTCTCTACAACAGAGGTTGCTTTTTATGCCATGTATCAATCACATTCTACAACTCTAGCTAGTTACAATAAACTTAATTCGCATTTTATAGTGTATGTGCAAATGCCATTATTTCATAATACACCAGACACCAGAACATGCCATCTTTCCAATAAGGAAAAAAAAAGGGACTGTAATCTATTACAGAACATTGGAAACTTTGGAAAAAAAGTATAGGATATTCTTTACCTAATTACATCAATGAGATTCACAGTTCTGCTTGTTACTTAGGTTTTTGAAGCACCTAATTTTAACACCAAATGGAATGGAATACTTAGATTGGAAAAGAACCTTAAGCAGAGTCCAACCATTAATATCGCACTGCCAAATCCAACATTAAATCATGTCCCTAAGTGCCACATCTATGTGCCTTTTAAATAATTCTAGGGATGGTAACTCCAGTACTTCCTTGGGCAGTTGCTTAAAATGCTTGATAACCCTTCCAGTGAATAAATATTTCTGAATATCCAAGAATAAACCTCCATTGGCACACCCTGAGGTCATTTCCTCTTGTCTATCACTTGTTACTTGGGAGAAGAAACTGATCCCCACCTTCCTACTCATAAGATAGCTCCTGCACCAGCTTCATTGATTTCTTTGGATGGCATCTTTCCAGAGACAAATTTTCATATAGTTATTGATTTCTTCTCCCTTAGCTGGGAATTCTGTGTCATACAGTCTTAGCTACATGTAAATGCCCATTAGCATAAGACACTGTGCAAAAATGTAAGAGATCTGTGTTGTGATGAGAAGAGAATAAATCCCCAAATTTCCCTCCTCATAGCATCTATGGCATTGTCTTATCCGTGATCTCTTCCCCTTCTCTGGAACATCAGATATGAACTGTGATGTGGTTGCCCACAATTGCTATTATCTGCACACCTCACCTGGTAGTTTTAACCAGGAAGAACAAACAGAAGAATGCAGGAAGGTAAAATTTGTTAGGCTTTCCCTACTGTGTACAATTGTTTATATTCTCCTTATATCATGTAGTACATGGTACTTGGTCTCTTCCTACAAGGAACATTTGTAATGGAGTGCATTCACAGCTGAACACTACTGTGCCATAATATTCAGAAGTTATCAGTTTAGCTGTGTCAGAAAGGCCTGCTTTTCTGAAAGCCCCGATCTTTAAATTTCAAGTTGCTTTCAGGTGTTTTAGGCTGGACAGTACAGAATTGATATGGACAGCTGCTTTTGAAAACCTTAGTGGAAGTTTTCTTACTCTCAGCATGTGCCTTTGACATAAATAAAATGGATGTAAATGAAAAAATAAGGAGAAGTAATAAAAGATGCTGAAAAATATGTAGATGTTGAAAAGTCATAATGCTCTGCTTTCAGAAGGAAATAAGCAACATACAGTGCTTAGCACCAGTGCAGAAGATCGGAGTGCTACTGATTCTGTCTGTCCACACTATCCATCTCCTGGGCAGTATGCACCAACCATCCCAGTCAAGCACCTTTCACCTTTTCCAGGATGGGTTTCCAATGAGTCCAAACCAGCTGCAAACCAAACCCACTGATCTCGGTTCTTCTGTTCAGATCTTAAGCAACATGACCTCTCCCAAAATTAGTAGGCTCCTCATCTCCAACATTTCCCAGCACTTTGACATTAATGACCATTTAGTCTCTGCAGAGCCTATTGCTGCAAAGCTTTCTGATGAGGGAAGTGCCAATGAATTTTCTAGATACTGAGAGCCTACTCCTCTAATGAACCCCTTCATGCCCTTCATGCCACAGGCCTTGTCAAGGCACTCTTCACAGTGTCACTGGAGATTTTGAGCAGTAAAGCACAAAACTGACTGGAGCAGGCAGACTGTGGGCTGAGGCTTCTCCTCCCATCTCATCTCTCTGCACAGCATTTGTCTCTCTGCTTGGAAACCTTGAGGCAGGGCTCACTCAGTAACAAGAAAAATTTAATCTTATTTCTGTAATATGTGAGGTCTGTGAAAAATAAACAAAAGGAGCATACACTTTCTTGTTTCTTCTGCACCTTTTACTGCAACATGCTGAAACACCATTAGAATATTTACAGAAAAATAAATCACATGAAGAGATGCACTGATGCATCTGTACATCTGCAATTACTGTAAGAGTAATTAAATGTAGTTGCTTCTAGCTGTGTTAGTACTAGTATAAACCAGAGTCTGTCCGTATGTTCACACTTCCATACACTCATGCTCAAATATGATTCAGGCTCTTCTTCAGTATTTCAGTGAAACCAAACATAGATATGCTGGCAAGCTTATCATAACCTGAAAGCATTTACAGGAGATAACTCAAATTTATTTAATATGGCATTTCCAGAATGTTCATGGGTTTTTAAGGAATGTGCATAAAGTAAATTTAGTGATGCAGAGAACAATGAAAATAACTTGAATTGGACATGAATTGAACCTAAGGTTCCTTTCAGGTGGTGTTAGTGGATGTGGTCAGTATTGCAAGCAAAGATGCCTGGTAACTTCAGAAGTGGGTGTGCTGCAATATTCTCAAAACACTGAGTCTTAGCAGAGCTATGACTCATTGAACCACAGCTGTCGGAGGACTTTCTGAACGTCAGCATAGGATAAGATCCTTTATACCTCTCTAGGGAAACAATCAAATCATCAGTTTAAATTCCCAAGAGCAAGTCTTAAAGATTTTTACTTTAATAATCACTATTGAAGATATTATTTCTTCTAGCTGAGGACTTCAGTAATTGTTTCTTAATTACTGCTAGGAAAGTCAACCTTCTTCTCCCTGGTAAAGGCCAGAAATGCAACTATCTCATTCCTTGCACCTACTTTCTTCTAGGATGTCAGACAGAAGTCACTCTTATGGCTAATTTTTCTAAGAATTAAAGGACAAAATTAGAAGGGATTTGAGACCCCTTGGGTATTATATGGATGAACAAAGATACAATCTGGACTGAAAAGCTGTGGCAAAGTTCAGGTACCAAATAGCTGAATGTTGTACAGGCTTGTTCAGATGTGTGGCCCTACCACACTGGACTCAGGTTTCAGCGACAGAAATGTGAAATCAGAGAGATAAAAATGGGCGAAGAATTGTCCTTTTACTAGGACTGTGTGATGCCATTTCAGCTACTGAAATGTTTTAGGTAGTTGTTTTCAAAGCAGAATATAGTGGGCACAGGTTGCTGTTACACCTGGTGCCTCAGGTATTGAGCTAGGATCCAAGTCATAGTCACTTCACTAATGTGAGACTTGACCTCAAAATGCCTCCAGCCTGAGAAAACAAACTACATCTCTTTTACAGTCAGCGGGAACACAGACGACAGCAACACCTGGTAGTTGGTTTAACAGCTTTTTGGATTGTGCTGTATGCCAATGAAGTTGTCATTTGGTGACGCTCTGGACTGAATTAATGCCAAAATTAAAAAATTCTGCATCACACCCAGGCACTCTTCATGAGCTACTGGCAGGTGCTCTGACTGGAGGGCTGCAGTCCCTCACAGCCTGCATGATCAGGCCTCTTACTGCCTTATTCTTCCATACATCCGTGTTGGTGTTGTTCCCAACTGTGCATCTCCTACAGCAGCCCCACAGGCCCTAGTTCCCTGCAGCCCTCACTTTAAAACCTCTTAACATGATGGCAGTCGCCACTGAAGCTGTGAGATCATCCAGCAGTTTTAACTAGCTACTTCAGATGTGTATATACGGAGTATTAAGTATCTAAACTGACAAGAAGATACTGTCCCACCTCAACGATATGGTTCCTCTTTGGCAAGAATTTCTTCACAGAAAGGCTGATTAGACATTGGAACGGGCTGCCATCGCAATGGAGTCACCGTCCCGGGCGGTGTTTAAGGAAAGACTGGATGCGGCACTCAGTGCCATGGTCTGGTTGACAGGGAGCTGTTGGGTCCTAAGTTGGACTCGATGACCCCAGAGGTCTTTTCCAACCTAACAGGTTCTGTGTCTCTGTGCTGGCAGCCCTGCATGCGGCCCTGCGGGCGCTGCCCGGGCCCGGGGGGCCGTGTCCGGCGGGGCGCGGCTGGGGCAGCGCCCTGCTCGGCGCTCACTTCCTGCCAGGGCGGGGCCTGCTGCCGGCGGATGCGAGCCGTGCGGCGCCGCCGCCGCGGTCCTGGCGCAGGGCAAGGTGACTGCGGGGCGGCCGCGNGGGGCGGGGGCGGCAGCGCGGCCGTGCCGGGGGGCGGCGCGGGCCGGGGCGCGTCCCCGCGAAACGCCGGGATAGTGAGCCCCGGAGATGCGGGCGCGGGTCCCCGAGAAAAGCGGGGATCCAGAGCCCCCGCAGGGGAAAGGTGCGCTCGGGGACACTGTCCAGAGGAGCAGAGAGAGCGGCGGGCCGCAGGCGTGGCTTGTCGCGGGATGTGCGGAAGCGGGGGAGTACCGGGGCAGACGTGTAACAAGTGAATGGCCTGGAGTGCCAGGGCGGGTTTGGGCTGGGTATCAGAAAAAGGCGCTTCACCAGAGGGTGGCTGGGACGGGTCCCTAGGGTCACAGCACCAGTCTGACAGGGTTCATGAAGCGTTTGGACAGTGCTCTAGGGCACATGGATGCTTGAGGTGTCCTGTGCAGAAATAAGAGTTGGATTCAGTGATCTTTGTGGTTCCCTTCCAGTTCAGCATGGGCGTAGTCATATTCTGTGGTTCTTGGTGTATCAATGTTTGGAGAAGCACAGGGATTGATTCTTTGTACCAGGAAGGGGCCTGGTGAAGACATCAGCCACATTAATGGGGGGAATGGTGGGGAGCATTTCTTGCCCTGAAACATGGGCAGGGAGATGGATGCTTTTCAACCCTCACAGAGGCGTTTAAGGTGTCGTTGGTGTTTGGTCGCCTGCACTGGGCTCTAGGAAGAGGCCTTGGGTGTGTGCACACACAGGCGATGTAGAACCGATGGCTCAGCGGATGGGTGGAGAAGCGTGATGGGAATACCCATCCTGATACAGGGTGTGGGAAGAGTTCAGGCAGAATAACATGTATGCCACGCAGCAAAGCAGCTGGGAAGATGAAATTGCCCTCAACACACGGGCTTACACAGAGTGGAGAAACAGGGTCTTTGATTTTATAACCCAGTGTTTCAGAGGTGTGAATGTAGAGTATAGAGTATACAGGTGGTGTCATTTGTTTGTGAAACAGTGATCAAGGGGTGCCTCATGCTCTGGGGACTCCTAAGAGAAACAGTAGCTGTATGGCTGCTGTAAAGTCTGGCCCAGAATTTCCCAGTCTTAAAAAGTCCTTGAATCTGTAATAATCTAAAAGCTTTAGGATGGGATATGGAAGAGTGATAGACCAAAGCACATGGAGATTATGTATTTCAGATAGTCCTTCATGGAAGACTGTTTTATTTGTTCTCCCTTCTGCTAAAGATTGCTAGTCCCTGCAAGGTGGAAGAGATAGACCTTGGAACAGGAAGATCCCCCAGCTAGAGAGTTCTGTGTAGATCAAACTCAGTATATCATCACACACCTAGAAACTAAGAGACAAATGTTAGTGATTTGTTATTTCAGATAATTCTGGTGAACAGTCCTGAAAAGAGATGACTTGCCTGCAAAAGCTGATGATAAAGTCTAAAACCACAGAGGTTAACAAAATTTTGTAGCTAGGGTGTCACAGCTCTGCTTGAAGGAATTTGCTGTTAATGGCTGAAGGGACTTGGCCATTCCTTTTTGACAATGGATACTGTCTGAAAATACAGAATTATTTTTGCATTTAGGCTCAGAAAAGTTTGGAGTCAGGATAGAATAATGTCTGTTATTAAATTATGATGTAGCAATACATCAGATGTTTCTTTAGGAAACATCCAAGTTATCCTAGAAAACAATAAACCAATTTAATTAGTGGCAAATTTCCACATGCAGTTGATAATTATATTACATTGTTACCTATCTTATGTTAGGGTAAATATTTTGGTCCTTCATATAAGCAGGTGTTTAAAATTGACAGCAATAGAAAACCTGTCTGCACCAAGGCCAGTATGTAGCTCATTTGGCATCTTTTTAAACTACTGTGTTACAGAGTTTTAAGGCAGTATTGGAAATAATTCTGCTTTGAAATGTAATGTTAACAGAAGTTGAAATGGAGAAATACCAGGAATTGCCTTTGATTCTAGTAGATTCAGACAGATCTACGTCTAAAATTATTTCAAGGGACCATCATTACAGCCAAATACTAACTGTAATTAAATGTGATCTGCATGGCTGGAAAGATGTGTGGGCCAGTGATTCAGTTCTGTAGTTATGGTGAAAAAAGAGCTTTTATTTTTTCTCAACTTACAGACCTTCTGTTTTAGGAGATGGTATGTTCTGTGTCTGGATGGAAGGAATTAGAAGGAAGGAAGGAATTAGATGGAAGGAATTAGAATTTTAGACAATGGTTGAAGAAAAAAGGAGGACAGAAAAATATTCTGCTTCTTAAAAGACTGCTTTGCATAAATGAAAAAAACTGCTTTGTCAGAGGGGTCATGGTGGTCCTAGCTCAGACAGGTAACTTGGAGTTAGCAGACTTCAGTTAAGTTTGCTTTATCACTTCCTTGTTTTGCAGTTTTTTACTTTAGCTTCTTGTTTTATGTAATATAGAATATGTATGCAGCGGTGGCCAACTTGAAGAGTTTTGTGAGAGGTTTGCATCTGGTTGTACTAATATTGTTCATGCAGTTTCAAAGGCAAGCTGATAGGTGTGTCAGAAGTTGCATTCGATCTTGATCACCATTTTATTTGACTTAGTGGCTGGTTTTACATAAATAATGACAGGATGTCCTGCTGAGAACCACCTCCAAAGAGAGGTTGTTTAGAAATGAGGAAAAACAGTGGGGTCTGTTAGGTCTGAGCCTGGCTGGTGTCACTGCCAGTGATTGTCAGTCATGATTTTTACTGATAATTTTCACTGATAGTTTTGCAGAGCTGTAATGGATTGCAGGTGGACTAGAGATACCACTTTACCTTTGACAACTTGGCATAGATGCCTGTCACCCTAATGTTGCTATTACACCAAAGCATTGTTTTGTCACGATGAAACCTAAACTAATGTCTTAAAAATTGGGAAATCTTGAAAGGTTGATGAATTTTGTAAGTTTCATAAGAGTGATGTCACAGTAGCCTTTCTTTTAGAACTTTACGGAAAAAATTCGGAAGCAGTCTAAAAGGAGCATGGAATTGCTCCTGTTAATATTATCATGTACTGTCATGCTTTTCTAGCTGGCAAAATCAGTAGAGAGATTGATACTACTTTGAGTCAAGGATAAGCAAGCCTTGTTATTAATCCAGGTAAAGTTCCATCTGTAGAGTGGAGCAAAAATCTGACATAACATTAGATTTATACCAAAAGGATGGTACTTACTTAAACTCTTGCTAACATCTTAGTAATTTCTGTTTGGGAGGAGAGGAAATTTGGGTTATTTTGATGTTTTGTATTATTGATTTTCTTAATGTACTTTGGCCTACAAAAGGGTATGTACGGCTTTAGAAATAAATGTTTAACTTGCTTTACCTCACCAAAATGTGTTTAATGGAGATACATAAACTATCTTAGTCAAAAACTTTTTGTTTACAGAATCTGTCAGTGGATGCATCTGAGCAATTTGTTCCATTCTTTTATTTGGAATATGAGATTTTCTTTCTTTCATTTACCAAGGCAGAATAGTTTTTCTACTTATACAGAAATTTCCATCAGAACAGGAAAAGTAATTTTAGTATTTAATTACAGTTGAACTTCATAATACTTAAATATTGTTTATACAGAATTTTTATATATTATTTGTAGAAATAGAAGTATTAATGCAGTTTTAACTGGAAAAAAGAAATTTCTAGGCTGAATTTTGGGAACAGAACTGTTCTGTTCTGTTCTGTTAGGTACTAGGTGTCCATTATAAATGGAGTAGTCACTGTGTGTCCACCATTGGGGCTGTGCTTGTGTGTACTGTTCATGAAGCAATTACCATTAGATGTAAGTAAATTATTATTATTAATGACATATTTCTTGTTTTCTCTTTTATGTCAGGAGGTGTACTTCAAGAATCTTTCAAAACAGAAACAAAAGGAAGTCATGGAGAAGAATGGAAACAACCACAAACTTCGTGTTTGTGTTGCTACTTGCAACCGTGCTGATTATTCAAAATTAGCTCCCATTATGTTTGGTATTAAGGCAGAACCACAGTTTTTTGAGCTTGATGTCGTAGTGCTTGGTTCCCACCTGATTGATGATTATGGGTAAGGTGAATTTTTATCTACCAGTGTGTTTCTGAAGTGTTAGCAATCTTAGTATGAACACTAGATAAAATGAACTCTTGGCATCATCAGTCAACATCAACACAACAAATGTGGCATCAACACAACAAAGTTTTACTTATTTTTTCCAGAATTTTATTTTGCAGCTCCTTATGAGATTGCATATTTCATGCAATCATTTTTTTCAGCCAGTCTTGGAATTCTAGAAAGTTTTGTGCAAATGCTGTAATTGAGACACCAAAAAGGATCACAGACTGTATGAAGTGAGAAACTCATGTCCTGCATTTTTCCCTGAAACCTGGTGATTGTCAACTGTGCTACAGTTTTTTTAGTTTCATAGAGAAAATAGCCTCCTCAGTCATTTTAAATTGCAGCTCTTCTGTTTTACAGTTATTGGAGAAAGTACTTAGATATTGCATATCCCAGGAGAACACTGTTAGTTATAACTTCTGGTATTGTGGAGGCAGGAAAGTATGGCCATATATTTCTGACAAAATGAATGACAAAATGAATAACAAAATGATAGAAATATGGTTATCTGGGTGATATATATAGGTAGGTGGGGGAGAATAGAATCCCTGTCCATAGCTCTCCTTAAGTAAGCAGTCACATCACCCACTCAGGAGGATGAGATGTCTTGGTCCAAATCCCTTCCCTTGGAAGGACTTCCCACATCCCACGTGGATATTCTCTTGGTTGTTGGGGAAAAGATAGAAGAAACAGCATGGATAGCCTTTCTGGGATTGCAGTTGATTTTCCTCAGCTGCATTTACCAGATTGGACCCAGTAAGTCCAGTAAGTAAGAAATAGATATGAAATGCATATTCTGGGAAACAAAATCAGACTTCAGCTTAGGTCTGCAGTGTATTGGCATTGTCAGACTTCCAGAAATGTATAAGTGTATCTTCAAGTAGAGGTACTTTTTGGACTTTGCAATGAGAAATATTGTAATTTTATAAGCCAGGACAGGAGGAAGTTGTATCATTTCAAACTACTAAGACAGGGTGTTCCACTGCTGACTGTTCTCTTTCTGCACATTATACAGCGCTCTGTTCCTTGCTTTGTACTGGATGTTTTCATCCAGTAACATGGCAAGGTGAATTCAACATCACAAAACTAACCTGATTCAAAACAAAACCAGACTAAAAAAAAAAACCAAAAAAAACCAACAAACTAAAAATACAAACTAGTTGAACTTCTTGACAGGTTAGTATGTTGAATTGCTCCCTGTCTGATTGGAGAAATAAAGTTATGCCATTTCATTTGCTAAAAATGACAAACATGGTCCTGATTTCTCCATAGCACATACCCTTGGCTGTCTGCAAGACTTGTGCAAAGTAATACAAAATACTACTTTTCCAGTTCCAAGGTGTTTAACACTTGTTTCTGTATTGTGATTTATTTGTAATGCACAAAGCAAACCATAGAGATTTTGATCTGGCAAATGTTTTTGCTGTTAGTTACTTCGTGTTAAGTATTCTAAAACCCTGGTACTCCTTGGGGTTTTTTCAGGGCCTAGCCCTGCATCCCTTAATCTGGGTCATCCTAGGAAATGAGTGGGTCCTTGGAACATATATGTTCTACTGATATGAACGAGGTAATCAACAGTAACAGAAGTCAGATGACAGTGATCCTGCGAAGTGACTGTTAGTGAAATGCTTGGAGGATCATAAAAGAAACAAAACCACCAGAAATGCACAGTCTTGTTTGTCCCCTAGGTTTTCACCTTTCAAAATGCAAAGAATACAGAAACAAAGAGGAAGCAGGTTTTCTTAGAGGAATGTACACAATCAGGAAGGTGGTAGGTCTGTGAAGGATATTTGTAAATGGAGTTGGAAATGTAATGAAGTTTATGCTATATAAATGTGAGCCCCTTTACTCAATAAAATAAACAAGATTTGCCTTAAAAAATACAGAATCTGAAATAATACATGCAACCTGCAGGATGTTTTCTTTAAACATGCAGGCCTCAGCTTTGCATCATATGTGTTGTATTTATGGAGATGTCCACAGAAAAGTCAATAAACATACCCTTTCTGACAGGAAATCAAGCAACGTCTATTCTCTGAAAGTCTCAGTGGACGCATGAACAAAGGGTTTGCTTTCTGAGGATTTCCTCAGTATGTTCACCACAGTTCCTCCTTAAAGGTGTCTAGAGAAACTGGATGTTCGGAATATTAGGGAGGATCTTCATATGGATGAGAATATTCTGTTAAAATCTTAAAAGCTACTTTCCTCAATGAAGAAGATGTGGAAAGCAGGTCTTTTTTTAACCCTGGTACAGCTGTTGTAATTTGTTTTTATTTTGTGAAGCAGTATTGCTGAAAAATCAAGTTGTATTTCCTCTAATAACCCTTTTTCTCTGACCTTCAGTAATACTTACCGTATGATTGAACAAGACGACTTTGATATTCATACAAGATTACACACCATCGTGAGAGGGGAGGATGAGGCAGCTATGGTGGAGTCGGTGGGCCTTGCATTAGTCAAGTTACCCGATGTCCTCAACCGCCTGAAACCTGACATAATGATAGTTCATGGGGACAGGTTCGATGCTTTGGCCCTGGCCACGTCTGCAGCCCTGATGAACATTCGGATTCTTCACATTGAAGGTGGGGAAGTCAGCGGGACCATCGATGACTCCATCAGACATGCCATAACCAAACTGGCCCATTACCACGTGTGCTGCACGAGGAGTGCAGAGCAGCACTTGATAGCCATGTGTGAAGACCACGACCGCATCCTCTTAGCAGGCTGTCCCTCATATGACAAGCTTCTCTCTGCCAAAAACAAGGACTACATGAGTATTATTAGAATGTGGCTAGGTAAGCGGGCCACTTCTTATGTTTTTCTCACATGCCTTTCAACACTAGAAGAGCTTAGTAAGCAGGCTATCAGTCAAAAAGTAATATATATTTTTAATACTACCTTTCTTTCTACACTTGCTTTCATTCTGTATTCTGCCACGTACAATTGAAAAGCTACAAATCTATTTACTGAACACTTACGGACCTTCTGCCAAGTCAAAAAATAACTCTTAAATGGGTAATTTCTCTGAGCTGAAACAGGCAACATGCACCAAAGGCTTTTGGTGTTTAATACTCACTGACTTAGAAATAATTCCTCTAAACAGTGGAGTTTTATGTTTGCTTTATTATCTTTGACAAAGCAGTGTCCTGTATGGCTGCCATTTGTAGAAGCTGGAGTCTTTTTCAGTCAGTATGTTTTGCAGATAAATGTTTATCAAGTGTACTAAGACAAGTATGACTAACTGTTTTAAAGCAGTGGAAAGGAAGTCTGTGCTTGAGAATGGGCGACTGACAGAAAATCAGAGCAGCTTCAGGAGTTATTCCAGATTTATAGTGGTGTGAGAACAGTCTCTTGATGCTGGTATAGTCTTGGAAAGCTTCAGAAGTAAGCTTGCAAGTTAAGTTTTTAGCCATTTAGGTAGTGGTCTCTAAAGTTAGGAGATGTGCTTAGAGAGGCAAATAACAAGCTAGGCTACCCTGTAAGTCCCTTGATTTTTATTCTAGTATTGATCCCTATGTGTTAGATATAACTCATTCAGTGCCTTGAATTTTCAGGGTTTCACATCTGTAATTCCAAAAGTATGTCCTTCCTTCCTATTGCTATTCTACACCAATAAAAAAACTTTTCTTGCCCTCTGTTTGGACAGGTGAAGATGTCAAAACCAGAGATTATATAGTTGCTCTGCAGCATCCTGTAACCACAGATATTAAACATTCCATAAAGATGTTTGAGCTGACACTAGATGCACTCATATCCTTCAACAAGAGAACGCTTGTTCTGTTCCCGAATGTGGATGCAGGTGAGTAGAATACCTTCATGACAAAGTGGCACATAACAGATTGTCTTCAAAAGAGTGCTTTTATCCCAGGTCGTCCAGCCAGATAGAAATAGCTGGATTGTATCAGCCTCGTGGGTGCATCTGCAGCAGGAGCTCTGTGTTCGCATTACTGGAGCATGTTTCAGTTTTTCAGTGTGGGAAGGAAAATGAGAAACCATGTGACATAGGAGCAATATTAGTGCCTCTTAAATTAGCTTAAAACTACAAAGATACTTTTGCAGTGAATTCTTGTATCAAACTTCGGCATATGTGCTGAGCTAAATGCTTTACAGTGTAGGGATAAAAAGAGAGCAGAAACGTCTTCAGAGCTGGAATTAACTCAGTGAATGGCTGTCTACTATATTCTTTGTGCCTGGACTTTGATTTTAAAAGTAGAGCTTAAATAATTTATTCTACTTTGGTTTTCTGTAGGAAGCAAAGAAATGGTTCGTGTGATGAGGAAGAAGGGCATTGAACACCATCCCAATTTTCGGGCAGTAAAGCATGTGCCATTTGACCAGTTCATTCAGCTAGTTGCTCACGCTGGTTGTATGATTGGTAACAGCAGTTGTGGTGTCAGAGAGGTGGGAGCGTTTGGCACACCTGTCATCAACCTGGGGACACGTCAGACGGGAAGAGAAACAGGTACATCTTTGCTTAACTAGTGTTTTGTAATGCAGGACAGAGATGTATCAGAGATGTCATTGTTGCTTTAGTGAAAGCAAGGGGAGGCACAGAACTGATGAAGAGTGATGTCAATCTGATGGGCATCTTGCCCTCATAGAGGAAATAAAAACTTTTTTTTTTTCATTTCTAAAGCAGCTCATACTCTAATGCAAGTTGAGCATCTGGTCTGTCCTATTATGTTGCATCTGACCTGTCCTATTATGTTAATTTTTGTTGTCTAGGTGAAAATGTTCTTCATGTTCGTGATGCTGACACACAGGATAAGATTCTTCATGCTCTACAGCTGCAGTTTGGGAAGCAATATCCATGGTGAGTACACTCATCTTAATTCATTGAGGGGGATGTTAAAGCAGTAGAGTAAAAGGCATTTAGTCCTAAGGTGTTTCATCATATTTGATTGGAGTGCTTTTAATGCACTGATCTGAGGTTACAAATGATTTTTCATTTCAGAACCATAATGTGATGTCTGGTATGCAGTAGTATTTATAGCACAAAATGTTACTTTGTTCCAATACAAATAGTCATTTAACATCCAACAGAAAGTCAAGAAGACAAAATTCATATTAACCTAGACAATGTGATTAAGAGAGCGCGTTCTTTAGGGGCAGCTTGGGGGAGAACATCCTGTCTGCCTACTAAGGACGCTTTTTTGTGTGGGTACAAATGATACTAAGAGCCAAAAAAGTGGCCAGGATCAAGGAAGACTATAAAGCTCTGGTGAGGCACATGAAAAACATCTCTGCCCAAGTCATCTCCTCATGTGTCCTCCCTGTTAGAGAAATCAGGACAGCCTGAGGCAGACAAATTTTGCAGATCAATGTCTGGGTTTGTGGCTGGTGCTATCAAGAAGTTTTTGGCTTTTATATAACAGTGAGTTAGGTTTTTGTGATTTTTCCCATGTGTGTTACAGGGGAATGGGATCCCCTGACTAAAAAGGGCAGAGAGTCTTTGGCAGCAGGCTGGTGAGATGGACTTTAAACCGAAGGGAGGTTAGGACTTTAAACTAGGAGTCAGGGTGCAAATGGCAACAATTGTGCCATTTCTTCCTCTTGGGGAGCAGGTGATAGCAACCACTACAGAGTCAGGTGTTCTTTGGTTGCAGCTCAGATTGAAGATCTGTCTTGACTTGAGGCAATTTAAAGAGATGGGCACTCTGAAATGAGTAACCACCCCCTTGATTCCAACCACAATAAGGAGCAACACACAAGTAGATGCAAGTGAAAAAATAAGTTTATTAGTGAACAGGATGCCAACAGGCAGTGGTGGGTGGGGGGGACCATAACAGATACCAAGCTGCTAAATCTCACAACCCCACGGGAACAAGAGAGACCAATTATTTCCAAAATGCTGGAAATAATTGTTCCTGAAGTGATGTCTGCCAGAGGCAACTTTATGGCTGAAGAACAAAGGGAAGGTGCCATCTCAACCTTCTCTTCCAAGATGGTGCCTCCCATGTGACCACACGTTTGCAGGAACAAAGAGGCAAAATGGTGAGAATGCCCACTGGGAAGGCAGGAGTCTGCAGAGCAGTTCTGGATGCAGATGGAAACTTGCTGGTTCAAGTGGCTGCTGCCACTTCCTCCTGCTGTCCGTGGACTCTGCCAGTGCTGCTGCTGTGCTCTGGACCATGGTTCTGGGATGGGCTGGTGGGGAAGGAGCAGTCCATCTACACTCGCACAGGGTGCCCAACCCCAGGAACTCACTGGCTTTTTTGCCACCAACAGACATTGCAAAGTTCACTTTGAAATTGTTTCTAGCTGCAAAATGCAGCTTTTAGAATGGCAAACCCAAGGCTGCGACAAAAGGGAGAGGCTCTAGTCCCACAGAAGACTCCAGTCTTCTCTCATAAGTGGCGCAGACTGAGGCAGGGCCAGCCCCTCCCTGCAGCAGCAGGAGGGCACATACGGACTTTGCCCCGACACAGCTCAGAAACACCAACTGGAGTCCCTCTGAGGCAAGGGAGAAGGGGAGGAAATGAAAAAAGAACCCAAAAAGAGAAGGGAAAGAAAACTTCTGCCAAAACAAAGATGAAACAGCTCTCAAAGCAAACACTATGTAGCAAAAGGCAGGAAACTACCTGGGCAAGGTGATTTTAAAAATGGCTGTGGTCACCACCCACCTGCCACACACACACAAGGTGTGTGAAGAGACAGTAATGATTTTTTGGCACAGATAGCTATGGAATACAGTGATATTATAGATGACTCCAAGACAGGATCATAGGGCAAAATACATCCAGGGTTTTTATGACTATGGTGTTCATAACTCTCACAGCCCTTCAAGCAACCTGGTAGTTTGATGTTCTGTGAAGTGCCTGTATACCAATGCACTCAGCAAGTGTTATAAACAAGGTAATCTAATAAAGTAGAAATCTATGTGAGGTTGCAGAGCCATGATCTCATAGGAATTATGGCAACATACCTGGCATGGATGGCTGTAAATGTTGTCATGGATGGCTGTAAATGTTGTCATGGATGGCTATATCTAGAGAGGACAGGTCAGAGAAGCAAGGTGGAGTTTTTCTTCATGTGAGAGCAATTGAGGCTCTACTCAGGGACAGATGAACAAGTTGAGAGTTTATGGATGAGAATTAAGCAACAAGCTAATATGGGTGACACTGCTGTGGGTATTTACCGGAGGCCACCTGATGAAGAGGGGGAAGTTGATTAGGTTTTATTTGGTCAGCTGAAATAGCGTTGCAGGCCCTAGTTCTCCTGGGAGATTTGTATCTGATATTTGTTAAGAGTGACAACACAACTTGGAACACAGTTCAGGAAGTTCTTGTAGATCAGTGAAGTTAATTTAGATGCAGTGGTGGAGGAGCCAGTGAGGAAAGGTGTGTTCTGGACCTTTTACTAACAAACCAAGAGGCAGTGGTTGAAGATGTGGAGGCTGGGGACAGCACTGACTGCAGTGACCATTAGAAACTCAGAATCCTGCACTGGGGAAGCAAAATAGCAAGCAGGATTAGAACCCTAAACTTGCACAGAGCTAACTTTGACCTCTTCAAGGGCCTATTTGGAGGAATCTGGTGGGTTAGGACTCCAGAGGAGGAGGGTGTTCAAAGAGCTGGCCAGTATTCAAGCATTTACTTCCTCTGACCTCAAAACCAGTGCATCCCTATGATCCAGAAGTCAGGCAAAGAGGACTCGATCCCAAAACAGATGAGATTCTAGTAAAATTGAAACAGAAGAAAGAAGTCTATGGGATGTGAAAAAAGGGACAGGCCATGTGGGAGGAACATTGTCAGAATATGCAGGGATGTGAGAAGGAAGGCCAAAGGCCACTTGGAACTCAGTCTGACTAGGGGTATAAAGGACAACAAGAAGGATTTCTACAAATTCGTCAGCAGCAACAGGAAGAATAGGGTAGATGTGTGGCTGCTGCTGAATCAGATGGGTGTCTGGGTGTTGGAAGACACTGAGAAAGCAGAATTACTGAATGCCTTCTTTGCTTCAGTCTTCATTGTTCAGAACAGCCCTCAGGAATCCCAGACCTCATGTAAGAGGAAAAGGTTGGAGAATGGAAGACTTGTTTGTAGAGGGTTGGGTTAGAGATGAGCTAGGCAGATTAAACATCCATAAATCTACAGGCCTGATGGGATGCACCCATGTACACTGAAGGAGCTAGCAGATGTTGCTAAGCCAGTCTCCATTATCTTTGAAAAAGCACAGAGTGGGAGAGATGCCTAATAACTGGGGGAAAGCCAGTGATACTCCCACCTTCCAAAAGTGTAACAGAGAAGGGCTGGTGGGAGATGTGGTGGTTGGGGGCCATTTGGGATACAGTGATCATGAAATAATAGAATTCTCAATAATTGTTGAAACAAGGAGGGACACCAACAAAACTGGACTTCCAGAGGGCAGACTTTGGCCTATTCAAGAAGGTGATTCAGAAGGATCCTTAGGAAGCTGCCCTTAAAAAAAAAGGGGGTCCAGGAAGGATAGACATACTTCAAGAAAGTAATCTTGAAGGCACCGGAGCAGGCTGTCCCTATGTGCCAAAAGACAAGCTGTTGTAGAAGATGACTGGCCTGGATGAAAAAAGAACTTCTGAAGGAACTAAGGGAAAAGAAGATTATGACCTTTGGAAAAAGGGGCCGGTAATTCAGGAAATATTTAAGGATATGGCTAGGTCATGTAGGAAAAAAAAAATAGGGAGGAAAAAGCCCAATTAAAGCTTTATCTGGCCATTTCTGTGAAGAATAATAAAAAATATTTTTATAAATACATTATTAGCAAAAGGAGAGGCAAGGATCTCTATTCTTTATAATATAGGGAACGAAATTTAGTAACTAAAGATGATGAAAAGGTAGATATACTTAACACCTTCTTTGTCTCAATTTTCAACAGAAAGGTTGTCCTCAGGACAGCTGTCCTCCTGGGCTTGTAGATGGGGACAGGGAGCAGAATGTCCTTCCCTGTTATCCAGGAGGAGGCAGTCAGAGACCTGCTGAGACACTTAGATGCTCACAAGTCTATGGGCCCAGATGGGCCATCCCAGGGAAATGAGGGAGCTGGCAGATGAGCTTGTGAAGCCACTCTCCATCATTTTCCAGCAGTCCTGGCTCACTGGTGAGGTTCCAGATGACTGGAAGCTGGCCAATGTGACACCCATCCACAAAAAGGGCAGGAAGGAAGATACAGGACACTACAGATCTGTCAGCCTGACCTCAGTGCCTGGCAGGATTATGGCACAGACCATCTTGAGTGTGGTCACATGGCACCTACAGGATGGCCCAGGGCTCAGACACAGCCAGCATGGATTTAGGAGGGAAGGTCCTGCCTGACCAACCTGATCTCCTTTTATAAGCAGGTGACCCGCCTGGTGGATGAGGGGAAGGCTGTGGTTTGTCTACCTGACCTTCAGCAAAGCCTTTGACACTGTCTCCCACAGCACTCTCCTGGAAAAGCTGGCAGCCTATGGCTTGGACAGGAGAACTCTTTGCTGGGTTAGAAACTGGCTGGATGGCCAGGCCCAGAGAGTGGAGGTGAATGGTGTCACATCCAGCTGGGGGCTGGTCACCAGTGGTGTCCCTCAGGGATCTGTGCTGGGTCCAGTCCTGTTTAATATCTTCACTGAGGATCTGGATGCAGGGATCAAGTCCACCATCAGTAAGTTTGCAGATGACACCAAGCTGGGAGCGAGTATTGATCTCTTAGAGGGTAGGAGGGCTCTGCAGAGGGACCTGCATAGGCTGGATAGATGGGCCAAGTCCTACAATATGAGGTTGAATAAGTCCAAGTCCCAGGTCCTAGACTTGAGTCACAACAACCCCCTGCAGCACCTCAGGCTGGGGCAGAGTGGCTGGACAGTGCCCAGGCAGAAAGGGACCTGGGGGTGCTGGTGAACAGGTGATGGAAGATGAGCCATCAGGGTGCCCAGGGGGCCAAGAAGGCCAATGGCATCCCGGCCTGGATCAGGAATAGTGTGACCAGCAGGAGCAGGGAGGTCATCCTTAGACAGATGCAGTGCCGCCTCTCCCCCATCGCTACGTCTAGGCGGGATTCTGACTCGGAGGCGTTCAGTCATAAGCCCACAATTCTTCCCCTGTACTCAGCACTGGTTAAGCCTCTCCTTGAGTGCTGTGTCCAATTCCTCAGTTTAGTAAGGACGTTGAGATGCCTGAATTCATGCAGAGAAGAGCAACAGGGCTGGTGAAGGGCCTGGAATACAGATCCTATGAGGAATGGCTGAGGGAGCTGGGGTTGTTTAGCCTGGAAAAAAGGAGGCTCAAGGAGACCTTATCACTCTTTACAAATCCCTGACAAGCGGCTGTAACCAGATGGAAGTTTAGATATTAGAAAGAATTCTTCACAGAAAGAGTGGTTTGGCATTGGAATGGGTTACCCAGGGAGGTGGTTGAGTTGCTGTCCCTGGAGGTGTTTAAAAAAGAGACTTGATGAGGCACTCAGTGCCATGGTTTAGCTGATAATGTTAGGTAACAGGTTGGATTCAATTATGTCAAAGGTCTTTTCCAGCCTAGTTTATTCTGTTACTCTGTTATTTGGGATCTGGAGCATCTCTCAAGAGAAGAGAGAGAATGTGAAAGTCTGCCCTGTCTAGACAAGACAAGACACAACTGAGGGGTGGGATCTCTTCAATACATAAAAATATCTCCAAGGTGGGTGCCCAGAGGATGGTGCCAGACTCTTCTCAGTGGTTCCCAGCAACAGGACAAGGAGTAATGGGCATAAACCAAAACACAAGTTACATCTCCACTTGAAGAAGAGCTTTACACTGAGGGTGGCAGACCACACACAAAGACTGCCCAGGTATGATGGGGAGTCTCCCTCCCTGGAGACATTAAAATCCCACCTGGATGAGTTCCTGTGTCACCTGCTCAACGTGACCTGCCTTGGGGAGGATGTTGGCCTAGATGATCTCAAGGGTTCACTTCCAACTCAAGCTATTTTATGCTTCTGTGACACAATTCTCGATAGCTGATTAGACCTCATGATGCATTGAGTCCTGAGTGCAAGCTTCCAGGGAAGCTGCAGAATTCTGGCAAGGTGCTTTTCCTTATTTGTCAGCCCTAATGAGTATTTACTCTCATTCCTTTAACACGTAGGTTCTTCCAAAGTTTTATAGATCCTTGTTCAACTAAGGACAGGGATAAAAAGAGTACTTCTTAAGAATCTAAACTGAACAATAAAACTGAATTATTTAATACCAAGTATCTGATGCCATGTATGATATTTTAGAAACAGACATGTTGAAAACTGACATGAATGTACATTTTATTATTACATAGTTGGCATCTGTGAGATAAGTACATCTTATTTGATTTGTAGCACATACATAAACTGTCCATATTTTTATTTCTGCTTCATGGTGTGGGTCCCTTTATTAAACTTAATTTTACAAGGGTTTTGGTATAATTAGTTTCCAGTTTTCTATATTCCAGTTTCATATTCCAAAATGGAGCTAATGCCAGACTTCAAAGATTTGTGTGTGTTCTTTAAACTACTGTCACTATGTACCATGTCTCATGACAGTCTGTCATAGTGCGAGCTGCAGTACTGGCAGAGTAGCCAGATCATAATATTGTAGTGACACTGTTACACTCTTCTGTCATACAAAGAACTTCATCAATTCCAGTGTTATTTCCAATTGCATGAATTCTTTTTTATATTATAGCTCAAAAATATATGGAGATGGTAATGCTGTTCCAAGGATTTTGAAGTTCCTTAAATCTATTGACCTCAAAGAACCATTGCAAAAGAAATTCTGTTTTCCTCCTGTCAAAGATAATATCTCTCAAGATATTGACCATATTCTAGAGACACAGAGTGCTCTGGCAGTGGATCTAGGCGGAACAAATCTCCGAGTAGCAATCGTCAGTATGAAGGTAAATATTCTGTTGTGCTTCTAGATATTCTGCAAAGTTCACTGGGCTTTGTGGATATGGGCTTGTGACGCCAAAGAGCTCCAAAACAAAGCAGTCTATTGACTTTTGTTGAGGGACAAAGAAGATTTCTCACCTTCTTTCTTGCCTCTCATACAGTCCTGATACAACTTGCTTACTGCTTTGCTCTTGTAAGACTGATGTTAAACTAGCAATGCCCATTTGGTGGTGCAAGGTTTTAGATGCTTCTTTGTGAGTTGACTACAGACTCTGAAGAATAGAACAGCTTTCATATGTGTTGGTTCTCCTCAAAAGGTGACTTGGTTCAACCTGCAAGTTTTTGTATGTCAAGCAAAATGTGGAGGGCTCCACTAGTGGACTTTTTGCTTCCTCACTGCCTTACACTTCCATGTAATTGACACACAAGACCATTCTGAGCAACAACCAGCATCTAGCAAATCAATTTACTGGACTCTACAGCATTTCAAAGATGTGAATAAAATTCATGATGAGAAGTCTTTCGCCTTTGTCCTCAATAGTATTGGACAATTACGCCTACAGTTACACTCCTCTAGATAACTGATCTAGTTATCTGCAGTTGTATTTGCAGATAACTAGATCAGTTCAATAACAGTTGCCCAGAAAGCAGAATAAGATGCCTGAAGCATGAAGGGTTATGTAAAGTGACCTGATATGGTCCAGAATTTTCACATTCATTTAAGAAATGTCTGACAGATATTCAAGGTCTTAAAGACAGCTTTTAAAAGTGTAATATTTTTAGAAGCAAAATTGACACCACATTTTTCCTATGAGTCAACACAGACTGGAAAAAAAGAATGTAAAAAATTCTGCCCACTTTACAGAGCTTAAAGTGACATTTGAGAAAATCAAAACGCTAGCAAATCAGAGTGAAACAATCAGACTTTCATAATAAAATTTACACAACAGATGAAAGCATTTAATAGCCAGTGGCAGAATATGAGATGTAATTTTATTTTCACAAAAAAAGGAGATATAAAAATTCCTTTTAGAAGCCCTTATGTCTTCTGATAATATTTGCTTCAGCCTTGTCTTCCAAAACAAGTTCTCTGATGCGCCCTCAAAACTAAAAGTGAAGAAGAAACTAAGCATCCAAAATCCACAAACTCTACCACTCATGTGATACTGAGATGGTGGGACCCAGTACTCAAAGCCATTATCAATTTGGAATTTTCCAAGTTCTTTGGCAACATTGCCCATAGACTGTTTTGTTACTCCTCTTTGCTGAGTTGCATTAATTCAGTGCAGTTCACTGAGATACATGGTATGGGGGATTTAATATTACACAGGATACCTTTAGCAGTCTCCTGGCTCAATCCCGCAATGTAAACATTGAATTAAGATCAGTTCCTTAGCACACATAGATTCCAAGCAGGCGTCATGAATACTTTCATTATAGAGCATTACTAGGGTTGAAATCATCTTCATGGCCCCTCCCTACCCCTCTCCAAAGTATTTACAAGGGCACATAATGACAGGAAAAGAGGGAATGCATTCAGCCTGAAAGAGGGTGGATTTAGTTAGATATTAGGAAGAAATTCTTTACTGTGAGGGTGGGGAGGCACTAGAACAGGTTGTCTAGAGGAGTCTGGGATGCTACATCCCTCGAAGTGTTCAAGGCCATGTTGGATTGAGCTCTGAGCAACATGGTTTGGTTCAGTGTCCATTCCCATGGTAGGGAGTTGGAACTGCATCATCTTTGAGGTCCCTTTGAACCCAGACAATTCTATGATGTATGACACTTGATGGTACTCCAGAGATATTGCAAGTGACTCAGAAGTGTAATTGCTTAGAAGATATTTCTGAAAGTACAGTCAATTTTACCTTGAAATTTCTAGCATTTCTGTCTGTCTGATTCTGCTTTTTTTTTTTCTGAAATGGCATTGTCTTAGACACCACAGAAACCTTTCATGCAGTCAGATTGGAAAGATTTTATTTATTTTTAAAGCACTGTGGGTTTTCTGTCATTTTTAGCATTTGTTACTCTATTTTTTTAACACTTCAGTGTTGGGCCTAAGTACATTGCTGTATCATGGTTTATGCCTAACGACAGTTCCAGCAGCTCTGGTGATGCTTCCTCACATGAGCTATGTGTTCCTTAAAATGTGTATTTAATTTCAGATGGGAGGTTGATTACAGAAGCACAATGCAATGCCTAATCTTACTAACTTATCCCCAAGAGCTGTCAAGAATGCTGCCCGCACGCCCAAAAATGAAAGTATTGCATCTGAATGGGTTTTTTTTAAGAGATGAGTTATGGCTCTCTACTTTCAAATTGACCTGTAATTTATGTGGAAGAGAAATTTCACCATGACATGCATTTCTCTGGGCATGTTTTGTTGTTTTTAATTTCTAGGGTGAAATAGTTAAGAAGTATACCCAGCTCAACCCTAAAACCTATGAAGACAGACTAGCATTAATTCTAAAGATGTGTGTAGAGGCTGCATCAGAGGCAGTAAATGTAAACTGCAGAATTTTGGGAGTAGGTAAGTTAACAAATACTTTTTACATCTGTGTTTTTCAACATGAAATTAAATCACTACTCATTAACTTAAATGCCTCTGTAAAATGGATCTCATGTACTTTAAGTTCTTATATATACTTAACAAACAAATGTTTCTAAATGGCTGAAAATGAGGAGCTGACTATAAAGACTGAAGTTTCTACAGTTTGTAACAACCATTAAACAATCTGTTAAGTTATGGTAAACTATATCTAAAATGTGGTTTTGTAGTAATCTGGATTTTGAAGCTCTCTGCTGTCTTGGCCTTGTGAATTAGATGCTCAGTGTTTATCAAAACAGCTCTTTGCTGTCTGTAAGCCTTTCTTTAGGGCTAGGATCAGCTCTGCAGCAGAATTTTCAGATACACCAAGGCAAACTAAAAAGGTCAGAATGTTAGGAGTAAATTTGTAGTTAACAGAGACAACAGCAGCTCTTCTGCCGACTTCTAGTTCACTTGCAGTACATTTCTGTGTTAAACTGTGCTTATATCAGACAGGACTTGTTCAGTTTAATGGTGACCAGGAAATTTGGCCTTAAATATCAGTTATTTATGAAGATGTTGATTGATGTGTCCTGGATTTTTAAGAAGGATATAGAATATTCATTTTAGCTGAGAAATGTTCCTAAAGAAAAGTAGTTTGTTCCAGATGAAAACTTACCTGAATCACTCACTACAAAGAAAAGTTAACTTGAACATGTATTCTTTAAAAACAACGTTAAGTACACAAAGCCATAAGGAGTAAATGTTAGCCCTTCAAATCTTTCTTACACTTTTAATGTTCAATTCAGCTGCTTGTTTTGGAGCTTTTATGGCTGCTTTCCATTACAGCATTAACCCTGGAGCCATCTTCATATGTGACTCAGTTATATAAGCTCTGTACAAGAAAATGTTCAAACTTTATCGTCTAGAGCTAAATATCTCCATTACAGAGACTTGTTTTTCAGTGGTCCTGAGAGACTCCACCACCTGTGGAAGCTGCTTCAGCTAGGGAAAACTAGGAACAGAGCCTATTACTGGCCTGTTCTGTTCAGTAGGCAAATCTCTGGACACAGTTTTGATCTTTCACAAAAACATTGTGTTTTTAAGGAAAAATCACTACTCTAGGTCTAGTAATTATTTTTAGTCATTCTAAGTCTTGAGAGTTACAGCAGACTTGTGGACACTAATAGTGTTCCAGGGTTTGAATAATTTATTTTTGCTGTTATGTCTTTTGTTCACCACTAACAAGAAACAGAGCTCTTCACTGATTTGCTGCTATGTTGCCTGAAGTAGGAACATTAACTCTCTGACTAACACTAACCACTACCCATCTAGTTACTCATAAGACACTTGGTGCATTGTGATTAGAGGTGTGGCATGAACTTTTACTTTGAGGGTGACTGAAACTGACTGAGCACTGAAACACGCTGCCTGGAGAGGTTGTGGAGTTGTCTTCTCTGGAGATATGCAGAACCCACACAGACAGAATCCTGTGCCACCTGCTGTAGGTGAACCTGCCTTAGGAGGAAGTTGGACTAAAGAATCTCCAGCAGTCCCTTTCAACTAGAACCGTTCAATGATTTTGTGATCTTTACATGTCAAAAGTTGAACTGCCAGTAATACTTCAAAAATGCTTACTTTCATGCTCTGTTTCAAAGCGTAGTATTAGGGGAAAAAACCTTGTCAATAGAGAAAGAAAAATAGATTTTTACTTAAAGTCTTTTACACAGATTTAGTTTTCCTTTTTCTTTCCTCTGTTTCTGGGACGCAGGTATTTCCACAGGTGGACGGGTAAACCCTCGAGAAGGAATTGTGCTTCACTCTACAAAACTCATTCAGGAGTGGAGCTCTGTGGATCTCAGAACGCCTATATCTGATGCATTGCACCTGCCAGTCTGGGTGGACAATGATGGAAACTGTGCTGCTCTAGCAGAGAGGAAATTTGGTCATGGAAAAGGAATAGAAAATTTTGTAACACTGATTACTGGTACAGGTGGGTATGTTGTAGTTCAATGACACCCAAAGTCCAGCACCATCACTTAGAGGCTCAGGTGTTCTACAGGCCTAAGCATTACCACTGTGCCTGGAAAACCAAAAACTATTCTGCTATACTATTTGTTTGGTTGAGGGTGCTTTTTAATTTATTCAGGCAAATAAAACCACTTCCATAGTTTAGACTTTTTGATGAAAGAAGTTCTTCTGGTACTGCTGCACAGGCAAGTAAGGAAAATCTGAGGAACTTCAACTGGAATAATTTTGCATTTTGCAGCTTTATAGCTTAATTCTCTTTCAACTTTAGAAATACAGAATATGTATCTAGAAGATAAGCAACTGAATATAAGAAAGTATGCTTAAGTCTCAAATGCAAATGTGGAGTAACTTTTCTCTTTGTTAAGAGAAAAGTATATATATTTGAAAAGAATATATATTTGTTAAGTATATAATTCTTTACATGGTGGCAGTAAGAACTAGCTGATGAATCTACACCCAGTTTGGGAAGGGCGGCTTGTACATTTATATGTCCTGGCCCTTTAACACACCAATTTAACTGTCTAAATAGCTTCAGAACTTCTCTTCTGAATTGCAGAATTTTAAGGCCACTTGGATAGTTTTCTGCATAAAGAGCATAACTGACAAGCTTAAAAGATCTGTCATAGTTCACTACCATCCATAGGTTTAAAAAAAAATAAAAGCATTATATACCATTTTGATCCATACATGAATAGGAGGCAGTTATGAGCTTGTGTAATAGGTGTGTCAAATCACTGAATCAAATTACTTTATCTAGTCTGTATCAAAGTAAGCAAGTATCAGTGTCTTGTAGAACTGGGGCCTTTAAAAATTGTTGGGGAGCAGGGGGTGTTTGTCTTTTTTTTAAACAAATGAAGTCTTCATATCTTTGCAGGAATTGGAGGTGGAATTGTTCATCAACATGAATTGATCCATGGCAGTTCTTTTTGTGCTGCTGAGCTTGGGCACATTGTCGTGTCCTTGGATGGACCAGAGTGCCTGTGTGGCAGCCAAGGATGTATAGAAGCATATGCCTCGGGAATAGCGTTACAGAGAGAAGCCAAGAAACTGCATGATGGTATCTATTTACTCTGGGTTTGAAAACACAGTTACTAAACTGCAGTATAGGAAGACATTTTAAAAGAAGGTATTAATAAAAAATTAATCTGCCTTCTTTTTCTAAGAGGAGACAAGTATAGGTACACAGGCAGCCTACATAATACAGATATTTTTCAGTAGCAAGGAACATTTGGAACCACTGGTCTCAGAACTCCTAGAAGCACACAGTAGAGCTGGTCTTTTCTTTTTAAGCTTGCTGTAAACTAATCTGACAGGCATTCTGTGACATTTGGTTTCTTAGTTATTGTCTTTCAGCAAAAGCTTCTAAGTCTTAAATAAATTTGAGAATATTTATATTTTATTTATTTTTGGGTCCAACAAGACTAGTGAATTACCACACTAACTTTGAGTTTGATTCCCTACTTCTGCAAGTACTATCCTGAATAATATGGATATGATTATTTCAGTTAAACTCAGGGTTGAACAGATTTTTCAGGATTCAGTATACAAGTAAAAGAGATGGAAAGATTTTAAGTGCCTGATTTTTCACCCTCTGACTTGCCACATTATCATGTTTTCCTCTCGGCTTTCTCTCATTTTCAGATGATCTGCTTTTAGTCGAAGGAATGTCAATGAAGGAGGAGGAGATTGTTAGTGCTGCACACCTTATTCAAGCAGCTAAACTTGGGAACACAAAAGCAGAGAGCATTCTCAGAACAGGTGAGAACATAGCCTAGAGGGTGAAACACTTCCATGATTGTATTTTAGGGGATACAGAAATGGTAGTGCACAGTAGCACTAAAAGCAGCCTGTACATGTTGAGGCCCTCTCAATATAGAAATGGCAAATGGTAATTAGATTTTGAATATAAATGTTGGAGAAAATGTCAGCAGAAGTGTTAAAAGTATCTGTTCCAGTAAAAAAAACAAAAAATTAAAAGGCTCTGCAAAGATTGAAAATGCTGGGACTTTTCATTGTAGGCAAGTGAATGGCTGGTCTGAGGTAGGAAAGGCAGTTTATGTTATGTGCTACTTTACATGGTGGATTTTACTGATTTTCTAGTTTTAAGCACAGTCCTCCCTCATACATAGTGGTTAACACTAAGGTGGTAGAGAGATGCTTTCCTATTTTCTTCTTGCTTACAAGCATGCCTAATGCCTTGTTTTGTCTTTTCACATCCATAATGTTGAATAATGCAATATTGTGCAAAAAAAAATTTGCCTTTTCTTTTTTACTTTTGAAAGAAAATTTAATAGCAGACACATATTACCTGATAACATAAAACTCTGTGGAACAAAACACTTTACTGACTTTCCAGCTTTACTTGCTGTTAACAGAACTGTTTCAACTACTGATGCCAGAACTGCTCTGAGTATTCTACTCAATTTCTTTTTACTTCATCTTTCAGCTGGGACCGCATTGGGCCTTGGCGTTGTGAACATTCTACACACCGTGAACCCGTCTCTTGTGATCCTTTCTGGAGTTCTAGCTAACCACTATGTTAATGCTGTCAAAGATGTGATAAATCGACAGGCACTGTCTTCTGTTAAAACAGTGGATGTGGTGGTTTCAAATCTAGCAGATCCTGCTCTTCTTGGAGCTGCTAGCCTGGTACTGGATTATACTACCCGTAGAATATACTAAAAAATTACAGAAGAATTACAGAATTGGACTATTCAAATTCCTAATGGGTGGAGGGAATACTTTGCCCCAAACTTTTCTCTGATGAGAGCAGCTAATGAATCAAAGTAGTGTTCTGAGTAGTTAGTGACTACTTTAGCATTTCCTAATTGAGGTATTATCTTTTTGTATTTTTCCTAAATTTCAGCTGACTTCACTGGAAGTAATGTGCAATTCTGGTTTTTTAAGCACCTCTTGTTGTTAAGCCTATACATTACTTTTGAGTGTGGCTGAATTATTTATGAGCATCTCTTGCTGTATGGGGATAATGTGTATGGTGTGTAAAATTATTATAACTCTTTGGGGATCCATATCTCATTTCCCACTTATGTGAAATGAGACGTTTACCAGCTTTTGTTTCCAGGATTCCACCCACAAAGTAAATGTGATGTAATCACCAGTAGGAGGTAGTCATTTCAGTGGGTGGAAACAAGGGCCTCTAGAATTAAAAAAAGGCGACACTTAAAATTCCTTTTCATGAAGGACTTGGTAGAGGCTACCAAGTTTGTTTATTAGATCATCTCTAAAGGCCAGAGTCCTATTTTAGAAGCTTTGCATATGAAGGAAAAAAATTACCATTTAATGAGCTTACAGCCTGCCGAGGAGTCCAGACAAACTGATAAGTAGTTGCAGTGATGCAGTGAGCATCTTTGTCTTCTGGCGATGGCCAGTAGTAAATTGTTTGAATTTTAATCTTGAGGGATTTCTCAAGAGACTTAATCTACTACTTTCAGTGAGGGGGGGTTGCTTATTCTTTGGTAGCCAGTTAGCTGAAATTCAGCCACAGCTGATCATAGAGAATCTACCTTTCATTGCAGAATGACACAGTGCATGCCCTCAGCCATTCGGGTGGCTGCAGGTGCACTGTTCTTGTCCTGCTTTCACCATCTTTCCTGCTTTCGGGATGGAAAGTCAAATCTGACCCTTATCCTTGCCTTCAGAGCATTCAGAGGCCTAGGAGAAAAGTATGGCAAGTACCAGTGAGGGTTTGCCCAAGTAAACTGTGGTTTGTATTTCTTTAATGAGTCCTTGATAGACAGTGCTGTCTTTATCCAGCTGCTTTTTTAGCATATTTTCAAGATGCTGGAGAATTTGAAAAATGAACCCATCTATCAGCTAATCCAGAAAGATAGCTCTGGAGGAACAGTCACAAGACTTTCCTGTCCTTAATTTAATGACCTATTTTGACATCTAACTCAACCACTGATACTCTCAGAAGTCCAGTAATGTGTTAGTACAGGGGCTATTTCCACACTTGAACTTCTCCTCCAATCAAAATGAAACAATCTTCTGCAATCATCTGCTATACAATGAACTTGGACTGAATAGTTCACTCGCTAATTCTGGGATATAATCTATACAGATTGTCTTTATTTCACCCTGTCTTCCACAAGGAATGCTTACTGGTAACTCACATATTCAGAGCAGATTTCAGAAACACTGCCAGATCTCCCTCCCGATGTCTCCAGAAACAATCATGCAGCCTCTATACCATTGGCAAATAACTGGTTCTTAACTGTTTGCCATGTTATACTAGGCTTTATGTAATCAAGGAGTTTTAGTTCCTTTTCCTACAAGTCTTGGTTTACTTGATGATTTCCATTACCTTAATTACCAGGGCATTAGCTCTATGAGCAGGTCAAGGAGAAACTGGCATTTCTCTGCAGTGACAGTAGCTCAGATCAGGAGTATTGAGGTTCTAACAGTGAGGAGGTCTGTCATTTGATCTTTCCATCCTCTGCTATCACAAGGAATGCCTGGCTGGAATGCCTGGCAAAAGATGGGACCAGGCTTTTGCTTTCCAGACCCTCTGAAGCTCTCTATTTCTCGTATCTCAGACTCAACATGTTTTTTCCTAGCAGCTGAAGGGAGAGTGCAGGCACAGAAAAAACACAATAGACTAAAACACAGTTGAAAAGTTTTACACCTTTAACATCATGTTAAGAAAACAATTCTTCAAATGCTTTTGAAAATGCTTTTTTTCTGTCAACTGGTCAAGAACTTGCTGTATATGTACAAGCAGGTTATAAAATCAGAAAGAATAAAAAATCATGTTTAATAGCGTAATTAGTGGTTTTCTTTGTCTCTCCTTCTTTCCCTGTTTAGAGGCATCCTTTGAACTTCAGGTACTTTAATGTGGACCAAAGATTTTATGGATATTAGCCCCCTGTTGTATCCAGTCCCAAGAGCAAACATCAGATGTTCACAGAATATCTGCAGTGATGTGCTCTGGCCCAGTGTCCTTTAGAATAGCCCATACCATCAAGTTTAGTTATTCAGTATTTTGAATCTTTGATATGCCACCCAGAGACTTGAAAATAACAAATTCATTTGTTTTCTGGTGGTCTTGAAGCACTGTCTTTCCTCAATTTAATTGTAACAAAATTATCAAAAACTTGCACCTATTATCAATGGAGGCAATGGCAATTTTGTATTAAAACACAACACAGAGTAAGGTGCAGACAGAATTTACACTTGGATTCAGAGAAAACTGATCACTGTGTCAATTTCAAATGCCATGGAGATACCATAGGCTTTACTCCTTCTTTCCCTGTTTAGAGGCATCCTTTGAACTTCAGGTACTTTAATGTGGACCAAAGATTTTATGGATATTAGCCCCCTGTTGTATCCAGTCCCAAGAGCAAACATCAGATGTTCACAGAATATCTGCAGTGATGTGCTCTGGCCCAGTGTCCTTTAGAATAGCCCATACCATCAAGTTTAGTTATTCAGTATTTTGAATCTTTGATATGCCACCCAGAGACTTGAAAATAACAAATTCATTTGTTTTCTGGTGGTCTTGAAGCACTGTCTTTCCTCAATTTAATTGTAACAAAATTATCAAAAACTTGCACCTATTATCAATGGAGGCAATGGCAATTTTGTATTAAAACACAACACAGAGTAAGGTGCAGACAGAATTTACACTTGGATTCAGAGAAAACTGATCACTGTGTCAATTTCAAATACCATAGGCTTTCGTAAGTATAAAACACATGGGCTGTACACCCTTTGAACCATTCCAGGTAATTGTATATGGATTAGAACTAGTGCCACAGCACATGGTTCTGCAAAGGAACATGCCTGCGTGACAAGTACTGCTGGAGGAATCCTCTAGGCAAGGACTATAGACACCCATGTTGTCCATTCTGAAATACAAGCCAGTAATCTATGTTTGCCTCTTAACTGGTTGCTCAGGAAAAAAAAAAAAAACAAAAAAAAAACAAACAACACAAACATGAGCAAGAAAGATAACACCATGGGTTTTTTATGGCTGTTTAAAACTTAACCATGTTCCACAGGCTACGAGAATGAATGCACAGTGCTGTTGTTTTCAGGCTCCCTGCTTTCCAATGAACCCATGACCTCTCCATCCCCCTTCTTCTTTACAAATGCTCATTGTAATTTCAGACTGCCTGGCTGCTGGCTGCCACCTGATCAGAAGATAAACAAAGCAAGTTCTATACCAGGACGTATTCAGCAAGAGTCCACAGCTTCCCTCTCAATACTGCATGAGATCTTCACGCGCATGCAGCTGGGATTATATCTGAAGGACAGGAAGCATCCAAGTATTTTGCCAGATTCCACTGACTAATGCTAGGAAGATAAGCAACAGTGGGAAGTTAAAGCCAGTAAACAGGAGGCCAAAAGTGTAGCACAATACTGTCACATGAAGTTACAAAACAAACTGAGATAGTGACCTCTGAAAAAAACAAGTCAATGTTTAGAAACACAGACAAGGGAATTGATTTTCCCAAACAAACCTGAGAATTCTTTTGCTCCGTCACAAGGTCTAAGTACCTAAAACAATTCTCAGACACAGAAAGGAGTGCTGTGTTTGTTTCTAAGTCCCCCAGTACACGAGAGACATAACCACACCAGAGAGAGCTCAACAAAGAGCCACAAAGATTATAAAGCAACTACAGGTTTCTTCTGTGAGGAAGGGCCAAGAGCTGGAACTGTTCAACCTGGAAATGAGAAGGCTTAGGGGAATCTTACCAGTGTATATAATACCTGAAGCAAGAGTGCAAAGAAAATGGGCTTCTTTAATTTCTGCTATGACAGGAGACACTGGGCACAGACTGAAGCACAGGAGGTATCTGAAGGACAGGAAGCATCCAAGTATTTTGCCAGATTCCACTGACTAATGCTAGGAAGATAAGCAACAGTGGGAAGTTAAAGCCAGTAAACAGGAGGCCAAAAGTGTAGCACAATACTGTCACATGAAGTTACAAAACAAACTGAGATAGTGACCTCTGAAAAAAACAAGTCAATGTTTAGAAACACAGACAAGGGAATTGATTTTCCCAAACAAACCTGAGAATTCTTTTGCTCCGTCACAAGGTCTAAGTACCTAAAACAATTCTCAGACACAGAAAGGAGTGCTGTGTTTGTTTCTAAGTCCCCCAGTACACGAGAGACATAACCACACCAGAGAGAGCTCAACAAAGAGCCACAAAGATTATAAAGCAACTACAGGTTTCTTCTGTGAAGAAGGGCCAAGAGCTGGAACTGTTCAACCTGGAAATGAGAAGGCTTAGGGGAATCTTACCAGTGTATATAATACCTGAAGCAAGAGTGCAAAGACAATGGGCTTCTTTAATTTCTGCTATGACGAGCCTCCATCTGAACATCAGAAACACTTCTTTACTGTACAGGTATCCAAGCACTGGCAAAGGTTGCCCAGAGAGGAAGTAGAATTTCACTTCTTGGAGATCATGAGAAGCTGTCTGGACATGGTCATGGGCAACAGGCTCAGTGTGGTTCTGCTTGAGCAGAAGAGCTGAACCACATGACCTCTAGAGGTCCCTTCCAACCACAGCCAGTCTATGATTCTGTGACAGCACTGATAAAGGAGGCAGAGAACTAGCATACTTGAATGCAAAATTAAGGCAGAAGAGGTAATTGCAAAATCTCTGCACCAGAGTTAGTGGAGGTAATCAGAACCCATAGAGCTGCATTTTAAGTGTTCCAGCAGGATAAAATATGTCAAAAATCTGCAAACATATTCTTAACCTCTGCAAACTCAGCATATGAAATACTGCTTTAACTTCTGTAACATTGCTTTGGCCTTGAATTCGAGTCTTTGCCCATTTTCTTGGATTGCAGCTCTAACCCACATCCATAGCCAGATAAAACATTTGGTAAGACAGGAAAATGTAGTGGTCAATAAATACCATAATTCAGTGTGCAGGAACACCTCTATCTTGTTGATCTTTCAAATTCCCTTAAATTCATATTAACACTTTAGACTGTATATTTAATGTAGTGGACTTTTCTTTAATAAATTATGAGCTCATTTTGAACACCTTTGTTTTCAGAGCTTTTGAGTGTGCAGCAAAAAGTAAATTTTCGGTCAAGGGGAATGCATAACTAGTCAAGGCTAGGAATGAGTATCAGTATTGTATGGACTTCCTCTGTGCTTCAATCCTGTTGGACTCACCTGCCATACCCTTGTGCAGTTCAGAAGATATCTTCTTGCCTTAATCTTCCAGGGAATCAAGCTTTCAGACTAGTAATCTACTATCATTCTCATGACCACCCATCAGTAGTGTGTGAATACACTTGCAAAGAGGAGAGTAGGTCCAGTCGTTACAGACAACAGTAAGGTACAGCTTAACTCTGCAGCCCAACCATTTATTGACTACCTTACCCACCAAAGGGAGACAGTTGCTAGTAAGACAACTGCAGTGCAGTAACATCCTGAGTCTTGGTCCATCACAGTCTGCATCTGCAACCCTTTCCAAACTGCCTGAAGTAACCTTCCAGCTTGTACATAAAAGGTATTAAAGCAATTTTGCTATATACTAGTTAAGATACTGTGTCTTTGATAAACATGGTGGAATAACATAGGAGATTGAACAGATTACTTTAGGAAGACAGACAGCTAAGGTAAGGTTTAACAGAGCAAGGCTAGAATACAGCTCCTGTGACTGCTGGGTGAGCAAAGGAAGCAGAACAGAGATTTTTCCAGATCAGTTTATTTCAGATTCAACAACCTTGGCAGACAGAGCTCCATCCGAGAGATGAGCAGCAGTAAGAAGGAGAGTAAGAGAGGGGAAGACTTGCTCTAACTCTCCAGTTCACCACCCTAGCATGAGGAAGTGTCTGCAAAGATCAGTGAGGACAAGTGCACACAGTTCAAAAACATCCAAACAGCCTCTACAACACAGATCTTTGCATATGAAGACAGCACTGAAAATCTAGCGGAACACAATAAGCAGTAGAATACCAAAGGTCTTAACTGTGCGGTGCCCTCTCCTGTGTGTTGGGCCTCAGACAGGCAGCCAGAGTGACAGCAGAAAATTACACAGAACTACTTACCTGCAGGAGGCAGCAACCTCATTCCCACTGGAAGCAAGATAAGCTGAACAAGCCTGCTGTTTAAGTTTTCTTGAGCTGCTGTCTAGTGTGATAAATTGGATAGGGGAGAAGTTTTTAAACTAAAGCTCTCAAGAGCTTTAAGAAAGCTTAAAGAAACAAGGAAGACAGCCTTGCAGAGATCTTAACCTCTGCAAACTCAGCATATGAAATACTGCTTTAACTTCTGTAACATTGCTTTGGCCTTGAATTCGAGTCTTTGCCCATTTTCTTGGATTGCAGCTCTAACCCACATCCATAGCCAGATAAAACATTTGGTAAGACAGGAAAATGTAGTGGTCAATAAATACCATAATTCAGTGTGCAGGAACACCTCTATCTTGTTGATCTTTCAAATTCCCTTAAATTCATATTAACACTTTAGACTGTATATTTAATGTAGTGGACTTTTCTTTAATAAATTATGAGCTCATTTTGAACACCTTTGTTTTCAGAGCTTTTGAGTGTGCAGCAAAAAGTAAATTTTCGGTCAAGGGGAATGCATAACTAGTCAAGGCTAGGAATGAGTATCAGTATTGTATGGACTTCCTCTGTGCTTCAATCCTGTTGGACTCACCTGCCATACCCTTGTGCAGTTCAGAAGATATCTTCTTGCCTTAATCTTCCAGGGAATCAAGCTTTCAGACTAGTAATCTACTATCATTCTCATGACCACCCATCAGTAGTGTGTGAATACACTTGCAAAGAGGAGAGTAGGTCCAGTCGTTACAGACAACAGTAAGGTACAGCTTAACTCTGCAGCCCAACCATTTATTGACTACCTTACCCACCAAAGGGAGACAGTTGCTAGTAAGACAACTGCAGTGCAGTAACATCCTGAGTCTTGGTCCATCACAGTCTGCATCCGCAACCCTTTCCAAACTGCCTGAAGTAACCTTCCAGCTTGTACATAAAAGGTATTAAAGCAATTTTGCTATATACTAGTTAAGATACTGTGTCTTTGATAAACATGGTGGAATAACATAGGAGATTGAACAGATTACTTTAGGAAGACAGACAGCTAAGGTAAGGTTTAACAGAGCAAGGCTAGAATACAGCTCCTGTGACTGCTGGGTGAGCAAAGGAAGCAGAACAGAGATTTTTCCAGATCAGTTTATTTCAGATTCAACAACCTTGGCAGACAGAGCTCCATCCGAGAGATGAGCAGCAGTAAGGAGAGTAAGAAAAGGGAAGACTTGCTCTAACTCTCCAGTTCACCACCCTAGCATGAGGAAGTGTCTGCAAAGATCAGTGAGGACAAGTGCACACAGTTCAAAAACATCCAAACAGCCTCTACAACACAGATCTTTGCATATGAAGACAGCACTGAAAATCTAGCGGAACACAATAAGCAGTAGAATACCAAAGGTCTTAACTGTGCGGTGCCCCATCCTGTGTGTTGGGCCTCAGACAGGCAGCCAGAGTGACAGCAGAAAATTACACAGAACTACTTACCTGCAGGAGGCAGCAACCTCATTCCCACTGGAAGCAAGATAAGCTGAACAAGCCTGCTGTTTAAGTTTTCTTGAGCTGCTGTCTAGTGTGATAAATTGGATAGGGGAGAAGTTTTTAAACTAAAGCTCTCAAGAGCTTTAAGAAAGCTTAAAGAAACAAGGAAGACAGCCTTGCAGAGATCAGAAGCACTGCTGGCTGGACATTCCACCAGCAAGGTGAAATCACTACCAATCAAGAGAAATGTTTACTCACACTTAATTCAAACTCCCTCTGCCAAAAGGAAGCAGGAGACTTTCTCAATTCATCCAAAGTCAACACATTTTGCTGTTTAACAGATCTTTAATATCAGTAATGTAGGAAGTGACACCTCAGTGCACAACAGCACGGAGACTACAGTTTTGGAGGTTCTCCCATTTCAGACACAGAAAGGAAACATCAGGAAGAACATGCAATCAAACGATGATCAGCTCTAGATACATCATGATGTGGTCCAAAAATACACATTGAAACAATTAATCAAATTACTGCAAACATAGCTTCTCTGAGTAAGGTTAAGATATTGCATTTGTAGTGTCTCCATCGACCTTTGTTTCAGCGAACCAGGGGAGCCTGCTTGAGCGAGATGAGGACTGAACGCATGCGGGACACATCTTTTGCCTGCTTACTAGACTTGGGGTTAAAGTCACAGAGCTGAGCCACACGTTCCCACTCAGTGCCGGGAAAAACTTCTTCTGCATCATTCACAAAGGCTTCTTCAGCTGCCCTAAAAGCAATGCAATGCACCTTGTGTTAATGCCCAGCATATAAGGCACTCCTTCCCTCTTACAGGATGCAGTTTCTTTCAGCATGTTTCATAAGAAATGTGACCTGACAGCTGCTTGTGGACATTATGGCCACATAAGCTCCCACTGCCCCAGTCTGGAGATGAAAGTAGATTGCAGTAGTACACTATGCACAAGCAGTGCAGAGGATCGCAGAGGATTGTGTAAAATGTTGGAATACAGGTGTTTGGTTTTAAGAATATTTATTGAGTCTTTGCCTAAGGAGTCGCCACACAAGCTTCCAGGAAGTAAGGTACTTCTATGTAGGCATTTTATTTATGGAGAAATGCCCAGGTCTTAACCAGTTAAGCCTCTTCCACTTGAAGGCTTATACTGGACATTTGCCAACTGGAAATTTACAACTGCCTGCAAGCATGTCTTAAACAAATTCCATTTGAGGATTTAGATCAGCCCCAAGGCCTACAGGCCATCATAAAACTATCTGCTGATGATTCCCAATGCTGTAATGAAGCAGCACAAATCATAAGGAATTTTATTCAGGAATCCCATGCTTGTGAGTGCAATAGACTACAGCGTATATTGGCAGAGGAGATGACTTGTTTGAGGCCACCTCACAGAACAAACAGATTTCCCCTGCTCTCACCCTAAGGAGACGCTAAGAAGGCTTTGTACATTATGCACTGGATAGTGCCAGTGGCTTCCCAGCTGTATTATTTTGGCTTTTCTATGCTGCCAATAGCATTGCTTCAATGCAGGGATAACACTTCAGCATCTAGTTTACATGAACTGTGGGCCCTGGTAGCTGCCTGAGTGCAGAAGCAGTAAGCATCAAGAGATCAAACCAAATCCATCTACTCCAACAAGCAGTACAGAGAAAGCAGTGAAAATGACTCTCCCATGAGGGTTCAGCACTATTCACAGGGATGATAAGATTACAGACACCACTGAAGACAAGGATCACTACAACACTGCTACTTTATGTGACATGACACTTTTAAGGGGCAGTGAAGATTTTTTTTACTTAACTGTTCTAGGCTGTAGCAAGGATGATTTATGTTTGTGCTTAAAGGTGAAGAGAAGAAAAGAAACAAGGAGAGAAAGTTTAAGTCAGATATAGAAAATGAGAATGAGTTTAATGCAGATGATTAGCTGGCTGAACATGCACTAGTAGCTTAGCCTACATTCAGGAAACAGGCAGCCAGTTTTATTATGCAGCACTTACACTGCACATTTGCATTGGACATATAACAATAAGGATTTTATTGAAAAAAATCTAACAAAACCAACTCCAGGAGATTTCAGAAAAGTTAAACACCACCTGTAAATCCATCATTTCACAAGTCTTGGTTTGCATCCACCTACAGTTAGCTGTGAATTTCACACTAAACCTTCAGTATTAATGCACTCAAAGCCACAACACGGCTCACCAGTACACCTGCTAAAGGTGTCACCTTAGAATCTGTGACATGGCCATCTTTCAATTCAAGTCTACAAATTAAGGGAAGAAATTAAAATACATGAACAAGCCAACAAACATTGCAATCCTTCTACCCCTCAGAAACTAGCCCACTCACTGGGGCTTGAAAGTCACAGCTCTGTTTTCACTGACCTATTAGGCTGGCAAAACATCTCACTGCTCCTAAATGTCTTCCCAGCAGTTTACACTGATTTCCCAATGCCACCATCTTGTACTTTCCATCTGCTCTCTAACAGCCTCCTATGCATGCACATTTTCTGCCCTGATTCATGTCAGGCAATTCCTTTCTATCTTCCCTAGCTTTCTTGTGAACCTTTATGTGCAAGCATTGCTTGAATGTTTTTCTGATATATAGGCAAAGCAGGTGGTCATTGCCTATTACAGAGTTAAACACTGCTTCTCTGTGGAAGGGCTAAATACAGCATCCATGTGAAACTACAGGCACTAACCCACATCCCCAGCAAAGCATCTTGCTAATGTTCACTGGCCTGGAAACAACTGTAAACCCTTAGGTCTAAAGAGTACTGAAGTCATTACCATAATTCCAGTGCTACATACGTTAACATGACTTAATCTGAAAGTGCTATCATTTGTGCAGTGCACACAGGAGAACTGCACTTCATACTGCAGACCAGAAGTGGTCCAAAAAATAAATACTCAGAAGGCACCTTCAGACATTCAGCACTATTTCTGATCCTGCTTATTATCATGTTAACTGGCAAACAGAATTAGTAGTTAAGCAACATACACATAACCAATCACGTCAGCGAAGGGTTGTTTGTAGAAAGCTTCATCTGCCACCCTAGGTAGCAAGTAGTCCAACAGGCAGGCAAGCAGGCAGGAGAAAAGAGAGAAGGATGAGAAGTACGGAACACAGCTGGAGGCAGTTTTAACATGCACATTAACCTTGCATCACCTAGACTTAGTGTAACATGAAAGCAGTTACCACATGGAATGGATCAATTAAGCCATTGGTCAGAGGGGAACACAGAAATTCTTCTACATCCTAGAAGTTTGGATCAGCTAGCTGAGGCCTAGAGCCCCAATGTTATCATTAGACTACTCCCAGAGGACAGAAACTACCATCAGGCAAGAGATCTCACCAGGGTGATGAGAATGCCAAGCACTTCTGTGCAACACCTGTTTAACGAGCCCTGCTCCAAACTCCATATCCTGCACTCAAACTCTGGCCATAATAAAGCTTCCATGAACTCTGGCCACCAACTAGGACAGTACTAATCCTGTTTCCCTTTCTTCACTCAACCAAACAGTAGTGAATTCCTCAGTGAATGTTAAGGAAGTGGCAAATCCATAATTCTGAAGGCAGTGTAGGCCTCCTTTCTTCCTTTAGAAAGGAGAGTAGTCTACCTAGCACTTTATTTATTAAAGACAAACCTGATGGCCATTTTGATAAGAAAAGTGGTATTTCAAAAAAACTAACTAACAAAAAAACAACAACAGAATGAACAAAACAGCAGTCCATCTTGAACTCTGTGAGTTCCCAAAATATAAAGCCATCTTGATGACTACCTGCATAGAATGAAGTAAGATTTAAGAGGCATTAAGTCAGTCCTATCACTTTTACCTTCATGTAGCTTAAGTCAAAATTCCACACGGAACTTCTAAGAAAGTGTAAGAGTTTACTATTCCAGCAACCAAATCATCACTTTCTATCACAGGACCCATAATCAGACAATTCAAATCACTACAGATACAGTCAGCATTTAGTTCTACTATTAGAACTCAGTAGAACTGAGTCATGTTATTTCTGAACTGCTTCCAAAAAGAGCAACAGAAGATTATAAGATATTTAATGAAATTATCTGCAGCAAAGATTAACTAGAATGCCACTTCCATATGTTCTAAAGTAAGCAAGTAAGATTGCTAGTCTCAGGGTAGGTAACTGCAGACATTGAAGGTCTGTGCAGCTGGGAGCATGACAACAAGTGGGTAGAGGAAACTATTTTCTGGCCATGTTCAAGCTTCGTGTGCTAAGGAGTCTTCAGTAATACTTCATCATCATTATCTTAATGCTTCCTGGATATTTAATCTAGATTATCAAAGAAAACTTAAAAAGTTAGGTAGTAGGAGTGTTTACTTTAATGATCTGAAGGACTATTGCCTTACGACATAGAAGAAGTATTCTCACCTCCCTTCCCAATTATTTTCATAACTACAACCATAACTCTCCTGATGGCAGGAAAAACTTTACCTGTTACTGGCTTTTGTTTTCTCGAGCTTTTCATCTTGTCTTGCATACCACTCTTCCAATTCTTTTATTGCTTTCTCTTTCCATTCTGCTTCCTGCTTTCGTGAGTTTGCATCTGAAGATTTAAGAATTGCTTTGTCAGTCACGTTTGTATTCAAATGCATCCTGCAAACATTTCAACTGATGGTTCAGGGTGCACTCCAGTGCAGACAGTTGCTTCACCAGGTAAGGTTAGGAGATTTCCTGATTTAGACTTATGAGAACTCTAAATACTACAAACATTCAGAGGATTAGCTGAACAGAACTCCTGTGCTGCGTAACTGGGACAGTCCACTTCAGTTTAGGACAGCCATTTTGCAGAGCAGTTCAGATTCAGTAAATCTATTGGTCTGCAAACTGCTCAAACCAGAAACAGTCATCTTGCTATGCCAGTGCTAGAACAAAGTTTAGGAAAGCCTCCATACTTAGGCAAAGTAAAAGAACCTGGCACTCCACATACTTTTACACACAGCCTACAGTTCAGGACAACCTCATCTGCTGTAACTAGTAAAAAAGAGGACTAAAATGGTCAGTTCTATCCAGAACTACATTTTACAGAAGGTTCTGTCCTAACCATTTCAAGCAAAGGCTCCTCCACCATATAAGTGGGAAGCACACCAGTTTGTAGTCTCTTAGACATTGTCCATGGGTAGGTACCACTGCATTTGATAGCTGTATTTAGTTTAGTTAATAATCCATTATTTTCTTAATTTATTTATTAGATTAAGATCCATGTGACAACAGACGGCCTCAGCAATTACAAAATGAATAGTCTTTATCCTTTGACGTACTAATGCCTGCAGTATTTATTATCATCAAAGCTTACAAAAGCTTTTCATTTTCTGTCAGGTCATCTAAGTAAAGGTTTTTCCTAAGTAAAGGCTCAGAGAGCCATTTCCTTGCTGACTCCCACACCAGTCTTAAGTCTGCTTACTAGAAGACTCATCCAGACTTGCTCCTTGAATTCAGGAAGTATATTAAGACTCTGAAAAGGCAGCACCATGGTTCAGAATTGTACTGCTTAAGAATCATAGAATGGCTTGAGTTGGAAGAGACCTTTAAGATCACCTAGTTCCACCTCCCCTGCTGTGGGCAGAGACATCCTTCATTAGACTGCTCAAAAACCCCATTCAGCCTGGGATGGGGCATCCACAGCTTCTCTGGGCAGCCTGTGCCAGTGCCTCACCACCCTCACTATAAAGAATTTTTTCCTAATGACTAATCCAAATTGACCCTCTTTCTGTTTAAAGCCATCACCTCTTGTAAACTACACACCCTTGTAAAAATTCCCCCTCCAATTCTTCTGTAGGTCCCCTTTAGGTACTGGAAGGATGCTCTAAGGTCAGCCAGAAGCCTTCTCCAGGTAGAACACCCCACCTCTCCCAGTCTGAGAGAAGCTGACAATAGGTTACTCAACAAATACCATGCTTACCAAGTTGCTCCAAGCGCTCCTTTTGCTCCTCTCTCCACTTACGAATACTTTCTGGTTCTGACTGCAGTCGATCTACTTGGGAGATGGCAGCATAGCAGTCTGTGGGACCATTACTCCCCTTGGAGGAAAGGAATAGGGAAGTCATTTGTGCAGTACAAGTGATTTCAGATAACTGCCTGCCAGCTATATAAAATTAGACTCTATTTGAACTGAGCCAATTCATTTGATGTTACAACACATTTCCACCATTAAAAACATCTTGCTACAAATTACAAAAGAATCAAAGGAAATTAACACAGGACTTCCTCCAGAAATCAGGTATCAAACAAAAATTCGAGACAACTGGAAATACAAGTGCCACAAACACTTAGTGCCAGAGTACTAAGCCTGCAGAACTCAGAAGACAATGCCTAGCTCCTCACTAGAGAGTTGTAGGCCAGATATTCTCCGAGTTCATCTCACCTTAAATATTTTCTGTGAAATACTTTTCTTCATGGTTTTGTGCACAGGAGTACAAAACATTCTTTGCAGCTTATTTGTCTACTTCAAGAGACACTTGCATACCACATTACAAAATTTGGATTGCTGTATGCAGCTTATAACACAAGAGGCATTTCAATATTTAATCATCAGAACAATGAGAGTACTAGCATCCTTTTCACAATGTAACATCTCAAAGACTTGAAATGAATAGGGCTAACATTAATACACAAGGTTTCAAAGCTAATGAATATTGCGGTATTTGCTACACAAGATACTCCAAGTTTAACAACTTTCATTGCTCCATCCTACCCCTAAGAGAGTTAAGAAATGCCAGTCCTAAGAGTACCGGGTCGATTGCAGCTGAGCACATATTTGGCTGTACCTTGCCCCTCTCTGGCCATCCCATAGCCCTCAATGAAGGAATAATGCAAAGAGAAGATGCTAGGGTGGTACAACACCACTAGGCTTCACATTTCATCCAAAGCAAAATAACATGGCCAGCTGCAGGGCCATCTAGTTACAGGGAGCTAAAACTTAAGTTATGTACAGCCCATTCAGAGTCTTCTTTCTGATTAAGAGAAAGCTCCATCAACCAAAGCAACTGATCTCTCAGAATTCCAAATACAAAATCAAGGTATCTAAAGAGGGAAATCCACCTTCTGTTGTTCAAGGTAGTGCAAAAGGCCTGTAAAATACAGGTTGTCCCATCAACCTCACAGTAATGCTGAGGGTATAAGAATGTCAGCAGCAGTGAAAGCTGCTTGTGTCTCCACAAAGCTCAGCATTCACTCAAAACTCTGAGGACAAGCTCACGTGTTGCTTCCTTCCCAAGCATTCATTTAATCAGGCTAACAAGCCAACTGTGACACCAGGCAATGACCATGCCGGGGACAAATTGATGTGAAATTCAGTTACAACAAAGCAATTGTTTTAGCGTGCCTCATTCCTCCCTGACACCAATAAAGCAGGTATCTCCTCCTTTTCTCATCACCATGGCTGTCTAACATGCTTTCATACTGTGACTGAGCTCATACTGTGATTTTTAGCCATCAGCTTAATTTCATACATCTTCATGTCACTAAGAAATGTATAATGTTTTCAGTAAGACTATCTTGATAAGACAACCAGGATGCATGAATTATCTTTAAAGAGCAAGCAAATCTGAAAACTCTTCTTTAAACTAGGTAATCAGAGCACACTTTCAGCTTAGCAGCCAATGCAAGTCAATGTAAAGTTGTATCACAGAGCCTAACAGTCTGCTTTACAGTGCTTAGCTACTGTTAAGCCATATTTCAAAATGAACGCTTCTTTAAGTGGCCTCTAAGTTCAGAGGATGGGCATAATTAAGAAGACTGACAACTCCATGAGATGAGCTATCAGTACAGAAGACCCTCCTCAGACATGAGACAAAATTACTATAAAGACAAAAAACAGGAAGTATTATTCTATATTAAGGTAAAGTTCTCAGAGTAGAACAGCACATTCTAAGTACAGAATACTTCTATCTTACCTGATAGACATCCCCGTTAACCACTCCACCAACGGCATCTGTAAAGAGGTGACTTGTTTAGTCATTTGAGAAAGACAGAACAGCCAGATTTACTGATTGCTGTAACTTCTACGGAAAGCTTTACTAAAGTAGGTAACTGTGGAAGTGAATGTTACTCGATACCCTGCAGGGACACTTCCTTCTCCCTGCACTTTTCCAGACAGGCATGAAAAACCAAGTGAGCCACCATTCTGCGGAACCAGAAATACAAGGTCATTTCTTCATCGTGAGATCCTGCTTTTAACAACACAAAGAGCAGAGCTGATACTGCTGAGGAGCTGCTACAGACTGTGTTCTAAAGCTACTCCCACTCTGTCCTCCCTCTCTTAGAAGCTGACAACTATACAACTGTTCTGAAGTTAAGAAGGATGACTACCAGTTTTTCAGTGTCTACCTGGAAGATTACCAATGCTGCAGGCAACAATTGGTAATTCTTATCCTATTGTTGTTATCTCCCAATTAGCTCAAAGAGACAGCTAACATTCCTAGCAAAGTCACCTTTCTGCTACCATCTGTGATGACATGCCTGATAGCTCCTACTTCAATTGCAGCATTATTATCTCTGAAGTGACAGTGGCCATTCAGCCATAGGGAACTAATACCAGTTGTGAGTGAAACTTTTAAGTTTTTGAAACTATTTAAATCTCTGAACTATGCAAAATACACCAAGATTTTTAGGAACTGCTAAATTTCAGCAGAGCATCTCCCTGGAGCATCACCACCTCACATCTGTCTGTGTGATATGCCAAGTACTCGTGTTACTCATACCACCATGGTAATCACACAAAAGTGTGTCCACCATAATACACCCCTCAGTGAAAGAAGTGACTGTACCAAACAGTAAGCAGAAAAATCACTTTATTTTGCACCACATTTTTTTTTGTTAAAAACAGATAGCTGACTGACCTAAAACTAAGCAGGTTATGCTGCTGTATCCTCTTGTTTGTGGCTATATACTCACCAGTTTCATAATTCTAGTGAATGGCACACAGGAAGTTCTTCATATTCCTTTATCAGTGAACTAGGCAAGTGTTTTAAGTATTTATCTCTGAGCCCTGAAGAGCAATCATTAACTGTGTTATGCAGAGGACTGTAAATTCACCAGTTCAAGAATGGCAGTTAAGTTGGAGAATAGTAGTCCCCAGGAACATAGTTACTAACTTTTGCAGGGGAAAACTCAAATTAAGAAAAAATAGCTTTTCAGTTATGAGAAACTGGTATTTTTTAACTAGACTCCCATAACTGAAAGATATTGCTACTTTGTCGGATTCCTACTCCTCTGCAAAGTACAGGAGGCCTTTAAAAAGACTGAAGTCATCAGCTGGGTGAGAGGACTGATGGAAGTATCCTCATAAATCTTCAGGATACTTCCAAGAACAGTGATAATATGTTTTTCTTGTCACACCAAAAAACATTAATTATGGTCTTCACTACTCAGGCTGGCAGGTAAAAGAAACAACATCATTGTTTAAGGCTGTGCCTGAAATGAAACACACAGCTTTGTCTAAGGGCCATTTTTGTTCTGCATAGAAACAGCCACTAACAGACACTGAATTAAGTTTCCGGAGGGCACCCAGGTTAGAAGCATTAGCAGTGTTAGAACAAATTTCCCATCTGGTCTGAGCTCCCTAGAACTTGCAATTAAGCTGCAGAGTCAGCATGCTGACTGAGCTTATCACAAGCAGAAGAGGAAACAGAACTGTACCAGCATGCTGTCGTATGCCAATGCAATTGTGCTAATTGGAACAAGACCAATAGTCAAACATTCCTTCATTTCAGCTCTCCAGTCTTCACGCTTGCATAATTAAGTATGAAGTATAGAAAAACTGTCTGTCTGCCAGCCTTCATATCAGTAATCAATGCTAGTCGTGTATCAGATGTTTCTGTTCACACAAACATGTAATTTCATAAGTTTCCCACAGAAAAAGCCTAAATACTGCTAGTACTATCCTAACATTTTCAGCAGCTACGAACAACGAGACTCCTCTACTGCATTCAGAGTCCATCCAATTCTATCGTAATACTGTATCTCCTGAAGTCAAAATCCACCTTATTTAGAACCATCTCAGTTAGCAATGATCCATACTCCTTGTTGTTTGCTTCTGAACTTAAAATAAACTCTTATTTTTAAGGGCACTGTTGCAGTGAACACATATAAAAATCTACAGTTCTGCAACACATGCTGACAATATGGTAATAATGAACATTCATACAGCAACACAGATACCTTTTAGAGTCTGGAGAGGATAAGTCGTATCAGCTGCCTTGCATGCACAACACCCAAGCTTGCCAGAAACAGAAAGCAAGCATTAATGCCCTCCACATTTACTACAGTTACAAAATAAAAGACTGGGCAGTTTGAAGATAAATACAAAACCCATTTTGTTACTTCAGTCCTAGAAGTCAATATATGGCCTCAGAGATTTATCACCATGATGATCAACTATTCTGAAGGCTGCTACTATAATTATTAGCATTCAGTATCACTTAGCTTAAAAGGAAGTTAGTTTAGCCTTGTTTCCCAGCCTCTCCAATGTCTTATTCTCAATGCAAAAGAGGATTGTTACCTGCAACATCAGAAGCAGGGCTCTGCAGTACACTGAAACATTTTTAATACTCTTTTAAAATAGAAGTATTTTTTATGAGTTACCTTCAGCATCTCTTGTAAACAATAAGCATTCAAAGTGCTGCTACTTTCAACTAGTTAGCAGCTCCAGTTAAAGCAACAGAAGAACATAAAGTTTAATATATTCTGACATAAGGTTAAGTAACTTCACCACTCAAGGCCTAGTTTACCATCCTTTCTTTTAGGCACAGTCATGCTTTCCTTTTACCCACCTCTAACCCATAACATGATAAGAAAGAAGAATCTTGTACAAAACTTTTCATTACATAGTTATGCAAAAACCTGGGGAAGAAGTAATTTTTCTAGACATAATTCATTCTCATGCCTGTGCGCAAAATAAAGGCAAGCAGTTCAGGAAGAGTGCTTCTTTCCAGTGTTTTAGTTTAATCTGCTGTCCTATCAAAACCCGTGAGTTCCCTCATTTTCAACATAATCAATAGGCTAGAATTAAAATACACCTGCAATAACACTGTGCCATAACAGCTTCTATAATTTTCCAATGCAACAGCTTCTGTAACTTCCACCTTCTGTACATTTCCACTAGTACTCTCTTGGAAAAAAAAAAAATTCTGTCCTGACTTCATAATAATGCAGCATCACTAAGACAAGCTAGACAGATACCATTCCATTATCATACCTTTATCAGTGCTGTCTTATGGGGCTCTGAAGCCTCAGATGCTGATTGCATAGCAAAACCCAGTCCAATGGCTGTTCAAACAATTAAGAAAAAAATCAACAGTCACAGACAAGAACTCTTTCTGTCTGTGGTGCTAACTACAGAGACAGAAGGAATCCATTTTTTCCTAAACAATTTTGAAGCAAATTGATACTCAGTTCCTGAAAGGCTATTCAATGAAATACCTAGACAAACCACCAGACACAATTTTCTTAATTGCTAGAGGCTCATGAAGATCTTTCGAAGATAGAGAAATATAATTCAGTCAAGTTTATATAAAACTTACAGAGCATGAAAATCTAAAAGCAATGTTTGGGACTAGTCAGCCTACATTAAACTTGTGTATTTGTACGATTGTTAACATATATAACTGCTTGTCTTTGAATGAAATTCCGCATAAGAAGCTACTTAACAAACTGCCACAATGGTTTGTATTGGCATACAGAATCTAGAAACCACACATTTCCCCTTGAACTCTTCCACTCTTGCTCAGAGAACATAGTAAGTGAACCTCAAGACATACTATTGTCAGAATCTCGCTGCAAATACATGGACATTGATTCATCACTGAGAAAGAAATGTCATAAGACATCACGTTACCCATACCTCAGCAACAGTATTGTATTACTTGATTTATACAGTACTCTCTGTTTTCTGGAGCAGGGATTATGCTTCACCTTCCAAGAGAAATAAGATTAGGTTTTGCAAACTCAGGCAGCTTGAATGGCATAGCTATTTACATAATGAATGGCCTACTGGATCAGACCTGGATCAGCATTCCAACCCTGATCGTGGCAACATGCAATGATGCTGTGTGAGACACACAAGCCTGGAAACATTCCACCATCCCCCTCATACTCACCCAGTATCCACCATTATGACAATTAACAGAATTCCCAATATTTATATTTTCAATTCATGAAGCTCACTTCTGTCCATGTATTTGTCTAATCATTTACCAAGATACTGAAATTGAAAGACCGTTTGTTGATGAGAAACTATGATTCTTAAAAGTGTGTTTCAAGAAGCTGATGACTACTTGTGACTACATCTGAAGTTAAGATCTCCAAACTCCAGTTGAGAGCTGCCCAAGTATTTTTGGCCCAGTATTTAGAAAGACCTTATCCAACAGACCTGTAAATAAGGAGTTCAAGAAAGGTTACAGTTAAAAAAAGTAAATCCACAAATCCCTGGTCATGATGCTTTAAGGATTTACATAAGAACTTGCATTGTTTCAAGAAGAAATTTGCATTCACCTATTCAATTACAGAAGAGTTTAATGAGCTAATATGCCAGAGATTACAACTGTCTGATATTTTTTAAGGTACTCACCAGATGATAAGAAATGCAACACAAGTGAAACAGAAGTCATTAGATCATTTGTCACCATGTCTGAACCAGTACATTTTGCATGACTGAAGCCTGTGCTTTTTAACATAGAGAGAGAGTGCACAGGCTCTGACAGTCAACAAAGATCAATGTTCTGTTAAAAAACAGGGTCACCACAAGTCCACAAGCATCACCTACCACACCTGTTTAACAGGCCAGAGCATAAATGCAATCCCAGGGCATAAAAGAAAGCAAGATGGCATACAGTTCCTGGCCTAGAGTTCCCAGATCCTTGGATCTTATTATCGTATTTATTATTTTATTAACTTCTTCCTAAAGTTCTCCAATAACCCTTTTGCACTTTGCGACAAGTCAACTTACATGACTTGAGAAAAGGTGTTTGAAAGGCAGTTTAAGAACTACTTCTAAATATCAAACCAATCTAGAAGCATTGAACAAATCAACTTTTTGACAAGGAAACACTTTGCAACAGTCATCAGTACATGTATGCAGAAAACATACTCTTCTAGCTGTTCTAGTCCATTGTGGAAAGGTCAATGATAGATTTTTTTTTCCCAACTAAATTAGTTTTTAAACAGCCGCTTTAATGCTCCAGTCTGTTTGGAACATAAAGCCCATGCAAGGCATGATGTTTGTCTAAGGCTGCTGAAAGTAAGAAGGGAAGTGACCACTGTGTCTCTTTCTGCACCATACGTAGAATACGGAAGTCAAATTATGTATGGTACCAAAACAGGATGGTGTTCTGATAACAGTTATCCTCAAGTTCTTGTGCTGGAGCAAAATAGTCCCCAGTAAATACCTTTTTTTTCAGGAGCATGGAATGCATATGTTTTGGACCTTATGAGTGAGCTGATGTTAAGGGCAGTGCTACCTCTAAATAAGCACTCTAAGGTCTCCATTACCCATTTTATCTAGACAAACTTTACTGACGGAGACACTACAAACCTTCCCACCTCATACATAAGACACTTCAGTAATTTCTGATATCAGGCTGCAAAATGAAGACTTAATTCTAAAGATGTTCCAACAATGACCTGGGGAGCAGCTATTCAACTCAGTCTGATGGAGAGTGGCATCCTACTGCAGTGACAAAGGGATGTCACGTGAGAGCAAATATGTCCCTGTGGCCCTGGTGACAAGTAGAAGCAAAGTCTTCTGAGAGTGTTGCAATATCAACCCCTTTCCACTCAGGCTTCAGTTAAAACCTTTCATAAGGAGAAGTGTTTATTTTGGGCTGCTTTAGCCACCATTAGACTACAACCCATACTTATCAACACACTGTTCCCACCCTTCTCCAAGCGCGGGTTCTGCAGTCTCGGGTTTGCTCCATTCAGTACAAAGGTTACCAAGGAACAAAGGCTAAAGGTTTAGTAAAATTAAACATTAGCTTAACTGCTCTTATGCTTTAAGACTAAGATCACCCCCGCTGAAGACAGAAACTCAAGTGGCGGATTTACTCAGCTTTCAGAAGCCATCCTTCAGACAGGCTCCTGGATTAGACGAGATCAGCACCGCTCGCATTAGGACACGGGCACGCCTTAGGCACCTTCAGGGGATAAAAACCACAACCGAGCGAGCAGGGAGGTAGCTGGCCCCGGGGCACAGCGCACCCAGGACGGCCCCGACCCACCCCGGGACCCCCGGGCAGCGGGCCCCGCTCGGGGCAGAGCGCCGGGGCCAGGGTCCCGCCGGCCCCGCCCCGCCCGGGGACAAGGGGACCCGCGACCCCTCAGCCCAGCGCCACCGCCGCCCCCGCAGGGCGTACCCGCGCCGAGGCCCTCGGGATCCTGCAGCGCCTCGGGCACCTCGCCGTTCTCCAGGATGTCGTAGCCCTCGTTCTCTATGCCCGCGATCTCGTTCTCCTGCTGCGCCAGGAAAGCGGCGGCGGGATCCTCCTCGCCACCGTCGGGCATCCCGTTCCCGGCGGGCGGCTGCTGCGGCGGCTGGGCACTGAAGAGCTCCATGTCGGCCATGGGTGAAGGCGGACAGGCAGCTGCGGCTCCACACCGCGCCTACGCCGGGCAGAAGCGCGGAAAGGGCGGGGCTGCTCCGCCTGCACCAATGAGCGGCGAGCACCGCCGGCTCTGCCCAATCAGCGAGCGGCCGTGGCAGGGACTGCGGAACGCGAGCCAATCAGTGCCCGGAGAGCAGCGGGCGGGGCGGAGCGCGGCCCCGCGCCCCGGGGTGGCAGCGGCGGGGTCCGCTCCGTCGGGATCCGCTCCGTCGGGATCCGCTCCCACTGGCTGCAGCGGAACCGGGGTGGCCTCTGCCAGCCTGCCAAAGCACAGGCGCTCCGCTGGGACAAGCCACGGGTTCGTCGGCAACTTGGAGACAAGTTCGAACCTGCAGAATACATCCAAAACACCGGTTGTGTCAAAACATCTCTCGTGATTTTGGGTGTCTTCTGTGACATAAGCAAGCTTAAGTCACAGAAACACAGAAGGTGATCTTAGGGACCGCAGTGGGTCAACTGGTTCAAGCTCCCTGCTTAAGCAGGGTTATCCCGGAGCGTTTGGCACGGGATTGTGTCTATATGGTTCTTGAATATCTCCAGTAAGGGAGACTTCACACCCTCTCTGGACAATCTGTTCCAATACTCAGTCACCCACACAGTAAAGCTCTTTCTCATGTTCAGTGAAATCTACTGTGCATCAGTTTTTGACAGTTGTCTCGTGTCCTAGTGGTTGGCACCACCAAGAAGAGCTTGGCTCCATGCTCTTGACACCCCTGCCTTCAGACATTTATAGACATTGATGAGGTCAAACCAGTGTAAATTTGCGAAGCTATTGACAAAATGTTCAGAAGGGCAGTGATTTCTGATACAATTTTTTGATAGTTAATTTGATCATGTTCCTGTAATCTGGCTTATAACAGGTGGAATCATAAAATTGTAGAATGTTAAGGGATTAGAACGGGCTAAAATATAATCTAGTCCCACCCCCTGCTGCCTTGGGTAGGAACACCTTCCACTAGAGAAACTTAAAGAATTTCTCCCTGATATCTAACCTAAATTTCTTCCGTTTCAGTGTGTACCCATTACCCCTTGCCCTGTCACTACAGTTCCTGACATTGATTCCCTCTCCCGTTTCCCTGTAGTGCCCTTCAGATAGTGGGAGGTTGCACAACCTTCTCTTCTCCAGGAGGAACAGACCCAGCTTCCTCAGTCTGTCTCTGTAGGGGTGGTGCTGCAGTTCTCTTTTAGCAACACCATGGCCTCGTCTGGACTTGCTCCAACAGTTCCATGTCTGTTTTATGCTGAGGGCATTGGAACTGTGTGCAGTAGTCCAGGAGGGGTCTCATATGAGCAGCGAGAGGGACAATCACCTCCTTTGACCTGCTGGCCATGTATGTAGTTTATTGGCATAGCAGAGAGAAAGGGGAAAATATTTCTTTAAGAAAGGAGAAAATGACGCTGGCAGCCCTCAAGCTGGTGCAGTTGCTGCAAGAGGTACTTGTTTAATTCCACTTACATGTTGCCTGTAAGTCTGTGTGCACATTTCATGAAATATTAGAGGCAATGCCATCCAAGCTTATGTTATAGTCCCAAACAAGAGTTCAGACATATTTCAGAAGGAGGCCAAATTCAGAGAAAAATTTAAACTTTAAACTCTCTGAAAGACAATTGTTTCCCACGTGAATTTAGTAGGTGAGATAAACCACATGTTCAGTTACACTTTTCCCCCCATCAATATAATTTGCTAGAGAAAAAAAGCACAAGTAAATTCTTGTAGTATGACAGAGAGCTCCCTTCACCTAATTTAGTCACATAAAAGATGTACCTAGTTTTTCCTTTGAAAACTCAGAATCTGGTATGGCAGGAGGCTAGACTTTCCTGAATTTCATCCCTCATAGAAAACCAGCAAGGTTATTTATTTTAAGTAATCTCCAGCTGCCATGGGAAAGATAAAGAATTAAAAACAATAGCAGTAAGCAGGCCCATAACTCACAACAGGAGATGATAAAAATTAAGTGAAGTGTATGCCATAGTCTAACAGAAACTTGCTGACTTTGTTCCACAAGTTCTTCTAAGAAGAGACTCCCACATTCATTTTCATCACTCTTCTTTCCTTATATGTAAATAAAGGAATATTGCACTGCTTCCCTTTAACTATGACTACTGAATTTTGGATGACTGTCTAGCTATTTCCTCTTTTTCTTCACCACTGTGCCTCTTAGACCTCTGGGGGGTTTCTGATGGCACAAACACAAGTAGGACATTGTGATTTAAAATGAAAAGCAAATCCGGTTACTTGCTTGTCTAAAAATTGCAGAATAGGGATTAAGGAATATGAAATATAAGCAGAATTGCAATTTTTCAAATGGCTCAAGAAAATTATTTTCTGTGTTCTATCAGAATGAGTAACTGAATGTTATTGCTTTAGATGAAAGGGAAAGTACAGCAAGCCATTAGAGCTGTTTTGATGATGAATTAAAAGATTTTTATGTCATCTATCATTCAGATGCACTATGAAGTATTCTTGCACTGACAAAGCTATTATTATTTTCCTGCTTTCTTACCCTGTATAAGAAGTCACGATACCTCCTCTTCTAAAAGCAGGTGTTACTCCTTAGAGAGTAGTACAAAACATAAGAGTAGCATACTCTTTGTTATTTATCCATAGTGGTTTGTTGATGTGTCACACTGAGGAGAAGAGTTTATTACAGAAATGTTAGATGAATAAACCCTTATAGAAATATGAAAAGACAAACACTACAAAGGAGTGTCAGGATTGTTCTGTTTCTCCCCATTCTTTGAAACATGATAAAATTTAATTCCAGTTTCTATATGCACTGAGATTTGGTGTAGAAGTAGCTTAAAAATATGGTTTTGAGCATTTATGAAAATATGGGTTTGCAACTCTGCACTTCCAACATTAAGAAAGGCATTGCAACAGAAAGGCATTGCAATCCCAGAATAGTGGGATTTCTCTGAATCTTTCACAATCTTTCACAAATCTTTCTGATTCAAGAAATTAAATAATTAGTAGAACTGGTATTTCTAGAGAAAAAAAATTGAAATGCAAGCTCTTACAACACTCTGTAAGTATGCAAATGAGAAAGGTATTTCACAGCTGGCGTCTGGACATGAATCACTTCTCAGGAAACCTCTCTAACTAGAAGCTCCCTGCACACGAGCCCGCAGTTGGCGGGAAGTTGAAGGTGTGAGCACACATTGACTAGGATTTGGTCCAGTTCCATTGAAACCGATTAAGAGGTTCCCTCAAACTGCTGATGGCTAGTGACTTTCAAGCTGTAGACAGACGTTAGAAAAACATCCCAGCTTTGCACTTATGAGAGCCTAGTATTTTATTACTAGAGTCCTGTAACAGAAAGATGGTGCCTACCTGGGATCAGATTGCCACTCCTTTGCAAGGTACAAAAACCAAAAGGAACTGGTTTGAGAGGCACATAAAGCTACCAGCATCAGTCTGCTCCACAACAGCTACCCTGCACATCACTTCACATCAATCTGGAAGCTCCCTCAAAGCAGATTTTTAAAGGTCACTGCACATACACTGACTTGGGCACTTACAGCTACAATTAACAGTTCTACTAAATGGGTTTATGAAGACTAAAGCCCACAAAGAAAACATTTGTATACGTCACTGCCATTCAGCTTAAGCCCATCTGCACTACAGAGTCATGCTGCAGCTGTTCACCTTGTTTTGATGGGGCTGGATTTAAAGCCAAGCCAGGGCCTATAACTTATATTGATAGTAGCAGCTTAAATAAGCCATCTGCCCACTCTGATACCTAGGAAGACCAAAGAGCAATTCTATTCAGACAATCAAATTCAGACAATCAAACTGGAGACATGTTTATTGCTACAATGTGCAAGAGAAGCCAGTCTTTAAATATATGTAGTTCTCATCCCCAGAAAAAAGGCAGGTTTTTTTCATGAGAGAGGCTCCTTGAGTGCATCAAGTCACCTGCAAGGCATGAGGATTTGAAGTGGCCCCCCTTATTTCACATGTGTATTGACAAGCGTGGCCTCTGCTACAAGACCTCCAGTACCACGGCAAGACACACTGCTTTCAGTTTGTCAAGCTTATTTGCTGCTGTGAGAACTTAATTAGATAGGGGCATGAAGAGACACTGCTGGTAGTGTCCACACTGTTAAACACAAACTTCCCAAGTTAAGAGGCACAGCTGCTTTCCAAGGAACAGCCAGTAGTCACTAAAATAAGGAACAAACCTACAACTAATAAACACGTGGCACTGTGCTGCTTTTTTGTTGCTCCGACAGCTGTATCTAATCATCACAGCTGTGCATGGTATTCAAATAGAATCTGAGTAAGCAGAGAATAGACATTGTTCCCTACCTAAAGGAAACACAGAGCTGCACAAAGATGAGCAGAGTGGAGAGTTAGACTGCCAGAGCAGAACAGTAGTAAGTAAGTAATATGACAAGAATAATGCAAAGAAGATGGTTTGCAAATACAGGGTCAAGATACTTAAAATTATATGAAAATGAATTATAGATTGAGCAATACCATGAAAGTAAAGTTTTGCCAACAGTTTGTATGGATATAGTAGGCCTCTCCTTAACACAAAAGTACTTCAGTCCTTTAATAATCTTTGTTGTCTTGCCCTGGACTCACTCCAGTATGTCCATGTCTTTCTTGTTCTGTGGGCTCAAAACCGGATTCAGCATTCCAGATGTGCTGAATCCAGAGGAAGGATCACTGTCTTTCAAATGGTGGCAGTGCTCTTCCTAGTGCAGCCCAGGATGCTGTTGGCCTTTTTCGTCATAAGGGCATATTGCTGGTAGATGATAAGCTTCTTGTTCCCAAAGACCCCGAGGCCCTTCATTGCCAAGCTATTCTCCAGACCCCAGAATGTACTGACGGCTGGAATTATTCTTATCCCAGCGTAAGATTTCATGTCTCCCACTGTTGAGCTCTATAAGATTCCCCTCTGCCTAATTCTCCAGCCTACCAAGGTCCCTCTCAGTGGTAGCACAACCCTCTGATGTAATAGTCACTCCTCCTGGTTTTATATATGTGAACTTGCTGTAGCAGCACTCTGCTCCACCATCCAGGTTGTTAATAAAGACCCTCAACAGTACTGGCTCCACTATCATGCCCTGAAGTATAATGCTGGTGAACTTGCTTCCAGCTTGATTTTGTGCCACATATCAGAACCTCTGGACCTGATTGTTCAGATAATCTTCAATTCACCTCACTATCCATTTATTTATCCCATACTTTGTCAGCTTGTCTTGTTCGAACATTGTGAAAGACAGCATTAAAACCCTATTACAGCCAAGGTAAACAATGTCTCATTGCTCTCCATTCATGCAGCAGGCAAGGCAACTCACTGTAGAAGATTATCAAGTTGGTTAAGCATAACTTTCCCTCCGTAAGTGCATGGTGGCTACTTCTGATGACTTTTTGTCCTTCCTGAAATTGGAAATGGTATCCAGGATTAGTTGCTCCGTCATCTTCCCAGAAGCTCACTTGAAGCTGGTTGGCCTGTTGTTGCTCTACTGATGTTCTTTTTTGACTTTCTAGAAGACAGGTGTGACACTTGCTCTCTTCCAGTCTTGAGGGACATTCCCAGTTGCCATGGCCTTTCAAAGACTGTCAAGGGTGGACTCCCAAAGACATCAGTCAGCTTTGTCATTGGTGGAGTATGTAAGGCCTATTTGTTTATGTGCTCCTTAAACTGGTCCTTCTCCACCCAGGAAAAGTTTCTTTGCTCCAGACAATTTTTCTGGTTCAGCCTATCTGTCTGGTACAGAGTCTTGAGATTTTTGAAAGTTAGGGTTGTTTTATTTCAACAGACCTAATAAGGTGCTCCAAATTTACTCATAATCCAAGGTGGAGAGTTCGATTTAGGTGCAATGTAGAGATAGGTGTCTTTCTGATAGTTGAAGCAGTAGTATGTGGCTCCCCATGGATCATTACTTCCTCAGAAACAAAACAAAAACTAGAGCTAGGTTTTTAATGCCTTACCATTTTTTTTCTTAAGAGCATTGGCTTTGCTAAAAGGAGCCAGAGGAAGTGCACAGGAAAAACTCTTACAGCATGTGGCATTTCCATAAAGATGGTGAAGTCAACATTTTTGTGGCATTCTGAGAGGTGTATGAAATAAGGAAGAATGTGCTTGAAGGGTTCCTTTTAGTTCTTGGTACAAAACTCATTAATTGTCAGGAAGAAAAAGCCCTATGTAGGGGCAGAATTAAAAATACCTATTTGCAGGTATTTCTGGAACACATTTTCAAGCCAGGTCATTGATTCTCCTTTTCAGGATAAAGGCTTATTGCCAAAAACAAACAAACAAACAAACAAACAAACAAACAAACAAACAAACAAACAAACAAAAAACACCTCTAGTTACTATGTAGAACTGCTGAAGCCTGCAAAAAGCCTCAAATTCCTACATTATTAAATTTGCTTAATCTACACTTGTCTGGCATCCATGCCAGCAAAGTAGATGATTGATGTCATTGTGAGGCCACTCAATCATCTTTGAAATGCCAGTTAGGAGGATTCCTTGAGCCTGAATAAGGGTAATTACCATTCATCTCTTAAAGAAAAAGTTCACAGAAAAACATTTTGAATTCCTCACTAGTGAAAGATTAAACAGAATCTCTGATTCCATAAAGCAATGACATGTTTGTTTGACTTCACAGTTTCTTATTGTTGTAGAATGTGCTGCAAGTGAAGTTCTTACATCCAAAGGAAGACTTGTCAGCCCACCTGACAGAACTATCCTGAGAGAAAAATTCATTTTCCACAGATGATAGCTTCCTAGCCTGTCTGACCAAACTGATTGCAACTATGTAGGCAATAAGCATCTTTCTGTCCAAGGTAAGGAAATTAAAAAGAAGGGAAAAGCCATTCTTTATTGACAGAGGGGTTTTTTTACCTTTTTGATTAATTTTTAGAAGAATTTTGAAAGGTAGTTTGACTATATGGAAAACTGGGAAGTCAAGAGCTTTTGAAGCTCTTTTGAAGCTCTTGGATCTGCCAAAATCTTCTCATTTCCCTCCGAAAACAGCAACAGGTTTAACACTGAATTTCATACAGAAGGTGAGCTATTGTACCACTTCCACCTGTTTAAGTGTGAATCTACATTCTGACAATCTACATGCCTTATCACAAAATGCATTAACTTGACTTTTTTCCCCCTGGGTAATCAAGGCAGTAGAATCTATGTGAATGTTTATTTTTCCAGTCAGAGTTCAGTTTTCTTTCTAATACTGGGAAGTGTAAGAGATCTATTTCTTTGCAACAGCACACCTGGGCTCTGATCTGCTGGAGGAAAGCAACTGGATTCAGATGAAAGATGTGCCTCTTACAGTGGGAACTTGTGACTAACACATACAAACCAGCTGAGAATGGGTTTGGCTATGACCTCAGCCCACAGACTGTAGTGATGAGCAGGTCAATGATGAGCAATGTCATCCAGGCAGGCCAGGAGGCTGAGATGTAGACTGGCACTCCTACAGCACCACTGAGGCAAGACTGACAGCCCCGAGCTAAGCTGACAAACAAACATTCTGTTTATTCTCACTGTTTTGTGTGTCACGGGTTTCTGCATCACACACTTTTCAACTGTTCCTCTGACAACAGATGTATTATTTCTGTCCTTACGCCTTTTACAATTGCATGGAGGCTTCTTAAAGTAATAATTTACATTTACATACCTCCCAGAAAAGTGATAGTATTAGTCCTCTCCCTCTCTGCCCTCAATGTACAGAGTGTATTCTCCTCCTCTGCTCCTGCAGAGTAGAACTGAAGTACAACCAGATTAGACTGGATGGTGTCTACTTATTCCAAATGTCAGTTCAGAGATGCCAAAGACCAGGTATTTTATACAGGTATTGTGGTAGTTCAGCACATTTCTCATACTGATTTGTAGCTGTAAGAATTCAACAGATCTGTAAACTAAACAATAATGCCTTGAATAAGCCAGCTATAAGAATTCAGATTGACAATTAGATATGAAAAGCTTATTTTAGTGATTAACCCAGTGTTGTGCAGCAATTTGATAGCAAAACCAGCAAATCAGGACTGGCTGATTTAAGGACCAGCTTTCTCTTCCCTAAAGCTTTGGTCACTGTTTCCCTGCTGTCTCGTAAAACACAAGATATATAGACTAGGACAGTCACCTCCAGTACATCTGGTACAGTCTGGGGCAAGATTGCTCTTGAGGGAGCTATTTTACTGACTGTTCAGTTCAATGTTTAAATATGCTGAAAGAGACAAAAATGATGACTGAAAAATCTTAGAACTAGCAGCTTCTGTCATCTGAGGGTTTTATAGCCCTAAACATGTGCTTTGTGTCATAGCCCTGATCATGTGTCTTGTCAAGTCAAAAACTGCAAGCCAGTGAACCCCAGTGATACACACAGGGTTGGAACATACAGATCTCTGTCCCTTCAGCTCAGGAAATAACTGAAGGAGAGAAGACAGCTGTGCAGAAGGAGGGAGAAAATATACTCTAGGTAGGTCTCTAGCTAAATTCTAAATCTTTACCAATTTTCAATATGTCCTAATGGATCATAGTCCTTTGCTAGTGATATTTAGGGGGAAAAAGATGATGTTTAACATCATCTGCCTTCTACTCATGCAGACCCCTTATTTATAGTCCCATTTGTCTCATATTACTCATAGCACTAGAGAAAGGCTCTGATTTTCATGACTCAGTCCCCTCAGCTGCTATTTCCAGCAGCATTTCTCATGAAAGCAGTAGCCTTCAAGTTCCCCCATCTCCCAGCTTTCAGTCCAGCTTCTTATCCTCCTCAGATTTTTGGGCTTCACAGCATTCTCAGCAATCCAGTGGCCCAGTATCAACCAGTATCACTTTATTCTGTCACTCTTCCTTAGTTTCTCATTATATCTTTTCCCTTCTGAATCTCTTCCTGCCTCTGCAACCCTTAATCACTGTTTGTAAGAGTTGTCTCATTCACATCATCCCAGCTACCCCTCTCAAATATTGTATGCAATCTCCATCGCTCACTTCTTCCTGTGAAAGTTGTTTAAAATTACTTAAACTCCACAAGATCTGGTGAAAGGACAAGTCAATCCATTACTGTAATTTACTGAACTATTAGCACATCTGGACGCATTTCCAGTACACAGGCCTGTTCTCAAAGTTGCATGAGAAAGTTGGTCAGAGCAAAAGGGAAACATGCTGGTTTTCTTAGCTTGTCAGAACTTGTGTGGAAACTAAAATTCAAATGCCAGGCTGAAATAAAGAAAATCTGCAGAAATCGACTACTTGCTGTCACCACAAGGAGTTGTGCTGCCTGTCACCTGTGGCCTGGATAGCCTCATAAAAAAAAATTATACTGTCATTGCTAGTAAGAAAATTGATGCTAGCATTGCAAGACCACAAGAACTGGTGGGCTGTTAGTTTGTTATTAGTTTGAGTGAATTTACTCAGTGCAAACTGAAGTTGGGTACCAGGTGTCTTTTGTTATGATGTAGATTTTAAGTGTGGGGTAATATAAGAGACCTTGAAAATATGTGCACAGGCTAAAAACAGAGGCCATGAGGCTATAAACATCTCACTGGCAATCAGCTTCTGGTTCTTGACCATTATAATCTTAAGTGCTGAGAACACTTCTTTAGACTTAACAAGGAGGATGAGGAAGCAATCAAACAACAAGTGCATGTAGTCTATACACTGTTTATGAATAAGAAAAATAGATTATGTGGCCATGTGAAGTTAACACCCCCAGAACTGCATAGTATACCCTCCAAGGAAATGAGGCCAGAGAATTAAAATCCACTAACAAAGTCAAGCTTTTTGGAAATGTACTAGATCTTGATTTGCTGCTGGCAAATGGTTGCCATCACTGGATTATCGTGGAATTTTCTTCCTAAAAACTATATTAAAGCTGCAAGTGCCTAATCTGTTTCAAGGACAAAGGCTCTTCAAATACCTTTTATCATGCCAGTCAAGTTTTAAGTCTGTACAGAAGTCTGTGTCTGAGTACATAAACTACATGCACTCGTGGTCTCAAGCTCTGTAATTCCTGAATTAAGCATTACTGCATGTATATTCAGTGTGCCTAGTGTGATAACTATCAGTGTGACAACCATCACACTGACAAGCAGTCAGTGAAATGGTCAAGCAATTGCACTAAACAATCACTGTAGGTCCCTTCCAGCTGGAAGTATTCCATTGTATTCTCTGTATGCTTCTCATTATTGTCTCTAAATACATCCATCAAATCCTCAGCGTGACTTGGCTCTCCCACTGCAATAAAAGACAAACCTGCAGCAGAACTAGGGTTTTACACATCACACAGGAACAGTTTCACAGAATACAATGTTGGAAGTATTGTGGCCAGACTTTTATTAGGAAGTGTTAGGGAGTGTAAAACTGCCTGGGTTGGAATAGTTCACAGTTTCTGTACTATTATTATTTGTTTCTTACTTTAGTGCTTTACATTAGAAATATTTATGTATGTATATATATATCTCACTGCATGTCATTTTACCTTCCATTGTACTGCTTTAATACTGAATAATTAGAACCACAGGGGCTCAGTCTTCTGTCATTTTTAGGCTATAATATGCAAAATGTTATTACGTCATTGTAAAATTATTCTGGAAGTTAATTACTTGTGTTCTGGAGGCATTTTTTTCCTGCTTCTTCACGTGATGACTGAACGAGGAACTTGCCCCAGGAAAGAAGGGTGTGTCTGTTCTGTGGAGCTGGTGGTAAATGTTTATGCAGGAAGAACCTAGAGCACCTAAGGAGCTACAAGAACAAACTGGGCTTTTGGCCTCAAGCCGTGTAGTTTAACTGCAGAAATATCTCATGGGATAGGTGATATATTACAGTGTAAACTAAATTTAAGTTAAACATAGTGCATTAGAAGCCTGCTTGAGGTACTACAATTAAGAAACACCTAAGGAGCTGGTTTTTCAATCAGCAAACTTTTGGGGTAAACTTCATTATAATTATTCTCAGTGTTTGTATGCATGCAGTATTAATGTTACATTCACAAATTGTTTTGCATAGCCAATACTGAGTGTCAGGTGCTTTCATAAACTGTTAATTTTTAGTATCCTAAAGTTCAGCAGACTACAGTATGGCTTTCAACTCTGTGTAATTCCTGGAATTATGCTGCTTTAGCCCATATGGGGTACATCAGTAATATCTGCAGTATAGTTTTAACCTTCTATTTTTTTCTCTGGGAAATTTTCATAAAAGCATAAAGTATGTATTACCCATTGCATAAATGCAATCTTTTTTATAGGGCCTGTATTTTACTCAGATCTCTTTCTGTAACAGTCATTCAGCACCCCTAAAAAAGCCTGCATTTGTATCCACCTGTGACTGTAGTCAATGTAATTGTGAAATACCAAGCTGTGTTTCGTGTCAGGTACATACAGGCAACGTGTGTATCTGTGATTGTGATACGTGTGGAAACTGACCATGGGACAGTTATAAAGACAATTCTAATAAATAACTGAGGAAGTAAAGCATGGAAGAAGGCCTTTGAACCTATCCTTTGTTTGCAATTAACCTTTATAGGTCTTAAGTTGATTTAGGAGCATTTGAATTAAAGGTTTAAGGATGTTGCTGTTTCACAGGAACTTTCTGCTTCTAGCTAAGCCTTAAAGAGTTTTGCAATTATAACCTTTTCAAGAATAATTTTGGAATATTGCTTGTAGTAAGGATCTTTGAAACTATAGCTTTAGAATATATAAAAAGGAAACATGCTTATCTCGACGCCTTAACAAAACAATGAAAAGCAGCTTGAGAAAGGAAGATGAATATCAACTCAAGAATTGACAGTTTTGACCAAGGGAAACCTCACAGATAGGCCCAGAATGTCAGAAGTGTATCTGCATGTCAGTCAGAGAAGGATTTTGGAGTAAAATAATCTCGGAAGTGGCCTTGACCATTGCTTCACGTTTTACCACTTATTTCCATGTATCACGGGAATTCTGTTTGAACCAAGTTTCTGTAACTCCTGAAAGGAGGGTGTACTGAGGTGGAGGTCGGTGTCTCCTGCCAGGCCTGCAGTGAGAAGCCAAGAGGAAATGGCCTTACGGTGAGACAGGGGATACTCAGATTGGGTATTAGGAAAAAAAAAAAAAAGTCACTGTCCGAGTGGTCAGGCACTGCAATACATTTCCCGGGAGGGATGGAGTCACCATCCCTGTTAAATTTTAAGGGTCTCTTGGGTGGAGCACCAGCGGGTGCGTTTCCCGGGAAGCCGCTGCCGAGCGGCGCCGCCCGTGTCCCCGCACAGGCCGGGAAGCGCTGAGGGCGCGGTGCCGCGCCGCCCCCTGCCGGCCGGCAGGAGTCCCTGCGGGAGGGAGAGTGCGCCCGCCGGCGGCGCCCATTGCCGCGGCTGGGAAGAGGCGAGGCCGGACCGGGAGCGGCGGCGCCGATTGGTGCGGCTGGGAAGAGGCGAGGCCGGACCGGGAGTGGCGGCGCCGATTGGTGCGGCTGGGAAGAGGCGCGGCCGGACCGGGAGTGGCGGCGCCGATTGGTGCGGCTGGGAAGAGGCGCGGCGGGGCCGGGAGCGGCGGCGCAGTCGCGGGCGGGCCGTGGGGCTGCCGAGGGCGCGGTGCCGCGCCGCCCCCTGCCGGCCGGCAGGAGTCCCTGCGGGAAGGAGAGTGCGCCCGCCGGCGGCGCCCATTGCCGCGGCTGGGAAGAGGCGAGGCCGGACCGGGAGCGGCGGCGCCGATTGGTGCGGCTGGGAAGAGGCGAGGCCGGACCGGGAGTGGCGGCGCCGATTGGTGCGGCTGGGAAGAGGCGCGGCGGGGCCGGGAGCGGCGGCGCAGTCGCGGGCGGGCCGTGGGGCTGCCGCCATCTCGCCATGGCTCGCGAGTTCGAGCTGTGCCCCGGGCGGCGCGTCGGCGGCGACCAGCCCTGCTTCATCATCGCCGAGATCGGGCAGAACCACCAGGGCGACCTGGAGATCGCCAAGCGCATGATCCGCATGGTCAAGGTGCGCGCCGGGGGGGAGGCGGGTGAGCGAGAGCGCCGGGGCGCGGCCTGGGTTTATTCCAAACACAGGTTGTCTGCAGGGAGACCCTTGCGTTTGACTTTGATGAAGGGTCTGAAGTGCTTGTCCACTGAGGAGCGGTCGAGGGAGCTGTGGCTGTTCAGCCTGGAGAAAAGGAGGCTCAGGCTATCATCACTCTCTGCAACTCCCCGAGAGGAGCTTGTGGCCGGGTGGGGGTCGGCCTCTTCTGCCAGGCAGCCAGTGACAGGATGAGAGGACGTGGCCTCAAGCTGTGCCACAGAGGTTAAGGCTAGACATGAGGAGGAATTTCTTCACAGAAAGGCCGAACAGATGTCGGAATGGGCTTCCCGGGGACGTGGTGGAGTCGCTGTCCGTGGAGGTATAAAGACTGGACGTGGCACTTGGTGCTGTGGTCTGTTTGACAAGGTGGTGTTCGGTCACCTCAAGGACTCAATGATCTCAGAGGTCTTTTCCAACTAATTCATTCTGTGGTCTTGTGTCATGGCTCCAGCCCTGCAGCTGGGGCATGAGCTTACAGGGAATTTAGGAAGTATCAGGCAACTTCTGAACCATCTCTAATGAACCTCCAGTTTGACTTGGTTGACATCAGGGCTTTATTGCAGTAAAACTTGTGTAATCCAATAAGACAGCCAAACTGCTTTCAAATTTGATGTTATATCCATTAGATAGAAAACCACACATCATCACAGCTCAGGGCATGGTGTATTCAGTTTTGTGACTGGGGTGAAAGTGGAGACTGCTCTAATGAGAATTTGTCTTCGCTGTGTGACTTCAAATGAATTATTCCGTCAAATGAATTATTATTCCTGGAGGTGTTCAAGAGTGTCTGGTGCTAGTGATGTGATCTAGGGTAACTCTGGTGATGCCAGGTGGATGGTTGGACTGGATGGTCTTGAACGTTTCTTCCAGCCTTGATGATTCTATGAATTTCAGATTCATACTCCTTGTTCTACAGAATCCTGTGTCCTTTTATAAAGTAACATTATCAGGGACAGCTAATCTGGGAGAAACACCACAGAAGTCAACTCTTTGAATAAGCAACTTGCATAGCTAAGTAGTTTTATATGTTTAATGTGATTTCTCTGAACTGCTGCTCTACTAAGTGTATTGGGACTTTGAAATAAAAGGGTTCATGCATGTGTAGGTCCACAGTCACTCTGTGTTCATTACCCCTTCTCTGATTGCTGTGATGATAATGTGAAAACTGCACAACAGATGCAGTTACTCGCTCCTTGCATTCAGAGTTAGGTGAGTGCAGGTTCACTTGCACTTCCACTCAGTGTGCACCAGCTTGTTTTGCAGGACTGTGGAGCAGACTGTGCTAAGTTCCAGAAGAGTGAGCTGGAGTACAAATTCAACAAGAAAGCCTTAGAAAGGCCCTACACCTCTAAACACTCATGGGGAAAGACTTATGGGGAGCACAAGCGCCACTTGGAGTTCAGTCATGACCAATACAGAGAGCTAAAGAAGTATGCAGAGGAGATTGGCATTTTCTTCACAGCTTCTGGCATGGATGAGGTATGTAAGCCATACTGGAATGACAAGGGGAGTCTGGTTTTTATGTCTGTTGGGTATGACTTAGGTGTGATAGTTCTTACACAAAAAGAATATAAAATCAATTTCCAACTGAGAGACCTAGAGTAATTTTCCAGTTCACCTGTCTCTACAGTGGTTGGCTGAATATTTTGGAAGACATGCCACATGTATTGAGATACTTATACACAGTAAGAAATATTAGGGACAAGGCTTCATTTTGACCTTCATAAACAATTGAGGCTTTGAGAGTGTAGATCAGGATGGCAGTCAGACTGCTCTCCAGTGTTGTCTGGTGTGTTGGTTTCAAGCATATCAAACTTCCTTCTGTTTTCAAACCAGGTTCCTTTCTTGATCTAACCCCTATTATTTCCCTCTTTTTTTCCCTCCCTCCTTGTTTTTTACTAGACAGCTGTGGTGTTTCTAAGCAGCAGAAGTGTTTATGCCCCTATTTCTTTTACTAATCTCATGAAGGGGCTCAGCACCTTGTCCTGTTACTGCTGAATCATTTACTGATTTTTGCCAGTGGGCTCTTGAACAGTCAGTCGCCAGCTTCAGAACTCCATGAAACTCCTGCTGCTGTTCCCTCTTAAGGCATGTAGCTGTGGCATGTCACTTGCCTCAGAATAATGGTAGTGACAGTATTAACAAATGCAACATACAGTTGATATGTGTAAGCTGTAAAGGTCAAGTAACACTTGAACTTCAATACAGATGAGAGATTACAGATTCATTTTTCTTTGTGGCCTGGAAAATACAGAGACCCAAATGGAAAGAGACCCTACCAGAAGTAAGATGGCCACTCTTGCATATGGCCAGCAGAGCAATGTCCGTGGCTTTCTGGAAGTAGACACATTAATGTTTTAAGGCGATCTGTTCAGTGTCTCACTCTTGCAATCAGAGACAATTCCTGATATATCAGTGTTATTTTTTATAATTTGTTTTCCCTCTTCATCTGATGATAGACAAATATGTTGTATGTATATGGCAATAACTCAGTGCCACGGATTCAGAAATAGATCTGTGAAAAGAGAGTGTGGTGATGTTTTTTTACTGCTATCTTCACATCTAGAAAACCTGTTGAACAACATGCACTCCTTTAAGAAAGGAGTAAATGAACCCAGGAGTCTTGGACTTCTGTATCTGGGATCTTAAAATACCCATGTGCCTTTGGAGAAAAAAAAGAAAAAAAACCCACATTCCTTCTTTGATGTCAAAACCTCTGGCTTCTAAAGGCTGTAGTGCAACACAGAACACCTTTTATAGGCAGCAACTAAGATAATTTTCTGCTGCTGGGATCCCTCTTTTTCTCTGCTGTGCTACTTTGTATGTGGCTTTATCGGTTAATTAACAGAAGTGATACATGTTTGTTCCTTCTTTTTGAGCAGTAATTACATTACACAGCTCCTAATATTGCTGGTGGTTTTTCTGCAGGACAGGGCTTTGGAACTTAAAATATTACATAAACTGACATAAAAACTCTTTAAGAATACATTAACTTCTGAAAGTTTTTATACATTAACTTCTGTAAATTTAACTTAATCTCTGGAAGTCCAGTTATGTCAAAGAGGTTAAATTGTGTGTTTAAGTATAAGAGGAAATCATTTAAGTGATGTGTGAAATAAATAAAAAAGTCTATGAAGAACTTCTTTATCTGTTCTGTTCCAGTGTGTACTGGAGACAAAGCAGGATCTCATTGAACCACTCCCTTTAATGTCATTCTTCTTATTTGAAATTACTTCCTGGTTCTTGAATCTCTTAAAGAAGAGCTGCTAATTTTCAAGAGATATTTACCTAATGAAGAGTGGCCATAGATGCAAGGTCTACCTGTCATATTTAATTTTTTGCCATCTCCTGAGATAGGATCTGTGCCTTTTTAATATTGTCTTTACGCACAATACATCTGAATAAACTATATTAAATAGTTTATATATTAAATATATAACAGGTACAAGAAATTTAATCGCCATCATACTGATGGTAGAACAATTAGACTGAATAAGATGTGATTATCTTCGTGGATATTAGCATTCTTTTTCTGGCATTAAGGAAACAAGGAAAGAGCTGAAGAAATTAAAATGTTTGTGGGTGATTGACAGGGGCAAAGGTAACTATTTCATTTTTTTATTATTTTCCCCAGAGGTGAATGGAGGATTTAAATACATCTTGCCTGTGATAGGTTTGGAATTTAAGTTTTCTTCCAATAAAGTACTAATTTTTAAAAGGTCACTTACTGATGTAATACCTGTTTTCAGGAAGCCTCTAATAATTCTTGATTTTGTCTTCATTATAGCACTCATATTTTTAGACAAAGTGTAATTAGCATTTAAATAACCAGTTTTATAGTCTTTACTTTGGTATATTTTATTGTCTAGTATCTTTCCTAAAAGCAAACTAATTTTGGATTTCCCTTTTTGGGCACTTTTGGGTTTTTTTCCTGATGCTTATTTAATATGCCCATACAGGTTTTCAGTATGATGAATCTATTCTGCTGTCCGTAGTTTTAAACACTCTTGCTTAATATTTCTGACCTGCAGGACGTGTGTGGCAGGAAAACTCTGTACATGATTGTATCACATTTCTTCTTCAACAGGCAGACTTCCATCTGCAGGTAGTTGCTCTCTCTGGTAGTGTTTAAAGAAAGAGGGGAAAAAAAAGCAAGAATGTTGTGATACACAGGTTCATTTTCAAGCTGAGGTGGAGCTCACTTGTACTAAGCAGCACACTGTACAGCTGGTGAGACCAGAAATTGCCTTGAGAGAGTGATCCCAGTCAAAACCTTGCACTAAAATAAGGGTATAAAAAAAGGTCATCATAATTATACTCCACCTGGAGGGAAATCAGAAACTAATATTATCAAGTCAGCAAATGTTACTTCAGGAGCAGTGTTCTTTATGTATAATACTGTGTATAATACCAACCTGTTCAATTAAGCTTGGAGTTTGCTGTGTTAAAGGGTTGTTTATTTCCAAGCACAGTAGTTCTTTATCCCTTGATCCAGCTGAAGTGGAGTGTTAAAACATGATTTCTTTTCCTTGTAGATGGCTGTGGAATTTCTACATGAACTGGATGTTCCATTTTTCAAAGTAGGGTCAGGAGATACAAATAATTTTCCATATTTGGAAAAGACTGCAAAGAAAGGTAGGCATTTTCTTTGAGCTGTCTTGGTGAACCTCACAATTTCTCAGTAGCTTTGTTATTACATTTTTCCTCCAGTTGATTTTTGGGAAAAAATCTGAAGTTTCTTTAAATTTCAGACTTTTTAAAAAAAGTTCAGACTTTTTAAAAAAAGTTTTACCCGGAGTTCTTTTCTAGTTTTACTGAATTAATTTAAAAGATTAACTGAATTAATTTAAAAGATTAATTTAAAATTTAAAAGAATTTAATTTAATCTTGGGTAGCTTTATTGTAGACCTAGGACAAAACTTATGCATATTTTCTAATGGCTAGGTCGCCCAATGGTGATTTCCAGTGGGATGCAGTCGATGAACACAATGCATCAGGTTTATCAGATTGTGAAGCCCATAAATCCAAACTTCTGCTTCCTGCAGTGCACCAGCGCATACCCGCTTCAGCCAGAGGACGTCAATCTCCGTGTTATATCGGTGAGCAAGTAACCCAGAGCATGCTGTGGGTAGGGTAGCAGGGAAGGGCTCTGTCCTTTTACTGAGATACACTTCCAGGTCTTGTGCTGGAATTTGCTTCTGAGAAGTTACAAGGTGTGTCACATTCCTCTAATGCACACTGAAGTAAAAATATCCTCCTTTTTTAGGAGAACTCATCTTTGAGGAATATGGTAAAGGCTATTGCTGGAGTATTCTCAGTTCAACAGAGGAAAACATAACGTGGTTATCAAGTTAACCCTGAGCCATGTTCAACCCTACTATAGTTTCCTTCATTTGAAATGTTACTTGGATATGCCAAATAGTGATGTAAGAAAGTTTTCCCAAACTGGCCAGTGTTCAAGCACTACCTTAGATCTATGCACACATAGTATATTATTTTTAATAAAATGACACTTGGCTGTGCTTAAGTGCCTTTAGGATGTGGTGACTGTTTGCTATGTGTGGATTAAAAAGTTGCTTCAGATTTTAAATACAATGTTGAACAAATCTGTTTTGGATACAGATTAAGTTTAACCAATCCACTGGGTTTTTGGATAAAAACAGGATACTATTACTGTTGCTTACACTGATACAGGCTTTGAAGACCTTGAATAGTAGAACTGAATTAAAAGGAGAAAGGTATGTTGTAGAAGAGAACATGCTTCCTTTTTCTTGTCAGTATTGGTAATATTAGTCAAATTTGGAATGCGGTGATTGGTAATGCAGTGTGACTTGTTGAATTTAAAAGGTTGCATTCTCTGCATAACCAACTGCTTATTTTATGGCACAGTATTTGTCCACTGCAATTATCACTGTTAAATTTGCTTTGTTTTTGAAACTGCTACCTTGGTAATTCAGACCAACTCTATCATGATTTAAGGCATATCAGTCAGCTTTTCCTGATATCCCCATTGGCTATTCGGGGCATGAAACTGGCATAGCCATTTCAGTGGCAGCTGTTGCTATGGGTGCCAAAGTACTGGAACGCCACGTGACTCTTGACAAAACATGGAAAGGAAGCGACCACCAAGCATCTCTGGAGCCAAATGAACTGGCAGAGTTAGTGAAAGCCATCCGTACTGTGGAAAAAGCAATGGGCTCTCCAATCAAACAGCTCTTGCCCTGTGAAATGGCTTGCAATGAAAAGGTAACTTTTGATTTTGGTTTGTGTAAACCTGCAACTAATTTAGACCTATAGCTAATAATTCTGTATTCACAAAAATAGTTTGCCAATTGTTTACTGCAGTAGTGTTTCTGCCTCTGCACTTAGAAAATTTCACACTGCATAATGTTGGCAATTTTGATTATAATAGAGTTCTACGTTTATCATCCGGTGGTTAACTAAGTTGAGTAACAGCATGGAATCATTTAGGTTGGAAAAGACCCATGAGGTCATTTAGTCCAACCTAACACTGCCAAGTCCAACCACTAATGTATGTTCCTAAGTGCCATGTCTGCACATTTTAAATAACTCCGGGGATCATGTCTCAACTGCTTCCATGTTCTAGACTGTTTGAGTGTTTGATCACCCTTTTAGAGAAGAAATCTTTCCTAATATCTAATCTAACCCTCCCCTGACACAGCTTGAGGCAATTTTCTCTTGTTCTGTCACTTGCTGCCTGGAAGAAGCCACTCCCCACCTGACTACCGCCTCCTTTCATGGAGTTGTAGACAGTGATAAGGTCCCCTCTGAGCTTCCTTTTCTCCAGGCTAAACACCCCCAGCTCCCTCAGCCACTTCTCATAGGACTTGTGCTCCAGACCTTTCACCAGCTTCGTGGCCCTTCTCTGGATTCACTCCAGCACTTCAGTGTCCTTGTAGTCAGGGGCCCAGAACTGGACACGGGATTCGAGGTGTGGCCTCACCAGTGCCAGGTACTTGGCAATAGTAATAGGAGTAATATCACTATGATTTTATATGAGCTGCTTTTATGCTAAGCTAAAATTCCAGTCATTCTAATCAGATTCCCTCCACTGTGATTTAAAAAAATTCCAGTGAACCACTGTCCAGTTTCAGAAAACATCTGCATGTTCCTCGCAGCCTAGTTAGACTGAGAGTAACCATGCTAAATTAATCTTCATTTGGAATAAGTAATGGAGAAGGCAGTTCTACACAACCTGTTCTAAAATAACTGCAGAATATTTTTCATCATTTAATGTTATACTAAACTAGCAATGTATTTAACTACAACATTGGTTTGTTTTGTTGTTTTTTTTTCTCCCTGTAGCTGGGAAAGTCAGTAGTGGCAAAAGTGGCAATTCCTGAAGGTGCAATATTGACACTTGACATGCTGACGGTGAAGGTGGGAGAGCCAAAGGGATTTCCCCCAGAATGCATCTTTGATCTGGTGGGCCAGAAGGTTAAAAAAAATATTGAAGAAGATGAAACCATCACTGAGCAAGTAGTGGAAAATCATGTAAAAAAAGTGAAGTGCTAAACTAAAGCACACCATTCCATATTTCTGAATGTCCTACCATGTAACATGTTTGAGAATAGCAGCATGGTAGATTAGAAGAAAGGGGTGTAATTATGAGAGTGCAAAGAGGTTACAATTTTCAGGTTCTCATTAGCAGGAAATTTCAGAAGCAAGGGGATATAAATTATGACGATTTTATTAGAAACTGTATAGCATTGTGCCTAGGAAATGCCATGATCTTCTCTTCTCCATTTCACTCAACCTAGATTAATTTGGAGTTCTGCCAAATAAAAGACCACAGTCTGCTGCTTTCCAGCTTCCCTTTTCTGTTAAGAATGCAGTAAATTATGAGAATTTTGTCTACACTTTGGATTGTTCTAGCCCTGTATCTTTTAATACTCCTCTCTTTTCTGCCATTTGCCTCACCCCTGTGATAGCAGGACTCTGGTTGGAGTTGAATACAGATAAGTGAAAGTTTACACCAAACAGAAAGCTACAAATGCAAGCTGGATGGATTTTTTTTTTTCAGATGGAAGTCTTAAAAGTGTTATGATAAAGCAGTGGGTTGCAGGAATCTGTATTCTGTGGGCTTCTTGAGAAAGCTAAGTTCTCAAGAGACAGTACCAGGAAAGGAAGCATAGGGATATTAAGAAAAGTCCCATTTAAGGGGCAAGAGAGCCTTTTGTGGACTGGAAGGCTAAAAGGCAAGCCAGAGAGACTGAGCAGGGAAGAAAAGTAGATCTGAGATGAATCAGTGGAAATAAGTTTAACTTATGCTTCAGAAATTCTGAAAAGCATCTGTTGCAAATTGAGTGAAGACTGGAATATTAAGTCAATTCTGCAGAGCATTTGGGTGCCTTTGTTGGACCTGGGGGACAACTTCTCAGGTAGGAAGCCAAATGCTGGTGAAGTTTGAGCAGTTTGGGTTTTTTTTTCTGTACTAACCAGCAAATCCTCTACATTGGGATTTTTCTCCTGGCACTGGTATGTGAGATGGCAGAGACTGACTGCCTGACTACATCACACTATTATGCTTCAGCATGATGGTCAGAATATGATTTGTGTGGTCTGCTCTTGCATCCCAGCTTCTCACTTTTCAAGCGAGAAATGCAATGCCACTCCTGTCACCTGCTCCTTTTCCCTTTGACCAGAAGGGAGACGTAGAGCAGCCGCTGCAAAGTATTCATTCTTCAACTGCCTTGTTTAGCCTAGAACTGCTTTGCAATAATTAATCTCCTTTTTTTCTGTGGTGGAATCATTTACTAGTGATGGTTACTTGGAACTTGCTACCTTGGTAAAGTATCTTGAATTTGGTGGTGAGTGGTTTTGTACCTGTAAACTGTTTACTTTCAAAATGTTTACCCTTGTGCAATTCTGAGGAAACTGTATCCATATCTTTAAATGGGGAAACAGAGGTTGAGTCATATACTTGACCAAATATGAGCTGTGACTGATGCAGTATGCTTGCCTTACATTAAAAAACTACTCAATTGTTAAAAGATTTTTTTTTTTTCATTTCAAATTTGAGAAATAAATTTAGCTTATAAAACAAGCTCTTGTTTCTGCATTTTAGCCTATGGTCAGACCTTGCCTTTGCCAGCACTGGTGATGCAGGGCCTTTAGTATTTGAATACTCTTAAGATTACCTGACTAGTTTCAAGTAGCAGTGGTTTTTCACTCTGGGCTGGTCCTGGAGATTGCTGTAAGCAAAAGCTCCAGAAATTTCCAGGACTTTACATTAATGTATTGGTGAGGAGAGAAATACCCTTATACAGAAAGTTGCAAGCTGTGTCCCCTAGTTTTATGTGAATGTTGAAAATTGGACACAAAGATAAATAGGCCACAAATGCACCTCTCGCCTGGTGTTTTTATTGCACCTGTTAGCCCTGCAGGCATTTCATCCTGTGTTAGGGATTGTACCCAGCTTTTTCTCATGCTTCCATTCAATAGAAAGAATAGGGCCACAAATAAGTCCAGTTCAGAGTGTCTGTCACATGTAAGACCAGCTAGTGACTACTAAATGTGGCCACAGAAGCTCCAGTTTCAGAAGGGACTTTTCCAAAAGTCAGTGACAGACTTTGATTTTTCCAAGATGACACTTAAATATGAGCTAATTCACTTAGTGCATTTATTATCCAAATTTGACCTTGTCAATGATAACAATATGCAGTATATAATCTTGAAGCTTGAACCAAACTAAACCTGTTGCCATACACAACTACAGCCTCTCCAGACCGATGAGAGGAGGGAGTTCATTAAAAAAAATTTCAAAAAGTGAATATCTGTGATCCAGTCTGTAATATGTTTCTTTCAACTTGACTTCTTCCATTTTGCGAGTTGAAAAATACTACATACAGCACGTCAGGTGGTACAGCAACACCATTTTTAAGTCAAATCATCTTTCCCCATTGAAAAACATATACACATTAAAAAATACAGTTAGTTTTCTTGAACTGTTACAAGTTGAAAAAAGTACAACAGTAGTACATACTGCACTTTGAGTGGTATATCAATATAATTTATAAAAGTCAGGTGACATTCCCTCATTGAAAAAAATACACATTAAAAATCACAGTTGGTTTTCCTAAATTTATGTTACCTTCTAAAAGCATCATAATTACAACTTTGATACAACAGAGATGAATCCATGTAGATAATTGCTGAAGTGGCATTAGTAGAAAAAGCATGAAATAGTAGGCTTTATTTTGCTTTGTTTCTTATGTTAGTTTGCATGTTCTAATGGTCCCTTCCCAGAGTCTCAGGGCTGGATAAACTGGTTCTGTGAACTTGCAGCAGAAGGTGTGCAAATGAGCCATGCCATCGCTAACATTGTAGAATGAAAGGATTCCTGCTTCATAATCTAGAAAAATGCCAATGCAATCAGGATCATCTTCTATCAGGATGGGGATTCTCTCTCCCTTGTGAAATGCCCAGTATTCAAAATCAAACTTCTTAAGGCACCAAGATGCTCTATTCCAGCCCAGTCGACAGGCTTCAGAGTCTCCTTTCCTGCCAATGGTAGGGTAGGCTGCGCCAATCCACCATCCTGCTCCAGCACGAAGCAGGTCAACTTCCCAGTAATGGCTCCCAGAAAGGAATGCGTCTCTGCTTAGCACTTGCCATAATTTATCAAATCTCTGGGGACTACAGGGGTAAAATATTTTCCTCCAGCTACAGCTTACTTCAAGACGGTCATCTGACAATTTCAGTCTTGGGTGAATGCTGTCGTATTCCCAGGTTGGTGATCTTGCATCTGCAGTAAAAGCCATAAACATACTTGCTACATTTCTCATGACCCTTGGAAGAAGTCAAAGTTATAAAACACCTGCAGAGGAGCCCACAGTTGGAAGTGTCTTGGGACAGTCAGAAAGCCTGCAGTCCTGGGAACACAGGCTGGAAAAGGCACGCCAGGGGGTCACAGCAAGGCACTAACATTGCTGCCTCCACACCTTTGTGATCTGGGCCAGCCATGGTGATGGGGACCTCAGCCACAGCACCAAGGTTGCTTTACATTTAGAGTTAGGGCTCAGCCAGAAAGCCCACAAGTCCAAGGACACTGGGCCTGGAAAAGGCATACCAGTCTGAGCAAGGCAGGGCCCCAACACTGCTGACTCTGTGTTAGATACGGATGGGATTGAGCTAGCCACAGAGCCTGCAGCTCTAGGGACACTGAGGCTGGAAAATGTATGCCAAGTGCATAAAGCAGTGACCCAACATTGCTGACCCCACACCTTTCTAACATAGGGCACCAATGTGGTGGGCACCTCTGCCCCAGCACTAAGCTGCCATTTGGGCTAAGGTCCAGATTCAGAGAGCCACAGAGCCTACAGTTCCAGAGACACTGCAAAAGGCATGCGAAGGGAATCACAGCAGGGCACCAACACTGACACCTCCACACATTTTTAATCTGAATCAGTCATGGTGATGGGATAAGAAGAAGCCATACACAGAGAGTTACAGTCCTGTGGTCTGTTCAGCCTGGAGGAGACTAAAGGGAGACATTGCAGTTTACAACTTCCTTGTGAGGGGCAGAGAAAGGGCAGGCACTGATCTCTTCTCTGTGGTGACAATGACAGGACCCAAGGGAATGGCCTGAAAGTTCTATAAAGCAAGGTTTAGGTTAGATATTAGAAAAAGGTCCCCCAGAGGGTATTTGGGCACTGAACAGACTCCCCAGGGAAGTGATCACAGCACCAACCCTGACAGAGTTCAAGAAGCGCTTGGACAACGCTCTGATACATGGTTCTGTGCAGGCCCAGGAGTTGGACCCTAGTAATTTTTGTGGGTCCATTCCAGCTCAGGAGATTCTAGGACTCCAGCATAATCATACTTACGTTTTAAGAACAGCAACCGATCAACCCGAGTCTTGGTTTTCAGCACTGTCCCAGGCTCCTTCTTTGCAGTGGGATTGAGGCTACTGAAAACATCTGGGCAGATGAAAAGGGACAGCTTAGGGAGTCTGCCAGTTTTTCAACAATCATTTTCCAACTTCATGGACAAACTATGTTACTTTTTCTGAGGAGGACCTACTCACTCTGTATGCTTTCAGCGTTCTTTGTATAGCATGGAGATGCTGGACTAGTGCTGCCACAGAAATGCACAACTGAGCACAACACCAAGTAATCAGACCTGATTCCTTTAAAAGTAGCCCTTATCAGTTTAAAATAGGCAGCTGAAGATAGCTGCAGGTGCTTGCTGCAGAGCACCTGCACGATGCTCTCTAGCAGTCCTACACACATCCTGCAGTGGTCTTTCAGATATCATCTGACCATTTGCCCCAGCAACCTGCTACTGTCTTTTCAGTGGCAATTCTCTGATAAGGGATTAAAAGGCAGCTGGCTGAAATGTGATGGCCAATGTTGCCTGGTTACTCAAAGAGCAGGAGGATTTTCCCATGGTTATTTAGCTTAGTGGCTCTGTGCCCCATTAGGAAAAACTCCTTGCCTTAATCATGCCAAAGGTCATTTAAGGATGGAATAACAGCTCAAAGACAAAAGGATTTCTAAATAGAACATGTCAGCTCAGCTTTGCAGTACTAAAAATCACCAATTTTTTTCAGACTGAGGCAGATCACCAGGTACATCAAACAAAAAAGCTTTCAAATTTTAAAGGTACCCCAATGCCAGAGCACTTACACCCAATTGTAAGTAACTGAGAGAATAGATGCATTCCATAGGTGTGATGGTCTATATTAAATACCTGATGGAACTGGGAGAAAAAAAAAAAAACAGCAGACAAACCAAAGATCATTTTCAGAGTTGGAAGAGAAACCTCTTATGTTCCTAAATCATCGCTGCTATAACAGCATTACATCCATGCTGTCAGAAAGCAGTACTCATGCCTGAAACACTGTTGTTTCTCCAGATGATTTGGTAAAAAGTCCTGTTCTTACTTAAAAAGTACACTTTATTTACAAAGAGAGCAGAAGAAAGCAAAATTCAGAGCACTCTCCCAAGTACCTTCTTTAAGCCGGGCTTCCAATGGTTTCTGTAGAATGGACTGAAGAGCTTTGATGAAGTGTTTATAATGGTTAAGTAAATGTTCAAACGAGAGCGGTATTGGATGCCACTTTTCTAATGGGTGCCTCGATTCCTTAATTTCCTTCTCAATTTCTGTGTACTTCTGAGGGCAGGAAGCCAAATGCTACAATTAGCATAAACTGTTACATGAAAGGACTCTTCCATCCCAGATCCCATACACCACAGAGCAAGGACAGCTGCAACACTATGGGCCATAACAGGCAAACTTTGCTGAGATCAGCTTGCCCTTTAGCTCATTAATCTGCCCATTATCTCCTCCTGTCAGTGGAGCCACCTCAGACATGGAGAACCCAACAGCCACAGTTAAAGTGACCCCTCCAGGATGGAAATAAGTTTGGCCTGGCCAGGATCCTTTGTGGGAAATCCCATCAATAGCAAAATCAAACTATTAAGTTTTGAAAACAATCTGAAGAATTAAATCCAACCTCCCCAACAGAAAATCTCCACAAAATCACAGAGGACAGCTCCTGTGTGTAGGTATGTTGCTAGCACACACAGCAGAATGCCAGGGCCATATCACAGCAATGGAAACTCCAGTCTGACACATTGCAAGGATGCAAAAATGCTCCAGAGGCATCATCCTGTAAGAAACTGCATCTTTTGTCTTGTGTCAGGGCATAAGCACACGGCAACACAATCTTTCCATGGAAGGTGAAGATCATCATCTGTAGACAAAAAGAACAGCATTGCTCCCTCCAGTGAAGTGGAAGCTTATGGTGATTAGAATTTCTTGTAATTAAGGCAATTACAAATTTTAATTTCCCTCCTGAGATTTCCTGAGGGCTGGCTTTTCTCATATCTTCATATTACATTGGACAAGCAAAGACTTTATACAGCATTTGTCTTCAAGATTAAGAGATGTGTCTGTCTTTTCCATCTATGCTAAAAATTAACATGAATTTCATACAGACCTGAAATCAATGCCATAGCAGAAAGACCTAACAGCTCAAAAATCAGGAACCAAATTTGTTCACCAAAACACCAACACCAAGCAAATTAAAAAGCACTTAGGAAGATGCTGCTTACATACAGAAGGATCTGTAGAAGACATCACTAGAGAAATTTACCAAGGACTGTCAGGGTAAGAGGTAGAAAGAGACCATACAATACCACCTCCAGCAAATGAATAGGATCACTGTCCTGTTGTATTTGTCTGATTCGATGTGTGAAGGTCTCAAGGGCTTCAAGCTGTTCTTGACAGGACCTCAAACGCTGATCATGTGTTCCCAGGGCTTGCTGAGTCTTTTCATCAATGAAGGTTTTTGCCAAACTCTCTTCTTCCCGAAGAAGTAACTGAAGCTCAGTCATTTTTTCTGACAGCTGCCGTTTGATCATGTCAGCATGTGCCTATGCATAAAGCAGAAGAATGTCTCCCCCCTGCTCAACAGACCATAAACATTTCAGACATTTCTCTTTCAGGCTTTCAGTGCTATGTTTTGGTTGAATTTACTGATTTTCTCCATCTCTTCAGAAACATGTCTCTCTCCCCTTAAGGGAGAACAGACAAGATCTGCCTGCTGATGTCTGGATGGAAAAGAGTGAGGGGAGATTCCAAGATGCCTACTTCTGTCAAAAAATCTGTTTTCAGCTGGAATTAACAGGGTACCAATTGCAACAAGAAGCAGACCTTGTCCTTCAGTAGCAAGACTTTGATTGCTTTTAAAGCAAGCTAGAGACAAGTAACTGGTAGGAAGAGAAAGCCTCCAAAAGAAAGTGGCATCATACAAAGTCTCTAAAGCCTCCTCAAGCTCTTACTGACATTTATGTGACAAAACTGCCTAGCAATGTTCCTTACAGCGGAAGTAATTTCATGCTCTATAAATGAGGTGCAGCTTAGCATACATTCCCATTTTTTAGACAGAATCAACATAACTGTTCTTGTGTTTACCCAACTCTGAATCCAGAAAATTCAATAATGCAGTTCAGTGCATATCATACAAGTTCAGTGCATATCATACAAGACACATACATATCATACAAGATACATATGTGTAGCCAGAATAACATAGGCACCTGGGGCTACCTACTATTCTTCTGCATAAAAATTTCACCCTTGGTCTTCCAGAGATGTTCAGCTGATCAAGGAATGAGGACCAGGTCTTTGGAGACTCTCTTCTCCCCTCTCTTTGGCAGTGTAATATATTGTGATGAATACAGGGAATACACTCTTCTCCTGAGAAGTGGAGTAGCCACCCAATAGGTGGCTGGGTCTTTGAATAGCTACAGAGAAAACAAAACATCTTCCCCTAGAAAATTACCATCCAGTGGAGAATGAAACCACACTTTACCTTCACATCATTTACAGCCTGCTCTATGCTCCTTCTGTTGCCATTTTCTTCCTCTTTTCTCTCTTCTAGATTCTTCAAGCACAATGCCATGAGTTCCTAGACAACAGTTTCATAACAACATCTGTTAAAAACCAGAAACAACTATCCAGCTTGATTTCCGTATAGGGGGGTACTGAAATACTCTGTTTCAGAATCAGAATATTCTGAATTGGAAGGTTAAACTCTTAAATGAATGGCTTTTTATGAGGCTTATTAAGGCCAGTATAGTGATGAACTATTAGGATTTCAGCATTTCACTTGGTGAAATATACTGGTAAGGTTTGGACAGCTGGGCAAATTGCACCACCTTCTTAAGGCACAGGGAAACCCAACGTGAAAAACACATACTCATCTTTAAATCTAAGGTGCTCTGTATTTCAATTACATGGTAATGCATTTAGCAGCTGAAGGGCAACTAAGTACTTTTATTTAGAGGATAAGTGGAAGGCTCCATTTAGACTAAAGATCCAGTGAATTTTCAGAATGCTTCCCAGTGTACAAATGACCAATCAGACACCCCACTATTGCCACAGTGATGCTGTAGTCTGAATGTCTGCAACAGCTAATAGTGTCAGATGGCTGGTAATCAGCCACAGTATCTGTGACACTTCTCAGATTGTGGTGTGCCCAGCATAATCAATGTTCTGCTTCTATCTTGCTCCAGTTTCTCACCTGCAGCCCTCTGAAATTTGCTGCCCTCTACCCAGCAGGTTGAACAGTCTTGGTGTGCCTGCTAATGCATTTTTGTCATTAGTAACATGAAGGATACAGGTAATGCTGCCCCATGCTCTCAGTGCACTGGTGCTAAAACAGGCCCTCAGTAAATACCAAGTAAGATAGCACCAGCTCTAGCTGCTATCAGTGTCCTCTTCTGCAGCTGAGACCCAGTCAAGAACACCTGCATGCACATGTACCAGCTCACTGCAACAGCCCCAGGGCAGCACAGCATTTAAACTCTGCAGCACGGACAAACAGAGCATGAATTGCTGCTTCATGAGCAACGGTCTGCATTTCTGACGTGTCTCCTTAGAAAACACATGCAGTTAGTCATTTAAGTAGGACAGGGTCAGAAGCAAAAGCCAGAGACTCTGCATATGGAAGGCCCTTGGCACATATACATCCATGCAAGCAGGTAAATATTTTGGCATAGAGCAAGACATTCATGCTACTTATTCCAGCCACAGTTTTCTAGACTTGTCCCTGAAGAACCAGAAGAGTTCTACACCACTAGAAGATTCAGGAATTCTACCAGGTACCCATGTTCCTTAGTTTATTTTGCGGCCTAGACCTCATTCTTTTCCTCAAAGACTGACAAAGACCACAGAGAAAAACCCAATCTTCCCTCTTTGCTAGGAACACACATCACTTTGTGCACGCACAACAGTGACCATATGCAAATACTTATATTAATCCCAAGCATCTCTGGTTAAGCATTACTTTTTTTACAAAGGTACACAAAAGAGCTGCTTCCTACTAACTGAAGACTGTGCCAGCAACCCATGTCATTCACCCTGAGGAATCAACTTCGAAAATGTTCCTTTAGGAATTGTCTGGATGCTTTAACTCATTCAAGTGAAAACACTGTAAAAGCAAGGATTTCTGAGATGACACTCAGAGGTCCAGTCAAGCTCACAGGACACATATCAAGTGCAAAGAATGCTGATCCTGTGTGCTGCATTCAGGAGCACAGGGAATCCTTTTCCATGATTTTAAACAATCTCTGCTCCAGGGATGAAGCAGCTGATGGATCTCGCACAATGGTTTCCATGTCTTCTCAGCACTCACAGCTAGAAAGATTTGCTGAAAGAGCTGTGGAAGATTCTCAGTGCAAGAAGTGCTGCCTCGCTGATGTCACACCACAAGGTCTGTACTGAATAACTGCTCACAGCAAACAAAATTACTAATTAAAATATCATCTCTTAGGCTAAAACTATTGATCGTTTGTACCTAAAATCTGTGCAGCCCTAAGCCAGTAGATGTCAGCAGATACCTCCTAGGGACAGAGTTCAAGTTTCTACCCCGCTCACTTCCTGATTTGGCAAAGACAAGTCTTTATCAACAACACATGCTTCCCTCTGTCCATCAGACACCCAGGGAAGCAGCAGAGTTTGTAGATTTGTGCATTTTACTTTGCCTCAGATCAGACTGCCACTGCACAATACGTGCACACCCACCCGCTGCTGCCCTGTTGTGAAGGGGATGCAAACGCTATAGTGAGTTCCCACCGGCAGGAGGGACACTTCGGGCGAAAGCACACCAGCAGGCAGGTGCAGTGCTCTGCCTTGCTCACACGTCTGAAATAGTTTTACCTCTGTGCTGCTGTTTGTGGCAGCCTAGTGCACAGCCCTCGGCCCCTGTAACGCTCTGTGACATGAAGTGCAATAGAATACTCCAAGAGTTTATCATGACCTGTGTACCGGCTCACAATCTGTGTGAACTTCCAAGCAGGAAGTTCTGGAGGAACTGTTTCTTCCTAGTGTTTTCTGCAGGAAACCTCCTAGTAGCACTCATATATCACACAAGAAGTGGGAAAAAAACTTTCTGAAGTTTCTCAGTTAATGAATTTTCTTGTTTTTAGTGTTTCTCTTCCCCTGTCCCATTGGGCACAGAAGAGAATAAGCAGGCAGCTGTGTTGTGCTTAGCTGCCTACTGGGGTTAACCCACAACATCCCAGAGGAGTTAAGAGAGAATTGTGCATGGGCAGTCATTGTGATCTAACCAGCTACAATGGTGGGCCCAGGGGGTAAACAGAAATTACCTTTCCCCTTCCCCTGAGGCATCTATGTTTCGGTCAAAGGTTCTTCTAGCCTGCCAATAAAAACAAATTTCCTGGGACAGCCACACTCCTCTGATTCCACACACAAGGTTGGAGGATAAAATGCTGCTGCACGTGATCTAACAGTGAAAGTCACTTCCTCCCTGCCCCTTGATTTGTACACCTGTTTTCTGGACGCTTTGGGTGTGACTGAATGACTCCTTTTCGTACACGACCCACATCCCCGTGCTGTGTCATCAGGCTGACCCTGTCTGTATGGGGTCTACAAAGCACTTGTTGAAGTACAGAAAGTACAGAAACTTTGTTCTTAGTTAACAAAGTCTACAAACCTTGAACTCCACAAGGTGTTGATAAGGCAAGCAAAGCAAGGCTAAAGGCTGAAGATCGGCTTAGTACTGTGGCACTAATACTCAAAGATGCCACCATCACACTCTAGCCAAAGAAAACCGAGCGGCACACGTTTCAGAAACGAGGGGATAACCGGCAAGGCGTGAAATCAGGAAGATCTTTTCTCGGCTCCCGCTTTTACCCCCTGTGCGCGGCACAGCGGCCGCGGGTGCTGCCGGCACTCACCTGCGTGCGGCGGACGGCCTGCGGCAGGAGGCAGGCGCGGTGCCCGCGGTGCGCGCCCAGCGCCGGGCACAGCGCGCACACGCAGCTCCCGCAGTCCTCGCAGAACAGCTCCAGCGGCCGCCCGGCGTGCGCCGCGCACAGCCGCGCCCCGGGCGCTGCGGCCCGCGGCTCCCCCTGCGCCATGCCGCGGGCGGCCGCGAGGGTGGGAAGAGGAGCATGCGGAGCCGGCAGGCGAGGGGGAGGCGGGTACGGGGCAGGCGGGGCAGGGACGGGCGGATGCGGGACCAGCGTGTGGAGGGTGTGCGCAGCGGGCGGCGGGGCCGGGCTTCGTGCAAGCGAGCCGTGGCCCTGCTGTGGCCGTGCTGTGGCCGTGGCCATGGCTGTGCTGTGGCTGTGGCTGTGCTGTGGCTGTGGCTGTGGCTGCGGCTGTGGCCGTGGCCGTGCTGTGGCTGGTGGCCGTGGCTGGTGGCCGTGGCTGTGGCCGTGGCCGTGGCTGTGGCCGTGCTGTGGCTGTGGCCATGGCTGTGCTGTGACTGTGGCCGTGGCTGTGCTGTGGCTGTGCGTCTTGCCCTGGGGCAGGCGGGGCAGGGACGGGCGGATGCGGGACCAGCGTGTGGAGGGTGTGCGCAGCGGGCGGCGGGGCCGGGCTTCGTGCAAGCGAGCCGTGGCCCTGCTGTGGCCGTGGCCGTGCTGTGGCTGTGGCCGTGGCTGTGGCTGTGGCTGTGTCCGTGGCCATGCTGTGGCCATGCTGTGGCTGTGGCAGTGGCTGTGTCCGTGGCCATGCTGTGGCTGTGGCCATGGCCATGGCCATGGCTGTGCTGTGGCTGTGGCCGCGGCCGTGGCCGTGGCCGTGCGTCTTGCCCCGCTCAGTGGCCGCCGTAGCGGGGCTGCCGGACAGTCCCTGCCGGCAGGAGCTGTGCCCTGGAGCAGGAGAGCCGGTGCCCTGGGAGCCGCCTCCGTCTGGGCCCGGGCTGGAAAAGGGACAGATTTGTGGAATTTCAGCAGCGTTGGTGTGGGGTGGGCTTCAGTGTCGTGGCTGGGCTTCAGTGTCATGGCTGAGCTAAACACTTACCTGATACAAAAGTGTGGGGAAATGTTGTCTTCAGGGTATGTTCTGTCACTTTCTATTTTTCGATTAGAGTTTTGTGCTCTGAATGGTCTCATTTATAGAAATCAAAGTAGAACGTTGATGCTCTTAACAGAGTTTGCACACTCACTTCCATTGGCCGTAACTCTTACCTACATTCAACCAAATTTATCCTAGTTTTCTAATATGTTCTTCCTGTGAATAAAAGCAATACACAGTATTCACACACATGTGCATACACACACAAGATGTGAACAAATAGGAAGATATTTAAAAACCAAGCATTTTGGTACAACATATGGAAGTCAGAAAATGTATTAGTACATAAGAATGTGGAGTACTGAGGAACAAGGGCAGTCTTGCTGCAACTCATACATCAGGCAGAATTTCATGCCTGCAAAGACACTGCTAACATAACCAATGATTTAGAAAGTGCGTTTTGTAAATACAAAAGTCAGGGTTTTTTTCTTGGAAAGTGTTTCGTATAGACCCCAGGCTACAGCTGTGGAATCTTAGGGATCGTTATGGGTATCTGTAGATTATTTGCTCTTGTTCTACACACACAAAGAAAAGTGTTAATGCCTGCTTTAATAAAATAAGAGTTTCACATCCTCTTTGGTGCAGTTTCACCTGCTCTGGTGCTTGACCATCCTCAGAAAGAAAGGTTAAGGTTTTCCTACTGTCAATCAATGTTTTTCTCATTACAGCTGGAGCCATGTTGCTTCACTGTGCCTTTCCAGGGGAGTTTTAATTTAATCTTCCCAATCTACACCCATACAGAAGCTGTAGACAGTGCTGAGTTCTCTGAAAAAGGCTGAACAATTCCAGTTCTTTGTGTGGTTTGAAATGCTAAGCTTCAGTTCCACTACTATGTTTGCAGCTTCTGCAGGAGGGTTTGCCTGATGGAGTCCGTGTGTGCCCTGTCCAGAGGAACATGTGTGTTAAGCAAACGTTCCCATCTGACCATTCCGGAGCACTCTGTCAGCCACACCACCAGAGACTGTAACTGCTGGAACTGGGGGCCCTTCTCAAGGGTGTCTCCAATGAGCCAAAGGGTCCCTGCCTGATTCCTACACACCCCACACTTCACACAAGTGCTTCCTCAACAGTTCAGCCCCAGGCTTCCAGCAGCAGAATCTCAGACCTCTGGATCACTGAAGAGATTTATTTATAGTTCGCTAACAAAGCAGCAGCTCCAGCTTGTGCCTCAAGTAGGAATCCTGAACAAAAGATTACCCGGACTTTTATACCCTCACAGAAAGTCTGGGGTCTTCCTGCTGAGTCCTTGGCTCCTGCAGTGCCTCAGTGTCTGGTCACCTGCCTGGGTCACAGCCCCTGTGCCCTTTGCTGTGCCAAACACTGGCAATTCCTGACCTCTTGCCTCAGGCTCCCAGCCAGAGCTCAACCTGCAGCTCCCAATGCAGCTGTACACCAAGCTACCTGCACAGAATGTTTGTCCCTTTGTTTGGATTGAGAATATCTGCTAATATATTAAAAGGGAAAAAGAAAGCTTTCACAGCATTTTACACTGCCCTCACTTACAACATTATTACAAGTAACAATTAAGGCTAACATTGTCCTAGGGTATAAATTATTATCAAGAAAGATCATGAAAGATTCTTCAAACTCATTTATTGTCCAACTTGTTAATGATTCACTACTTGCTGGATATGAGTGTATCCAGTTTTCCTAACACAAATTTTTAACAGCAAAATAAGAACACAGAAAGGCAGCATATGGTCCCTCCCATTTAGATTCTAATTTGACTTTTTGGTGAGAATATCTTGCTTAGCACTACATCTGCAGGTTGTGTATAATTTACTTCTATTTCAAGTGTGCTGGGCTGATACTATTGTGCATACTTTCTCCATTCCTCAAACCCTTTCTATATTTTATATATAAAATACTGGGTCAGGCATTCTTTTCCTTCCAGAAGGTTGGTCTCAGCTGGAATATAACTTCCTGACGTAGCTGAGTGGCTTCCAAAGAAACTTTCTGCCAGTGCTACGGGTTGTGACGGAACATTCCAAACATTCTACAGTGCCAAATTTAAGGTTTGTGGCCATTTCAGATAAGTTCATGTGCATATTTTTGTGTCCTGTTCATTCCCTCTACTTGTCCTGAAGATCGTGGGTGATACAGTTAGATGTAATTTTCTCTGTATTCTCAAGGACTTACACAACTGATTGTTTATATTAGCTGTAAAATGAGCACCCCTGTCTGATTCAATAGACTCTATAGAACCCTGTATCTAGGTTTAACTTTTTTAAGCCAAGGCCTTTTGTTCTTCTCTTGTGCCAGCCCTTTTGTTGAAAAGGCTTCTGCCCAGCCTGTTAGCTGACCTGCCATCACTGGCAAATGCTGACACGCCACCGTAGGTGTCCACAGAGCTATTTGTAGTTGCTGGAAAGGGAAGCAGGCTCATAGTTAGTCATCCTGTCTCTGAGTTTGGTCTGATACTTGACAACTTCTAGTAGGCTGGGAAGCTGTTTGTGATCCTTCTTGCAGTGGCATAAATTCCTGGAGCTGCTGGGTTGTTTTTTTTTCTTTTTTTATTTGGCTAGCTGTTGCCTCTGCCTCTCCACCTACTTCATTGAGAAACCTTACCACACATATTAAATAATATCTCTTTGGAAGAGTTGGCTTCCCGTCTGTGGACCACATTCCATCATAATCTTGTGTCACCTCCCACTTTTCCCACATTTATTTTCTTCTCTTGAGCAGTCCTTCTCATACATGGTCTTAGGGTCTCTCAAATTTGGCCATTCACTCTGGCCAACCAGAGCCACAACAGCATGTTCTCTCATCAGGTAGAAGCATTAGGCTCTTTTTAATATTACCTGCCATTGTGAAGATCAGCTCATATCTATGCGCCCATGGCAGTGTTAGTGCTTGGGCTGCAGACTGTCAACAGTATTTCCACATCACGTGGGATATGAACTGTTTCAGGGTAAGGGGAACAACTAATTTCTAGTTTTTTTGCTTTTGTTGCCACTGACTTAAATTGGTGCTCCTGCTGCAAGTGAAGCTAATTTAATGAGTAACGTGCAAATGGTCTCTGACGGGGTCCTAAATTATGCTTTACCACTCCACTGGTTATTCCTTTACATTCATGTGCATACAGATTGAAGTGTTTTGTATAACCTAGGAGACCAAGACCAGGAGCAGACACTAGAGCTCCTTTCATTGCTGTGTAAGCTTATTCTTTCTACAGGTCCTATGCAATAGACTTTATGTCTTTGTTCTTGGTTTCCTCAGTCAGAGGCTTAGTCAATTCCTCTACTGCAGGAATCTATGGCCAACAAAATCCCACAGCTCTGAGCAAACCTGGTACATGATTTTTGTGACTGGATGTGGGAGCCTAATTATGGTCTCTATTCTTTTTGGACCTGTTGTTCATCATTCCTTTACAATGTAAAGCGTAAATATTTAACTTCTTCTCTGGCATAGCTGAAGTTTGGATGGAGATGCAAGCTGTTCCCTCTTTTGGCAATACATAAATGCATACTGTCTAATATATAAACACTCTTGTCACAATTAGCCAGTGACAGATCATCTACATATTGTACAAGAACAAATATGCCCAGTAATTTTATACCTTCTTTGCGGTGCATTAAGTGCCAAAATTCTCTGCAGATTCAATGGGTCTAACCTTCTATATCCTGAAGACCATAACAGAACTTTCAAGCATTTTCATGTTTACAAGGTTGTTTTTTTAAAAATATACACAGAATTATCACCATTACAAGCAAGTACTAGTCCAGAGGAAATCTCATATATGTACAAAAAATACAGCACTGTTTCCAGCTGATCTTTCTGGAGAACCTGCTCTTGGTATTTCAAGTTTACACCACAACAATCAATTCAAACAGTTACAGCAACACACAGTTTGAAGGTGAACACTCCTCTATATGCAGATCTCCCTGAATCCCCCATTTTGAAGAGACACCATGTGCACATAATAGCACAGAGGGTAAACTATTATTATATGTGTTTGGAGAGTGTTTTGTGCACTCTCCAAAGATATGTTTTGTCTGTACAGGAATTGCCTCAAAAAAGAATTGTCAGGAGATGGGTGCATCACCTTGGAGAACTGCTGTGGATATGGATACAGCCCAGCACAGACTGACGCTCCCTCCCCAAAATGGCCACAGGCAGTGAGAGCTCACCGAGTGCTGTCAGAGCTCTCCTCAGAGCCCCTGAGCAGTTGTGCCACTGCACTGGGTGCCCCATGACACCCATCTCTGCCAGTCTGGGTGCAGGGATCTGAGCCCAACACCTGACTGATTGGTGGAGGGCAGGGCAGTCATTGCTCATTCATTCGGAATGGCGCTTGCCTGCGCTCATGAGGGTTTCAGCCAGGTCTCTGGTTACAAGTAATTTAATCCTGGTGTAGCAAGAGAGTAAGAGTTCGAGCTGGTGCCTCAAGGAGAAACCCTAACCAAAGGATTACCTGGGCTTTTATACCCTGACGTTGTGTATGCCAGAAAGTCTGGGGTCTTCCAACTGAGTCTTCAGCTCCTGCTGTGTCTCAGTGTCCAGTCCCCAGGCTGATGCCACAGGTCCCTGTGCCCCTTCCTGTGCCAAGGGTTGGCAGTTCCTGGTGTTCTGTCTCAGGCTCCCATCCAGAGCTCAGCCTGCAGCTCTCATTCAACTGCACCCTGCACTGAATGTGTTCCTCAACACATGGCTGGTCTTCATCACCACAAAACCACACAATGATGATGGAAGATACTCAGCTCAGGACTCTGGTTCTTCTTCTGGCAAAGTTAATCCCCAGTCTTAATTGTTGCAGAGTCACTCCCTGGGTTGGATAAGCCCAGACATGTCTTGATTTTTGTGAAGTTCATGCTGGTGCTTTCTGCAGCACCTCACAGTCCCTCAGAAGACTGCCTGCCACTTAATCTTTCCTCATCCTCTGCTTCATGCCCTCCTGGTTTGTAATAACAACAAACTCTGAGGGCATATTCCATCCTCTTGCCCTAGTTGCTGAGAAGAACAGCAAGGCACATTGGGCTCATCTTCTATCCCAGAGGAATGGCACTAGTACCCAGCTGCCAGTTCTGGTGTTCTAGTCTATCTATCCAAACTCAAACATAACATTGTCTGTAAGGACAAGACCTATTACTTGCAGCATTAGAATTTGCAAGTTATTAGTACCTAAGGCACTTCCCATTACAAATGAATTCATTGAGCTAGAGTCTCTGTGCTTTCTAGTGTTTTAAATTGTTTACGGTGGAGAAGAGATTTGTGATAAAACTAAATAATGCTTGTGTAAACACCACTGGATAAACAGGTGCTGCTGTAATGCACTAAAATAAGATGTAATTTCTCCCCAGTACTTTATTAACACTGGGGGAAAGTGCTCCTGCACTGTGGTTGTGAGAGGTCTGAAGATTCTCTTTTCATCCAACTCCCACATTCATCTCTCTGGAGGGAATACCTTTAGTCTTTCAAAACAGGTTTTAAAAGTCTCAGAATGTGGCTCATGCTGTTTTTGCCAAGAAGAATCATCCTCCAGTACTGGCAGTGGAGAGAAAAGTGAAATCATAAGAAAACAGGAAGTAATAATGTTTTCCTCATTCAGCACAGTCTCAGTGTGAAAGCCAGCTGAGGAAGAGTGGGTGGAGTGTGTTGGTAGGGTCAGAATGGGTCCAAGTCTTCAACTGTTAGTTTTGAGGTGAAATGATACTTTCCTTCTGCTGACTTGGATCTGTCTTCTGCAAAATAGGGGTGCATTTCTGCAAAATTTTGATGTTTCTGCAAGCTGGCAGCATATACAATACACAGAGACCAGGCTTTTGTTTAGGTGTAGCATCCTCTACTTCTTTGTACAGAAAATTTCTAATACAGGCTCTGATTTCATCTTCATACTTTTGTGTGAAGTATGGGGGGTAAAGGGGGGAAAAGGGGGATAAAGGGGTAAAGGAGGGACATCTGTTTTAATGTACAGTTTACAGGTCTTGGTGCAGATCTGGGCATCTTGGCAGCCATCTACAAGAAAACAACCGACCAACTCAAAACCAAGTGGAATCACCACTTCAGCAAAGACATTGAGGACTGTAACTTGCATGGCACTAATACACCACTGAACGCACTGAACAGCCTTCAGTCACTGCCACACAGGGGCTGAGTGTTAAATAAGGCTGAACTGAAGAATCCTGTATCAAAGTGGTCTGTTTTCAATAGAAGTCACCCTTCCCACTGGTTAAGAAGAGAAATAATTTTTACTGCAGAAATCAGAGTTTATCTTGGTTTTGTTTGCCCCAGAACTACCCATTTCCAGAGGGACCACACAGGGAAGATCTATTTTATTCTGAGTCAAGGAAACCTTCTGGAAACATATGCATACATGTGTGTATTTTAAGTGTTTTAATTGCACAGTTAGAAAAATGTTTTAGCAGTGCTGTGTGAGTTCAGTTTTCATGTTCAAGTTGTTGTTTTTTTTCCTGAAAAACAAATAAAAATTTGAAACTCCTAATTTTACTGGTACTGGATGCTCTCTCCTTTGACATTTTCATTAAGAAACTGAATGAAAGTTGGAATTCTTTTGTGGCTTAGTTACCCACTATTTCATTTAAAAAAAACAGAAGGTCATTTTAGGCTATCAAAAAAAAAATCAATGTATATTTTTATTTCCAATTTTTAGCAGAATATATTTTCAAACTCATACGTTTCAAAATACACTTTCTGCAGTATTTTGCAAAGATAGTATGCATTAAAGAAGTGTCATAATTACTTCAAACTGATATGAAAGTTTTGTCTTTCTTTGTAGTATCACTGAGTTGGCTGTGTATTGGCAAACCCTTTAAACACACACATTTTAAAGCACTGAAAAGTATCCCAGGTAAATAGAAGTAAAGAAAAAGTAAGTGCATTTTTTGTGCCTCATTTTTTAATAGTGACAATAAACATTGTGTTGCCTGGTCCTCAGAGTTGGGAGGACCGTGACAGTGGGAAGTGTAGACATTCCATTTGTAGACACTGAAATTGTCAGGGACCAGTTGCACCAGTTGACGATTTGCAGGCCTGGTGTGCCCAGACTGGTTTCATCCCAGAAGGATGAAGGAGGTGGCGGGTGTTCCAGCAGGACTCCTCTCATCACCTACTGAGTTCTTGGGAGTCTGGAGAGGTGCATGCTGAGTGGCACTAGTCAGTGTTATCACAGTTTACAAGGCCGTGAAGGACAAGGGAACTACAGACCTCTTAGTCTAACTGCAGACCTCTTAGTCTACCTGAAAAAAATGTTGGGAATATCCTGCTGGGTGCTGTTGAAAGGCATTTAAAGGATAATGCAATCATCAGGCACAGCCAGTGCAGATTCACGAAGGGACAGTCCCGTTTAATTAATGTGCTCCTGGTACCCGCAGGATCTCTGGCAAGCATCAGGGGGACAATGGTTAATCACCAACATTAACAGGTAATTGAAGAAGAACTCTTAACAATGAAGCTAGCACTGGTCCAATTTGTTTTAACTCTGCAACCTTAAAAAAAATAGATAACTCTTTATTCATAACAGTCCTCCCTCTTTTTCTTTGATCAGGCTTAAGCTTAAGCTTGCATCAACTTAGAATTTTTTTTCTCATTAACATAGCATTTCCTATATTTTTTGTACTGATCATAAATTTCTTGAGCACTCTGGTGATCCTATTTACCCAACTTCATTACTTTTTTTGGTTTTTTCAGGTTAATCTCTTTAGAGATCCTTACGTTATTCTGTACAGCAGATGTCACTATTTTAATTAAACAGGGAAATAAGAACAAACTAACGAGTATACACACAGTGAAGGTTATAGTTTTCCAACTTTTTTTGAAAGTCCATAGGTTATCCCAGCAACTGGAATCAAGTGTAGGAGTCCTTTGATTTCTTACATATTCTAGTTTTCTTATTTCATTTAAGGTGTTTCTAATGACTGCTACAATTAATTTGATTTGATAAATTACTGTTTTGGTTTGGTTGAGTTGGTCATTAATATGATTAAGAGCTAATGTGGTCTGATTACATATTACTTTAATTCTGATTGTAATTTCAAAATTTTGTTTAATGTTATGAATAGAAAGTTGTAATTTTTTTTTGAGTTTCAGAGTTAAAAAACAAGTCAGACCAGTCAGACCTCTTTGGTTTCGCTGCCAAAGAAAAGCTACTCAATTACCCGTTAATGGCTGGTGATTAACTATTGTTTCCCTGATGCTGGCCGCTTGCCAAGAAGACACCAGGACAGACCCTCCAAGGTAAAGAAAATAGCAGTGACATCAGAGCCAGTATGCAGATGAGAAATGCATTGCGCCCCAAATTTTTACAGTTCTTACAAGAAAAACCCCTAAAATCACGAGCCAACAAGTGACCTAAGTGATGTCTAAGGATGGGAGCATAGTCCCGTACCTGCTTGGACCCTTTTGCTTCTCACCCTAACCTGAAAAGATACTGATTAAAGAGACACCCCGGGGCGTTAGACAAAAAGCCAGGAATCTGCGACTCTCCCGTGAGAGAGTCTGTCTGAGCAAGGGTTCCCCAAAGGCACTTTGACCAGCACTTCATGCCCATTCTGGGTGGGTGAGGGCTGAGAGCAGCTCTCTGGCAGCAGGCTGGCACCTGGGAATGCATTCCTAGGTGCTCCTTACCAGCTTTCCCTGAAACAAGTAAGGGCAGAGGCATCCACAATATGAGCCAACAAGCCTTTTTCAGCCCAGACAACTGTTGCTGGCAGCACAGTGACCTCAGACAGAGAACAGGAAATTAAAGACAGAAAAAAAGGAGAAAGAAGAGTGCAAGGGCTTGGGATTGGCCCCTATCTCCTTTGGGAGGCAGGACACATGCAAGGAATAGGGACACATTAGCAGCCACAGCTGCATCCCCCTTCTCTTTCCCTGTTTGGGGTCTGATTAACAAAAAACCTCCCCTCCCCAGCTAAACTTAAGAGGGACATGCTGCTCCATCCTGGGATACCTGTGCCAGCAGGGGTTGGGTTAGCTTTTGGGTATCCCTGAGTGTCCCCAGCCATGTGTTCAGCATCTCAAAAGAACATCCCTGATGCTCCTCATGCCTCTTCTTGCACCTCCCTACAGAATAAGGTACTTTTGTGCTGACAATGGACAAGTGAACATCTCCTCTTGCACCTGGGCCACAGTTCAAGCAATGGATTTGGACTTAGCAGTATCTGTCAAGAGTTTATCCTTGGCTTGTGCACTGAAAGCCTTCAGAGCAGGAGGAGCACTGTCCCAGGCCCCCTGTGAAATAAGGCACTCAATACTTACATAAAATAGACCAATTCTAATTCATTGCTTTACTTCAGATTTTGTGCTGCAAGCAAAACACTTTTGTTACACAGGCTCTCTGGTCTCCCAGCCACCTTCCAAAGCATGACACCACAACTGAAAACTAGCTGACAGGAGAGAATTAAAGTGCAACTGGCTCCTTTCCTTCCTCTTCAGCCACGTGCTCTTGCTTCCCCCCGACACCCCCCAGGTCCCCCACAGACTTCCTGCTTACTGCAACTGGCTCCTTTCCTTCCTCTTCAGCCACGTGCTCTTGCTTCCCCCCCGACACCCCCCAATGCCCCCGCAGACTTCCTGCTTATTTGCCTTTTGATGGCAGGCAGGAGTTTCAGCCCCTCCTGTCCGCCCAGTGCAAGGAGTCCCGCCTCTCCCAAGGGCCTGGTGTGGGCAGGCACAGCCTGGAGCCCGGGAAGCTGCACCATCGTCCCTGACCGGTGTGAGCTGAGGGCTGGGGAAGATGACACTGCCAGGGGCAGCTCCCAGGTTCAAGGCAAACAACTCGCAGCAGAGCCCTAGTGATGCTCCTGCTGTCACAGGCAGCAGAGGAGGGATTCTCTAGCACCTGGTGTTCCAAGTCCCAGAAGGACTGAGGCTGCATATTCAGCATGGAGATGCTCAGAACAAGGAAGACTGGTTTCATGTGGTTTACTTGGAAGAAAACAGCTAGGAAGAGACAGCAAGTTTCAATGTAAATTCACACTCTGGATATGCAGCTGGAAAAGGGACTGCAGCTGGAAAAGGGACTGCAGCTGGAAAAGGGACTGCCACTTAAGGATAGGAAATGTAGAATTTCTGCTTGGCATTCTTATCTATGCATCCCACATGCCCACTCACCCTATTTTGTACTGACTTAATTTTATTTTCTTATTTTCTCTTATTTTTTCTCTTGCTTCAGCTATGGATTCTTTCTGTGACATCCTGTTTGCTACAGAGAATGCTCTAACTGGCAGTAAGGCAAAGATCTTTTTTTCCCTGTATTATCTTTTCCCATCTGCCTCAATTTATGACAACATTCTGATTTCACTTTCTATTTTTTATATTTTGCTTATTCACTGGGTTATTGAAGAGTAGCATCAAAAACAATCTCCTAGGACATCCCAGCAAAGGTAGTAGGTAGCACTGAAATCCATCTGCATTCATTGGGAACTGAAATTTTCTTAAAATAGGTGTTCTCTCTATCCTCTGCCTACCCATGTTATCCTGGTGATCAGTTGTTTGTAATACTTGCTCAACACTGCCAATTGCAGAGCAGGTGGTTCTTGCCTGAGTAACAGATGGTTGTCTGTCAGGGGCCAAAGTACAGCAGCTGAAGTTCCAACCCAAAAGGCAGGTAACATACTTCCCCAGAAAATTTCCAGGGCAATAGAAACTGGCCCAGCAAGCTGTGGCAAATAACAACTGCAGATTTTTAGAAAAAGAGTCCAGGAATATCAGCAGCTATGTATCAGCAGCATTTATGTACCATCTGAGGTGCAAGAGGTGAGTTACTATGTAAAAATTGAATTATTCTATAATAATAATAACGTAATTATTACTGTAAAATAATGGTAGCCACAGCTGCATATACATACTTAGCCCTGCCTTACTTATATTAAACCAATACATCTACCCCTCAATCTGCCATAATTTAGATACCCTGTCAATGAATTAATTTGTGCCATTTATGAACAACTCACATGGAAACCACCCTTTCAAAATGAAATATGCTCCTACACACCACTTTCCTTTTCACAGAGTCTGGCTTTCACGAAGAATGTTGGTACCTACAGGGTAGAAAGGATGCCAAGCAGAACACTCCCTGTTTGAGGACTGTGCCTTACCCAGTGTGCTTGCTGTCAATTTGCAGCCCATTTTTGCCACAGTGACCCTGTCCCTCTGCATAGCCCGCTGAGGAGAAAAGCACTCCCAGTCTCACTCACCCAACAGCAATGCCAGCAATATCTCTGAGGTGCAAAGGTAGTACCTATGTAATAATGTCATGGTTGTGCCACAGAGCTTCAGCAGGACTGTAAAAGATTCAACACCCTCTGCAACATCCACAGCATCCTCCACAGCTTCTACAAAAGAGCTTAGAGACTGTTTTTTCCCAGCAGGACCATGTGGCAGCAAGGCTGAGCTGTCTGCACAGCTCACAAGGAGGTTTGTCACACTGGCAACATTGTCCTCTGTCTGTTGTGCGCTGTCATTGTCAGGACGGGCAGGAAACTAGTTCAGCTTGGCAATAAACCATGATCCCTCCCACTACTGAAGGGGAAACACACCATGTGATGAGGTGGGGGAAGACAAAAGGGAGGAGGAGGACTGAGTGTGTAGAACTCGCATTGCGTTTGCACGTTTTGTGTTCTGAAACTGCAGCTCTGAGACACAGCCAGGTGCTTTCACTGCAGAAGGAATTAGCTGTTCAACTGCTGCCATCTGCAGTTCCTAGGGAGCCTGGAAGCCTTCTGCTGGTGAATGCATTTTCCCTCATCCAACGGGCACAGAGCAGCAGGGGCTTCTTGTGCCTGGGTACAGTCTTCTCAACCTCTCTTGGGCTCTTTTCTTCCTCCAGGTCCCAAAACAAGAACTAAATGGAAGTGTATCTTTCCATTTCCACTCTCCTACAGAGCCACCTACCTAACATTCCATGAAATGAGGGCAGAAATTCTAGTCAGCAGACTCAGCAGTGTTTCTGAAGCTCAGAGATGCTGTGATCTGTGACACTTGAAGCTGAGATTCCCCCTGCTATCAGATCTTGCAAAATCCATCATCAGGAAAATTATGGGCTCACTAAGACAATCCCCAGGAAGACCAGAGCCTGAGGGTATTTGGTAAAGTGGATTCCCAAGGAATAGTCTCCTTAATCAGCAAATAGTATCCTTAATTCAGCAAATCTTGTCTGTGATCTGAATTTCTCATACCCTGAGAAAGATTTACCAAAGCAGACAATTGTTTCTTTTCTTAATGGATTCAGACAGATTGTACCTTTCAATTCAGGTATGGAGTTCTGTCAAAAAAGCACTCCTACCTGCTACCTCAGGATGAATTTAGCAGCTAATCATTCCACATGACCTTCAGTTAACCTGAAGGCTTTTGCTTCTGGCTCTTATCCTTAGCCACCCCCCAGTGCAGTGAACTGAAGTCACACAACAATTCTTTATCTGCTTCACTCTTCTTCTATTAGTAAATTGATGAAACTTGACTTGTTGAGGACATTATACAAAAATGAGGATACACAGAATTATATGACCATACAAATTCATTACTGGGACTGTGTTCCCTGTGACTTCCTCATCATCTAGCATTGATATTTATCAGTAAATGTCAAACCCTACAGAAGTTGTATGGTTTCCTGTCCTTTCTTGTACATTTAATGATGCTGCACTGTAGAAAAACCTTCATTTGTTGAATGAGACACGCCATTAATAACAGAGAGATGGTCTGGTCATAGAATTCATTTTAGCACGTGAGTGAGCAACCATCCAAGACCAAAAGTGACATCTTTATTTTCTGATGCTGCACCATTTGTAATATTCAACTGCATTTACTGCTTTTATGGCAAACTGATCATTCTCCATGCAGAAGTCTTAAAGACAAAGTGCAATCACTTCTTTTCATGCTCTGCAACTTCCTTTCCCTGCTTTGTTTCCTTAAATCTGTTCATGCTGGTCCAAGATGCAATGGTATACAGAGGAAGATGAAAAGCAGTTTGCAGTAACTAGTTTTTTAATTTGGCCTTGCTCCTCAGACGGAAAAGACATAGCAAAATGCCATAAGGCCAAGCAAAATGAAATCATACAGGCCCAAAGTGCTCCTGGCCCTGCATGTTGGACTAGATCTGGGCAGAAAGGAAGCGTATGTTTCAACAGAGTAGACATAACCTCTGTGTACAGAATGATCAATACCAGGTCAGTAAACTGCAGAGCAAGAGCAAGCTGAGAGAGAGAACCAATACTTCAGATATTGCAAAAACATGTGTTTTAGCAGCACCACTATGCATAATTACTTGTTTCAAATAGCATGATTGTTTAATGAATTTTTACAGAAATACTTCCTAATTACTATGCAAAACTATCACAGCTACTCACTGAGGAATTTTTTTGAAGGTGGTAGACCATATAAACATTATGGTTAGTCTATGTATTTAATTTCATTACTAGTCTGTTGCACATGAAAAAAATATTTCCATTCCTCGTTTTGAGTACAGTTCCATCTCGTTTCTCTTGTTGAACTCACAGATTCACTTTATCTTCAGTTTTCAAATAAGAGTATATGATGGCCCAAGCTCCTAGTACTCAAATGAGCTATGAATTACTTCTTAACTTCTCCCTCCACATTCTTCCCTTAATCACTTCTCAAAAAAAACCCAAAACAACATTCTCCAAACCCTAGCAAACATGGTGCGGTGAAAATTATACTCCTGCACACACAAATCCATGGGAAGAGACAGAGGAACTTGGTGGGGTATCTCCCAAGACATTTATCATGGAGGACTGCTGGCTTGGGCATCTGCACAACTGTTAACTTTAGATTCTTCTGGTGGTGCCAGGATGAGCCTTTCCAAGATGTCCGTATCAAAATGAAGATTTGCTGAATTTTGTTCTAAGTGCTAGAAGTCTGATAGTACTGGAGTTCTTTCACAACTGGAAATCGCACTTTGAGACACAGTGATGTGTTAAGTGGCACAGTGCAATCCACTGCAAAGGCCAGCATGTGAGACTGTGTTAGGCAGAATAGGCATTTCAGAACTGATGGCTCACAGACAGAATATTTGTGTGTTTGAAAAAGCACAGAGCTTTGTGGATGCAGTAATTCACAAACTCATAGAACACGCTGAGTTGAAAGGGACCTATCAGGATCATTCTGTCCAACTCCCGGCCCTGCACAGCACCATCCCCAAGAATCACACCAAGTGCCCAGGAGTATTGTCCAAACCTTTCTCTAACTCTTTCAGGCTTCGTGCTGTGACCACTTCCCTGGGGAGCCTGTACTAGTGCCCAAACACCCTCTGGGTGAAGAACCTTTTCTGGTAATGCAACCTCAATCTCCCCTGACTCAGCTTCATGCCATTTCCTCATGTCCTGTCACTGGTCACGAGAGTCAAAGATCAGTGCCTGCCCCTCACTTGAGAGGATGCTGAAAATCACAATGAGGTCTCCCCTCAGTCTCCTGCAGGCTGAACAGAACAAGTGACCTCAGCTGCTCCTCATACAGCTTCACTTCCAGACCCTTCACCAGTGTCACTGTCACCCTTTGAGCATTCTCCAAAAGCTTAATGTCTGTTTTCCATTATGCCACCCAGAACTGCCCCCAGCACTGGAGGTGAGGCTGCCCCAGTGCAGAGCAGAGCAGAGCAGGACAATCCCCTCCCCTGCCTGGCTGTGATGCTGTTCCTGATGCACCCCAGGACATGGGTGACCCTCCAGGTTGCCAGGGCACTGCTGACTCGTGCTCAACTGGTCACTGACCAGGACCCCCAGGTCGCTTTCCACGGTCCCCTTCCATGGAGCTACTCTCCAGCCTGTAATTCCCGTTGGGTTGCCATGTCCCAGCCGCAAAATCTAGCACTTTCCCTCAATGAACTTCATACATGTGATGCCTGTCCAGCCCTCTCATTTGTCCGGGTTTCTCTGCAAGGCCTCTGAGGGAGTAGACAGCTTTCCCAATTTAGTGTTTGTTGCGGTTCATGTTTGTTTTACTTTATTGTTTAATGGTTTGTTCTTTTGTGCCCCTATGTTCTCCCCAAAGTTGGTTCAACCCTGATTTGTACCCTCCCTCAAAGCTGTCCCTCATGCCCTTCTCCGCCCTTCATTCCAACTTCTTCCCTTGCCTGTCAAGGCTACCCAGTCCCTTTTTCTAAACCTTCCCTGTCACTCTCCCCTTAGGGCCAATCCCTGATTGTGACACACCTTTGGAATACCTAAACCTCGAAAACCCCAGTGGCCCATGCGACCTACCCGCTCCTCCCATCAGTCCTGATTGGTCCCAAACCAGTGATGTATTCTCCTCACTCCTCCCCTGAAAATTCCTCATTGGATCATTATTTGTAACCACCCCCTAAGTCAAGGCTCATTAAAAATCCGTGCAGATGGGTGCTGGGAGCTGTCTTAGCTTAGTCTCTTTCACTGTCTTTGTCTGCACTGGAGAGCAAGTGGCTTTTCAGGTTCAGCTGTGGGCAGAACCCAAAACCTGGCTGTTCCCCGCTCCTGGCGCAGTGCCAGTCCTAAGAGCTAGCCTGGGCTCCAGTGGTCTGAGTCAGGTGTTGCTGGCAAACTTACTTCCAGTCTTGTGTCCAGGTAATTTATTAAGCTGTTGAAGAGCACAGGGGTAAGGATGGAGCCCTGTGGAACCCCACCAGTGACAGTCACCAGTCTGATGTCCCCATTCACTGTAACCTTTTGCACCTGACCCATGAGCCAGAACCTATCCCATTGTGTGATTATCCAGGTGTGTGCTGGATGTTTCATCCAGAAAGATACTGACAGAGTATGGAAAGCTTTTCTGAAATCCAAAAAGATTACATCACCTGGCTTCCCTTGGTCAGCTTGCTGCAGAAGCAAGCTTGGGTTCCCTTGGGTTATGTTGCTGTAGAAGGAAATCAGGTTGGACAAGCAGGATTTTCCCCTCATGAAGCTGTGCTGGCTGTGACTGATGACAGGGTTGTCCTCCAAGTGTTTTTGTACTCCCAGAATAATCTTTTCCACAATTTTACCTGGCAGTGAAGTGAGGCTTCATTGTAGTTTTAGGAGTCTGCCTTCTTGTCCTTCTTGAAAACTGGGATAACGCTGACCCGCTTCCAATCAGCTGGAACCACTCCAAATTCCCAAGACTGCTCAAAAACCACGGGGAGAGGCTTTGTGATGGCAAAATCCTTTGAGGATTCCTGGATGAATCCCATCAGGCCCCATAGATTTGCAGGGATCCAGATGGAGAGGATCCTGCACAAGTTCAGGGTCAAAAGGAAATTGATCTTTCTCACAGTCACGGTCCTCCAGCCCAGGGCACTGAGACCCCCTTGGGGGTCCATCATAACACAGCCCATAATCTGTGTTAAAGACAGAGGCAAAGAATGCATTTAACACCTCTGCCTTGCCACCTCTCTGTTTCTGAGGTGACCTTGGTCATCCTGTAACAGGCTGATGTTACTTCAACACTGCCTTTTGCAATTAATGTATTTGAAAAGACTGTTTTTATTGTCCCCATTTCTTCTACTCCAGTTGAGCTTTGACTGCATAAATTTTCTCACTACAGTGGGAAGCAGCATCTCTGCATTTTGTCCATGTTACTTGACCTTACTTCCATTGAGCATATACTTTACTTTTTGCCTTATTTCCAAGAGAAGATGCCTGCTCGGCCAAGATGGCCTCCTGCCTCATTGCCTGACTTCCAACATTTGGGAATTGCCTCTTACTGTGCCCCTAGGTGATGTTTAAAAAGTGACCAGCAGCATGGACCCCAGCATCTGCCCACACATTTTCCCAGAGGATTTTACTTACTAATTCCCTGAGCAGACTGCTCTCCTCATTTCCAGAACTGAGGTTTTGCTGGGATTTTCTCTCACATCAACAAAGATTTTAACCACTTTGTGGTCACTGTGGCCAAGGTGGAGCCAGTCTTCACTCACGAGATCCTCTCTGTTGACAAACAGCAGGTCAAGGAGGGAATCTTCCCCAGCTGGCTCCCTTCACTTCTGTAAAGCCGTTACCAAGGTTTTTAAGAATGTTACGACCTGTGTTGTACCAGCAGTGGATTTCTGGCAAGTTGAAGTCTCCTATATGGACAAGGGCAGTTGATTTGGCAGTGTACCCTAGTTCCTCCAAGAATCATAGCTAAGGGAAGATCCTTATGCTGTTAAATAACTACATCTACACCTACCAAGGTTAGCAAAGGCTAGAACTGGACAAAAGCTGCAGCAATGCCACTGCTCCTGCAAAGCCAAACCTGTCTATTGCACATGTGAGACTAAATAAGAAATGAGCAACTCCATCTTTTCTTAAGCATGCTATCATTCCTGAATCAGTTGATAAGCACTGTGGGCACGCAAATCACAGATTTGCAAGGCGAATCAGTTGCAAGGAAATACCACATCTAAAAGTCAGATGGTTGTGTGCACCACTGTGTGAGCTGTGGGAGAAGGAGGGTTACAGCAGACACACGAGATAGAGAAACGAGTAGTTGAAAGCAAGAAAGGAAAACTGAATCACAAAAGAGTACACAGGATGCAGTAGCTGGTGGCAGTGATATGATTTACTAGCAGTTAGCAACAGAAATTGTGAGCTAATTAATGAGAATGCCAGGAGACTCTCAGGGAGCAGTAACACAGGACTGTGAGCAAAGACAGACACTGCACAGGCTGAGGAAGAGACTGAGACACTGTGACATGAAGGTGGGGAGCAGAGAGCAGATCAGGAGAAAGAAGCAGAGCAATTCTGCTCTTCAGGCTAGGACTGGTCATGGCCAAACTACTGAAGATGCTGGAAGCTGCTCTGCAATATACTCTCATGCAAAAAATGTGACTTTGCAAGTATCTGAGCTCACAGACTGATACCTTTCTCTTTTCCAACATCGCCCAAATCCAAAAGGTATGTGTGTGAACCTGCATAAGGATTGTCCAATGCATGAATTAATCTTCAAATATGTCTGAGTACCTAGAACACCTGCTATAGATGCAGCTACTAAATGTCCCATGTAAATGAAAACCTCTTAAAAAACTATATCTGTCAACTTAGTTTACGTATCTTAAAACCAAAATCACACAACTCCTTTTATTTTCTTTCTTTTTGGTTTTGTTTTACTACCAGTTTCTTGTGTGACCCTGGCTAATGAAACCATTATAATTCAGGATGCATCACTTACTACTGTTAGGGCACTGCAAAAGTGTAACACATCTCTTCAGCTGATTCACAGTGCAAACAGTATTTCTAAGAAGCACGTTCATCACTGCAAAGTTTCTTCTGGCTAAGTAAATAAGATCTTTAGAACACAAGGCTTTGAGTATGTTGAATTCTCACACTCTCAGAAATATGGTACATTTCAGCATTTCAGATCAGTTTCTGAGGCTCTCTGAACATAAGAATTTCTAAAGTTGTGTGCTACAGTTAAGGAGGCAAAACACCTACAACACAAGTGGCTGTTGCCAGTAGTATTTCAATTTGCATGATGATGCACAGAAATATGGCCAGTAATAAAAGAAAACCATACATCCCTCAGAGAAAGAACAGGACAAAATTGTGTAAGTGTACATCATACATTTATTACCGAACAACTCTCTCAACTCCAAAATTGGGCACAGGGATTAAAAATAAAAATTCATTGCACTACCTAGTAAAGCATTACTAGTAACTCTCATAAAAAATGTACAAATTTTGTTAAAAATTTATCAAGCCTTCAAATGATTTGGTTACAGATATTTATAATACATTTAAAACTACATGTTAAATGATACAATAGCATATGATTTAAAGAAAACACTTAACAAAATATGATTCCAACAAAAACCATAAGCTTTCATAATAATTAGCAAGTCTGAAACACAAGTAGCAAAATGAGGTAACAATGTACCAAAGGAAAAAAACACAGCTTTTACAAAGGCCCAAAGATAACTCAGTTGAAACTGTTTTCTACAATTAAAATTAAAACAGTTGATAAGTCTCATCCCAAGTATTATGCATTGTACTAAGAGCTGTGAAGTCACATTCAAGAGCCTCTACCAAATGACGTACAACACACGGCCCTACTTCTTTTTCTAAAGAAAGCCAAAAAATGAGACACTGGAATTATCTGTAGGCCTTGATATCCATCAAAATGTCAAATTAAATTGACATTTATGCAAAAAAACACAGCAGTGCCAATATGATAAAGCAAACACATTGAAGGTTGGATATTCTTGTGTTTTCTGGAGAAAAAAAAGAGTCATTGGATGGCAGAAAGGCAATGAAGATAAAAAAAGTGTTGCTGAATGCAGGTGCTGTCAGGCACCACGGCAGCTGTGCATAATACATGGCAGTTAAGAGCTGAACGTAAATCCCCTGCCCTTGACAGCCACCACAGAAGATGTGGTTGTAGCCTGTCTGAGCTGATTCAAAACATAAGCACGTGTGCTCTTTGTACACACTACCACAGGAAACAAGTCCCCATTCATCCAAGCAAACCGAAGAATCATTCCAGAAGAGATGAGCCATAAGAGTGCAACAATTAATTGCAGGATTTTACCAACTTAGACCCTCCATCTCCTAGATCTCCCACTGTCTCACTGGATTTTAGTGGGGGAAAAGGGACATTTCTCCAGTTCCAGAAAGAGAACTACTTTCCCTCAGTTTCAGAAGTATGTGTCTTGTCTACTTGTATCAAGTTTAGAAAAAGTACCCTCTTTCCATGCTTTGAACTGAATACTAAACACAGAAATGTTAGTCATGTTTAAATCTGTACATGGATTCTTTTTCTTTTGCAGTTTTATAAAAGAGGCTAAGTTTTGTAAGACATACGTGGCATATGCTTTTTAAACATGATTTTATTTGTTAAAAAAATAAATTTTATTACATATTATTTAACCTGCTAGGTGCTATTGTGAAAAGTCTATTCTTTAACTCCACTGGAAGAGAGGAAAAAGAAATTCTAGTATTTTGAAGTGGAAGTAACAGCATTTTTATTTATTTAGTGTTCCTAAGTAAGGACACGTACAGAAAGCATCACTATTTTTGAGAACTATGTGCATAACTAAACAGAGGGAAAAACATATGAAATGGGGCAAAATTGTGCTTTTATTTAGCTGCACCAAGAGCTGTGACTGGTCTGTAAAATCTTCAAAGAAGAAAACAGGCATGGAGAACATCTAACACTGTTTGAAATTTTAACTGATACTAAAGCATAGCAGTATACCAAAGCATCAGAAATTATAAAGAATAAACTTAAAGCTGAGACTGGCAGCAAGTTGTAGCAATACTGCTAGTTGTGCCACTTGTGCTGCTGCTGCAACCAAAGAAATGACACTGAATTTATGAGAAGAGTTTCTTTGCAAAAAGTGCATCCTATCCACAATTGTGGTATATGCAGACCTAAATATTTTGCTAGAACACATCAGAGATGTTAGTGTGAATGTTACAAAAAAGCTAATTTTTTTTTCAATGGCCCAAATAAAATATTATTCAGAGCACTTGAATAGACATTATCCCCTCTTTTTTCACAGCACTGTTCTGGAAAGTATTCCAAATTTCTCCTCTAGTGGAGCACTCTGGAAACTTGATTGCAAAAACCTAGGAGTTCCTTCTTCCTATTACACTCATCATGAAATAAGGAAGGGAAAGAAGCAGCATCAGGGCAACTGAATTCTGCAGGTTATGACCAAAACCTACCTCCTCTTGTGATAGGGTGAAAGAAATATGAAATTCTACTTTTCTGAGAAAACACTAAAAAATGTATTTTATTCATGAAGTCACAGGAATAAAATTGTAACCTTTTACAAGTTATTTTAGTTACATACCAACTTCCTTGCAGATGACAAAGAATGAATGTAATTAAAGCCAATGTTTATAAGCTAGAAGACGATGTCCTTAGCAAATACAATGGGCAAAAGCTAAGACCTGTTCCTCAAGACCAGGACACCCCCAGTGTATTTCCTGCTTCCTTTCATGAAAGAAACACATAACTGGTAAACCCAGCTAGAAAAATTTAAAAGGAAAACAGAAAAACATTGATATATTTCAGCAATTGAAAACATTAATATTGCTAAATGCGATATTGTGACTCTACATTGATAAAATAACTTGTAAATCAGCCATTAAAAAATCCAGACTTTGTAACATATGATAAAACCCCCAAGGTTACTCATGTATGAAGAATCAATGCATTCTTTAGTGGTACACACTTAAAGCCTCCAGTGAAGGGGAAGCAGAACAGCTGTTTGAATAGTAGTAGGTAGAAAGGTCTTTACACCTGTAAGTACGTTGGGGACAAAATACTAAATGTCTGTAATTGCTGCACCCATCGCATTCAGTGTGCAACTGCAAACACAAGGAAAGGAACCAGTGTACAGTACTAGTACTGTTTAAATAACACACAAGATTATACATTGCAGCATAATTATTACTACACACATACGTTCTCAGTACATGCTGGTATATAGGTTCTCAAACACGCAGGCACACCCAGTCACAAGCACACTTCACTCACCCTCTCTCAGGCAAACACAGTCACACTGTTCATCCCCACTCACAGTATCTGAAGGCTCTATATAAGGTAGATTGCTATATTGTTTGGAGCTACCACTTTTTTTTTTCTTTTTTTTTTTTATATAAAAGCTATGCTAAAAGATCACATCCACAGTAATCTCGCAGCAATACTTGGAATGATCACACAAAACCCAGGGAATGTTAGTGCACACACAAAATTAAGCTAAAAAAAAAAATCTTTGGAGTTCCAATCACACTTGTTAGTATAACAATCCCGTAACTGTGAAGACTAGTTATAAGCTTTATAATTGATTAAGTCACACAGTGCAAAGTAAGGTTCATTGACCCTTTTGTGTAAAGGGTAGGCTGGAAGCCACATGGGTAGGTAAGTTCAATAGAGAGTTCACATATACATGTGACCAGAAACACCCAAACCAGATTTGTGCTCTTAGATCGGTCATTCTGAATCACGATGCACTTCTGAAGCATCAGCTCTACAAATCGGGCAGGTACGATTTGCCTGTGAAACCACAAAAACAAAAGAGGGTTAACCAGACTGACAAATATGTTGTTAAAGTAATGTGTACATGACACTGACATCTGTGACTGCTGAAGAGCAATTCAAGAGAAGACAGAATGTGCTTTTGCCTTTTCTTAATTTGTTTTGTTATGTTTGAGTGGTGTGGTGAGTTTGCCAATTCAAAATTACATTTACAAAAAATAAATGTGCCTTCTATCTTTAAGGCCAAAGCAAGACAACAAATAAGGCTCTAGATAAATGATGGTGGTTTCATTAATGTGGATTTACAATTATAGTATATTGCAGTCAGATGGATGCAACTAACAACCTGAACTGTATGTTGAAGGGAAAACCACCAGAACAAACTGACACACCTTGGGCTCAAATAAACATTTTGTGCCAGGATGTCATATTGTTACAAACTGTGCTAATCAGGAATGACACCATACTTTGTTTATTTGGTTATCATCACAGAAAAACATTATACAGACTTGGTCAAAGCTGAAAGAAAACTAGGGAAAAAGGGAGGGGCTTTTAGTAATGGGGAAGAGGAATTAAAAAAATAAAGAAAAGATGACCCGACCAAGCAGGTATTCAAGTAACACACAGCAGTGGGCCTAGATTTAGCTCTTCAGTAAAGCACTCTGAAAATACATCCTGTGACTCATTTACTTCTCTACTGCTCTATTTACTTTTCTAGCTTTCTTAAAAAATAAGACAGATAAGAAGTAACATTCCTTAAGCTACTGGGAAAGTATTTCTGCCTTCTCATTCCTCTTTTCAAATACTGGCTAATTTCATTTTAGCAAATAATGAGAAAACGCCCCAGAAAAATATGTAACATCTATGAGTCAATACTTCCCTTGCAAAGGGATGAGTGAAAAGAGCTCTTCCCTATCACAAATTCTCTATTTCATTGTTACCAAAACTGCAGGACCAACCACTGTACTCCAAAAGGCAACCAAATTTTTCAATGAAAATACAAGTGAAGAGCATCATGAAATGTGACTCTGTAGGTCAGAATGCAGAATTCTTTGTCAAATATTTGAAATCCAAACAATAACTAATCCAAAGAAAGTATTATGTTATTTATTACTAAAAAACTTTATTCAGTAATGGAAGTTAAAGTTACAGTATATTTTTTCTGTCAGTTTTCCTGCTGTCAACTGTTAGCACTGTCCATATTTTTTATTGCTTTGTAATTTTTGTAAATCATGGACTGGAGTACCAATTTAACTTACATTTCTTGCTCTTTCACTAGCAGTTTCAAAATACAATTCAAAATTTTCTTAGTCAGTAATTTAACTTCATTTAATTTCATTTCACATGCCTGATTCTAAATACAGCCTGGCTAATACAATGTTTAAAACAAAAAGGCATGTTCTTAAACATTCAGTGGATTAATAAATCAAAAGCTATTCACTTAGGTCAGTACTGAAGTAACAACCACTTGCACCACAGAACAGCATTCATTAGGAGTTATTTCCTGACAGGAGTTGCAGACATAGACTTACTGTGCCAAGATAAAATGAATACTCATGGACACCAAACCACTGCTTTTAAAGAAACTTTTCAATATCCTACATGAACACCTGCTTTAAATTTAGTTGCATTCTTGTGTCTTTGATTAAATGAATTTCCACCTCCTGGCATTCCACATGACTCTTTGACATCAAAAGAGGAGTGAGGGGGGACATAATATTGTAATACTGACCTTCTAACTTGCCATTCTTCCAGGCAGACTTAATTTTGTGCTGTAACTATAGAGTGCTGCACAATGAACTGATTTTTTAAATATTTTATAGAAATTTATAGTTAAAGTGAACTGCATTTAGAATAATGAAACTATAGGGCCACTAGAATACTCTAAAAACCATTGCACTACTTTGGTGTTAGTCTATCAGAAATAAGCTGAAGTATAGTTACAGTTTATCTTTTCTTATATATAATACAGCATTTCCTAGTTTGTTAAAGGCAGGTATTCCTTTTAGCATTGTTCTAACCCTCAAGGTGAAGACAGATCATGGTGGTGTCAAGTACTTTTCTGGAATTATGACTTTTATTTTATAGAAGAGAGTATTTCTCATGTACTCATACCTGACTAGAGGATACAGGGTAAGAAGGAGCCAAATACTGTGAAACATGGGAACTGGGAATACTACAAAAAGTGAAAGGATAATCCCTCTCTTTTAAATTCTTTTGTTTCCTCCACTGTATTATATCTTCTCTCATTAAGTCTTTAAGTTTGCTTAAATAAGAAAGTATTTTAGCTGAAGTGGACAACTTAATGCACTGTTATAGAACATTTCCTCTTACTTGCTCACCACCTAAAAAGAGAGTACTGCCACATATTCCATGCACACAAGCCACAAAACATTTTTAGATCGTTTTTTTACTTTGCCATCATCACCAACAGACAACCCAAGAAGAGTATTTTTAAAGTACCCAGATTGAATCACTAACCTTTTACTCACATCTTTCACTAAAGTCACATATGATGGAACTTAAAAAAAATTAATTTGACTCCATAGTTATAGAAATAGTCTTAGATAACAAATACACTCTTCAAAGAAATGAGATTAAATCAGTAAAAAATAGTGACTAACCAATAATTTTTTTCTTTGTCTACTTAGGGGAATAACATTACAAGTAGTGAAAGCTACAATTTTAACTTTCCCTTGGAGAATTTGTGAATGATGTTGGCTGGATGATGCGCATTAGGTACATGTGCAGATAAATATACAATCAAGATACATTAAAAAAAAGCTCTCAAATTCATAAATGAATGGACAGAAGCAAAACTAATGCACAAAATATTTTCCAGTTATCATCACTTTCAGATGTTAGCTTCTTAACTGTAACCAAGTTTAGACAGAGGCAGGTAATTTATTACAGCTTGCAAAGCAAATTAGTCTCTATTTGCATATACCATCTTCATACCACTGTAACTGAGCCCACATGGTGTAGAAGTAAAATACTTAGTGAACCTGCACTAGGATGGTTTAATGTTGTCTATCTTATTTTGCACTCAGCTCTGGAATAACAATGTCAATTCAAGTTCTACTCAGTTTAACAGCACCCCTCTACATTTTGATTGCAGATCTTGCACCTCATTCTAAAGACAACCTTTACAAAATACTACAGCTGAAGATCTGTTAGGAAATGCAGATTCTGAGATGGGACGGGAACATCAGCAAAACTATTTCACTACCAGAACAGTACACTACATTTATGAAAACAGACTAAACTAAATCTGTTTTTTTCACTTCGTAGTTCCAAATTCTATTGCCAGTTCGTTAGCAATTGAAAGGACTAACTCTTAACTTTTAAAGTGTTACACTGAGTCCAGAACAGATTACCTCAACATGCTCGTCTGACTCCTGAGTGGGATGTCAGGTAAGAAAAGAGCATTAATAAAAAGACAAACACGCATGATACTTTCCCGACATGATCCTCTAACTTCTAGAAATCTACACATCAGGGGTTCTATGAATCAGAGGTATTTTTTTTTTGCATTAATAGCCTGGAAAGAATTGTCTTTATAAAAATCCACATAATAAATCTATAGCGTCCACTATCTCACAAGGAATATCAAATGACATTTTCTTTTTTTTTTTTCCCCTTCTTTCCATAAAGTGGAGAGAGTACTATCCCTGGACATTCACTGTCCACACCACAACTGACTTAGAGAGTTTCATGCAATGAAAGATTGACATGTGTAGTATGGATGCTGCTTGAGAGGAGAAGAGGTACTCTGAAGAACACCACTTTGATACATACAGACTCTACTCTTAATTTGCAGTAAGTGAACAAAACTTCATAAGTCTAGCAGAGAAAAACTGATAATATTATGTGGTAGGTGTGCACGTGGCTTCTTAATATAAAATAAAACAACCAGGTGTTTAGATTACTCTTGCTAATTCTTGAGCATGTATGTGAATTCAGATACTTTTGGACCATTTCTACCAAAAATTATGAGCATTACTAATAGTCACAATGGCCCTAGATTTTGTAGGAGCTTTAGACTTAGACTACTATCGGTACTGTAGCCAAAGGGCAATTTGACATTCCATTTTTTCAAATCCTTCTCATTATTCTTGTTATTGTCTTAGGAAAAAAAATACTGCCAATATTGACTTTTTTCATTCTCTGCACTGCATATTTTAGCACTTGGCTAAGATATGATGCCATATTTATGATGCCATAAAGGGAAGGAGGTTTTATGTCTTTTGCCAAAACAACAAACACCATCTCTAATTTTCTAGGGACCATATCAGCATAGGATCACTGCAGTTTCTAATGTTCCACACAACAGAGTAAATGGATTAAAGCTGAATAGAATAAAATAGTCAAAAAACTGAGGCAAGATGGGAGTCAATACCTTGCTGGCAGTAGATCTGGCTTAATGAAGCCTGTAGAAGTGTCTGCCATAATCTACTTGTATTTCTTGTTCTTGTCGCCTTCTGCACAACTGCTATTTAATCAGTGCTATTACTGGACAGTCCTGACTCTTGAGCCTTTCATTTTTGCTCAAATTCTCTTGGATAGATAAATCATTTTGTGAAACTGTAGTTTCTATTTGTATATATTACATTTCTGTGTATATGCATACACATAAACGTACCTTTGTAACCCACTTTATTTGCCCCAGAAACCAACATTAACAGTAAAGTGGGGAAGGAAATTGGTTGGTACTCATTCTTGCTAGGCAAGCTGTGTAAAACAGATGAAGCCACCATCATTATCAAATTCTGTATCATACTTCCCATATTATTGGCTTTTTCTCAAGTCTTCTTTAATGTTGTGTATTACTCAAATGCACAGTTACTGTTTTAAGCAAGTGGAAAACACAGTAAGAGCTGTCAATGAAAACAATTGTATTCATATTCATTTTCCACTGTGCCAAATATTATGAAGAAACAGTCTTCATCAATTATTAGAATAATATAATACCTAGGCAGTGATTCCATTCTGCTGGCTTTTTAAGTATCAGAAACACGAAACAAGATGAAATGAAGTGTAACAGCAAATATCCCCACCCTCTCCTACAAAACTACATAATCAATTTCATCTAAGATAGGATTACTTTTTCTTACCTTTAGCCATTTATCAACACACTTGGCGTGGAACTCGTGGTTACAGGGTAAGACTCTAAGTAGCTGCCTTGACTCAAAATCACACATGCACACCACACATCTAGAAAAGACAATGAAGTTCAAATGTATCTGCTATGTAAGAACAACAAATATGCAATTCCATACAAAACCTTACAGGTATGATTGCAACACAGTAGGTATTTTACTCCTTCAGTAGCTACAGTGATCTACATCTTACAATGGAAACTGAGAATTGACTGTGGGGTTCTATGGGTGTTTTGCTGGTTTTTTTATTTACTGTGCTTTCACATATCAAGTATTCTTGCTCTTCTGACATAGCTGTGACTGCAAGTTAAAGAAATGAAAATCAAGCCACCTTAATTATGGATCCTTGAAAGAGACCAATATACTTACAATGTCTGCTCTGACTGGTGATTGTTTGGATTGAACCTGTAGGATGGAAGCTGCTCAATATCTGCTTTTGTTAATCCCCGTGGTTTGGCTTCTCCCAGACGTTCTGCCAAATTCAGCAGTGCCTGCAAAACATGGAAACCAGACATATAAAAATTCACTGATCAAACAGGCTCTGGTTCCATTAGTGTTGGGCACTACCATCACATCTCACTTCACCAGCTGCTAGCACAAAACACCCTTCTATCAAGAAATGTTTAGAACCTTAGTTCTCCCACACAATACAAGCTCCTTAGAAAGTCTTTCAGAGCTTAACCATCTTTGTAATTATACAAGATATTTTCTCTGGGATTTCAAAACCCACTTCCCAAGGACCCAATTTCCAATTAGTCCTGTGACTGCCCACACAGCTCAAAAAATAATTCGCTTCTGAGGGATCGCCTCACCCTGCTATGAAATTAACAGTGCTGGTAACCAGAAAGAAACTGTCAACTAATTTCCTTTGTAAGAATATGTGAGAATATTCTTTGTAAGAATTTGATCTTGTGAGAGAAATCGTAAGTTTAATGGGACAGTTTATGATTCCCGTTCCATGTCTTGGGCTAGTTGAATTAAAACATGGAGATTTTAGCCTCAACCTGGAAAACAAACACATATCATCAAACTTTAGGCGCTTTTTGGCTTCTAATTTTTATGTTCATTTTCTGTAAGCCAACAATTGCAACTAAAATGCTGTCATGTATATAATTTGCAATCTGTCATGTATTCAACTCACACTCCTTCATGAGGGGCCTAGGAAACAACATCAGTGTGACAGACAATCAGTGCAGAGAAAAGATACTATGAAAGCTGCAACTGGTATTGATTTCTTACACTATTGAACCTAGGGCCCAAGTTCTCAGATGACAATGCTGCTTCTGAGCCACCACAGAAACTATTACAGAAGCATTCATTGTTAAACTGAAGATGTGCAACTACAAAGATATCTTAACGAGAGCACAGGCAAAGAGATGCAAAAGTCAGGGTTAATGATGACTAGCTCAAGAGAAATCAAATGGAATCCATTAGCTTCAGAACCAGCAAAGAAACAACAGTTGGAACAGCCCCATAATTATCTAGGACATTTAAGAGGGTTCTGCATCTCTAGATGTGAATTACCATCCCCTCCAGAGGAAAAGAAGAAAAGGCAGTAAGGTAATTTTATAAACATTATATTTAAATTAATCCTATGATATTAAAACTATTCTGAAAGTTACACTCATAAAACTAGTAACTTACCCTTTTCTTCTGAAAGTGCTTAATTTCTGTTTGTATTTAAAATCAATTAAATTTTGAAAGGAGAAGAGTAGCATGGTGAACATATAAGTTGAACAATTTAATGATTACTAGCCTGGAAAGGTGAATTCTGGGAAAGAGCAATAGACAAGAAAGAAAACTAAACACTTCTAATATTCAGTATTACAAAAAAAATCTGAAAGGACTAATTTTGGATTCTGTCTTCCCAGTCACTACATTTATCTGAAAAGCAAAACCAAGATTCAAAGTAAAATAAAATACAATTTTATCTATTGCTTGAGCTAACATCTGTTCTTTATAGGTAGTTGTAGTTCACACACCAACCTCATAGTTTTCTACCTCTCCATCTTCCACATCCAACTCAAAGCTGAAAGCTGGTCCAACTGCCGGTGGCACTGGGAGCATTGATCTACCACAAAAGCAAACAGGATAAGGTTCAGCATCTTGCTGAAGAAAAACACAGAAACATCTGGCATCAGTAAAGTAACCTTTCTGATGCCTCTCAAATCAACATGTTTTCAAAACTGGCAAAAATATTATGTTTGAAGTCACGAACAGACATTTGAAGTGGAAGAGTCACAGGAAAATGCTTTTTCTGCTAACTTTCTGATATTGGGAATCCTGACTTTTTAACTGTATGCACGTTTCACTTGATACTTTTAATCAAGCTCAGCTTTAGTTCAAAAACTAACCTCTTAATTATCACAGACTATGGAGGCCTAAAACTAACAAAAATTTGACATTCTGGTTTTACAAATGTTTTATTTCCTTAAGTGGATAAAAGACCAAAGAGGAACACTAAGTCCATTTAGATCTCCAACATAAAAGCCTTGCAACTTCTGCAAGCCTAAAACACACAGTGAAGATAAATAGGATTTGCTACTGGACAAACCTATCCTGAAGGCAAGCACAAATTCACTTTCTCGTGTACTGTGATGTTGGTAAAAGCAGAATCGCTTCAGACTGAGAGATCAGAGAGATGTTTTTCTAGTTGTATATTCAGTAAATCTTTTTACTCCCCCAAGATAGTACAGTGGGTCAAAACTTCATCCACAGACATGGAAATCACAAATTCAAAGCACTAATATAGTAGAATCAGGAATTACTGTGCCACATCATGTCCTCAATGAATAGCCAAGAAGCTATGACACTACACTCAGACTGCAAGATGAGAAGTTGAACAACTTTGCTGAAATCAGATTTCTGGTGCCATTTTCATGCCACGTCTGACATTGCACAGAGAGAATCTACAGATCTGGTGTCAGTGCTTGATTATTTCTTTGTCATGTCACCTTTGCGAGCAAAAATTTAATTTCTGTTTTCCAAACATTTACTTCTTCTAATACAGAACACAGAAGACTAATACATTTTATGTCATAGACCCAAACTCTCTTCCGGAGTCTACCATAACCCACTACAGATAATTCCTAAATGATAATTGTTCCACATTTTTTCCAGAAACAGCTAATCAGAGGCAGAACAGACAGCTGTGACAGAGTAGCACTTCAGCCAATAAAGAGTAACACATCACAGAAGTCCCCCCCTCTTGTGTTTTAAAATTAAGAATAAACCAAATTAATTTATTCCATAAGTGAAGACTGCTACAACTTGAACAGTGTAACTATGCCTCTGTAAGAGTATCATAGAACTATCATTTAAAATCTGCTGAAGATTTTACCAAGAGTTCAGAAACAAGAGGTTACTGTGCCTCAAAATACCTACAAAACTACACTGGACAAAAACTGTTCACTTATATTTTTCCTTGCTCAGTGGTGTTGGTTATTAAAAGTAGGCTGAGAAGTTTACACAGAAATGGAAGTTTTCCTCTGAGACAGGTGAAATACGCCTGGTCTCTGGTAGAGTCCAATCATAAAAAGTGCCATGATGCTTTCTGACTTCTTAATAGCCTACATGGAAGCAAATGTACTTTTCACTTACAGCACATAAGGTAATAGGCTGGGATGGTAAGGGTGTGGTGGTATTGGCTGCTGTGATCGGTATCTGCTGCGCCCTGTGAGTCTTCGAGGCATAAAAGGTGGGTACGGCTGCAAGAAAGAAGAGAATAAGCTTCAACTGAAACTTGCAGAACTGGAACTTGTGTCCAGTTCTGGGCTCCCCAGCACAAGACAGACAGGGACATACTGGAGAGAGTCCAACAAAGGGTCACTAAGACGGGACTGGAGCATCTCACGTGTGCAAAAGGGCTGAAACAGCTGAGTCTGTTCAGCCTGGAGAAGAGAGGGCTAAATACCTGAAAGGAGGGTGCCTAGAAGACGGAGCCAGGCTCTTTTCAGTGGTGCCCAGTGGCAGGACCAGAGACACTGGGCACAGACTGAAACACAGAAGGCTCTGTCTGAACATCAGGAAATACTTCTTTACTCTGAGGGTGACTGAGCACTGGCACAGGTTGCCTAGGGAGATGGTAGAGTCTGCCTTCCTGGAGATACTCAAAAGCTGGTTGGACATAGTCCTCAACACCCAGGCTTTGTTTGTTTTCCCTTTTTGGAAACGTGACTTTGGCTTGTGAAACTGGTCTGCAGTTTTCTTGAGTGGTGTTTTGGGTTTCAGGGGGCCCTGCTTGACCAGATGACCTCCCTTCCAACCTTATCCAGTCTGTGAGCCCATGATTTGACATTTTCTATTCTTAATCAATATTGAAATCCACTTTCAATAAAGCATTGTTTAAAAATTTCAGCCTCTGCTAAAATCCAACAGAACCTCAGCCTCAATTGGAAATTACTATTCCCATCTATAATATACAATCATACCAATTCATGTGAAAAAGAGGTAATATACAACAGAAATCCCTACAAGTTCCTGTGTGTTTAGTCTACAGTGAGTCTAGTTTGGGAAACAGAACATGAATTGCTGAACCTCTTCTAAATATAAAAGGCTCAGGCACTATTATGCAGGCCTGTGCATAAGCAGTTTAGAGTAAAGAAGGCCTTAAAAAACTCTTTAAAAATGAGAATTAAAAAAAAAAAATCTCTTTAAAAAAACCTCTAACTTTTAAGCAGTGATATATACTTATATTCAGGCTTAAAGGCTTGAAGCCTTTCAGGTGTATGTAGAAGGTTTAATTAGTACAATTTCTGCAGCTGGACCACACATAGAGAGACACTCAAGCCCAAGTTTCAATGCATTAATTCCATGGATAAATCAGGGAACTTTTTGTCATCTTTTACTGAAATGTTTTTGCATTTTCTACAACTAATGTTTTTGAATTTTCTACAAAATTCACGTATCCCTAATAAATTCATATTTGAGGGCCTTAAGACCTATTTTTTTGAAACAAAGAACACTCTAAGCCTTCACTAACACGTTTTTATTTTTATGTTTGAAATTTGAAAGCACAAGAGCCCAACACTCTCAATGACTAACCTAAAATCCCCTAATTTTACAATAGAAACATTATAATTTGGTAGCCACGGTCATACATGAAATTAATTAATGTTCATATTCATATAAATATATTAACATAAGAACAACACAAAAGAGCCAGGTTCCTTTTGGTTGAAGTCTCAAACTAGACATATGAAATACTAATTTTACTGCTTTGTGAATTCTACAATCAAAAAACATTATTAGAAAGTGTTGTGTCTACTGAATGAAAAAAAGAATCAGAAATGCATCTATTCCATTCCAATGTTAATGCAAATAAAGCTTTATAAAGATTTAGTATTAGTTTATAAAAGGGCACATGGTTACTTGTAATATGTCTCTATTCTACTCCTTAGCAATAAACAACACAGAACCGAAGCATCAGAAAGGACAAATGCTACGATCTGCAGAAAATAGTTATTATGTTTCCTATCTACTTTAACAACCAAACTTAAAAATGAAGAAGTCTGACTCCGAGCAAAACATGTATCATTAGACTACTTCATTTAACAAGCATACTGAATAAAATAGAAGCAGTTTATGGAAGCTTTCAAGTGTCCTGGACTCCAGAGTGTCTCATAGTGCCTGAAAACTTCATTGGAAGTACACTTTCAGATTAGGAGTAAGTTGATCACTTTTTGAAATGGTGGACACTACTTGAACCTTTATGAAAACTGCAAGCAACCATTTGACTAGGCTCTGTGATTTCATGAAGAACAACTGAAGACAGGGTATCTCTATATTCTGCAGTGCAGGGCCTAAAATTTAGTTATTATTTAAAATTTAAATAACAATATTCCCCTAAAACCACTGACAACTTGATGTACATGTCAAACAATAAAAAAATTTCAGCACCTAAACTTGGGATCTAGCTATTTCTTCCAGGCACACAGGCAGGAGAGGGGGTATTCTGTTTTGTTTTTTTTTTAAAGTGACCAGCACAAAACAACCACAACAAACAACAACAAAACCTTGACACATCTCAGGATTAGTATAATTGCAGACTGAAGTACAAGACAAAGATCCCAGAAGCAGCACCACTGGACACACCACAGAAGCACATGATTCAACAAAATTCAACACAGACTTTATCCTGCACCACTTTAAATTTTATTTTGTGCTGGTGTAGTTGAACTGCCTACTGATCCCCCAAAAGCTGAGTTAAATCAAGCTTTGTAACATGGCTATCTTTATAATATATGGTGTAGTCTAAATTATGGAAGCACTCTACAACTGCTTAAAGAGAACTGTTTTCAAAGCATTCTGGCTTTCCTGAGCTGTGGAAACTCAACATATGATGAAGAATTAACTAAAAGTGACAACAGGTTTTCTGAACTGCACTAAGTGATACCAGCAATAGAAGTCCTGGACTATGTGACAACATGGAAAGTTTTCTAAGTAAATGCTGATGCACTCTGCAGATAATGTTACTGGAAATAATTTGCTGGTGTCATTAAATTACCCTTAACTTGATTAACTTAGGCTTAAAGAAAATACCACAATATGCCGCTATTCCAATAATGGAATATGATTGCTAAAGTGCGACTTTTCAACAAAATGTACTACAGAATAAAGATCAAGAATGTCAATGCAGTGTGAAAGAGAATGCATAGAAAGCAACAGAAAACAGCACTTCTAAGCACAAAAAACAATACTTACTACCCCAAATGGCACCTCCTGGTGTAATGGATCATGGGCTAGGAATTGAAGAGGAGCTGAGGGAGGCAACGTTGGTGGATGGGCTGAGGGAGGGTATGTAAAACCTCCTACAGGAAGATGTTCTCCAAGCAATTCTACATCATTTTCTATCCTTTGAAGTGGCTACAAAAAAAACAGATATAGTATTTGTTGCAATAAGAGATGACAGTTTTTCCCCAATAAAGCGCTGCAGTCCCAGCTGTATATTCTCTGCTGCTGTGATCAACTTATAGTAACTCGGTGAGCAATTCCTAGGTCATTAACACTACCCAAGAAAGCAAAGACAACACTACACATTTGATATAAATTCACCTTTTCCAGCTAGCCATGCTTATAGACCAGGAATTTATGCGATCTAGCAAATATAGGAGTGGCTGTAATTTCCTGTATCTTGCATTTTTCAGGACATATATTTGTTCTCCTTCTTGCCAGGCTGCTCTCACTGTATAACTATGCGAGAGAAAAAAATAAATAACCATAGACAAGAACTGAAATTGTGCCACAAAAATTGAAAAGTGGAGGGGAATCATGGTGGTTCCAGTAGATGAAACTGATAATGATATCCAGAAAGCAAGCAGATGCTTTCCCAGAAGGGTCATGCAAGCAGTCCTAACAAGCAGTTCTGGGGTTTCAGAAGCATGGGATTTCAGGTTGGTTTTGTTGCTAGTCAAATCTATTACATTAGTTAGGTTCAAAAGTGCCCAAGAAACAAGCAGGAATTCTCACTGTTTCACAAATACACCATTCTGTTATTGACAGTGAATTCCACAATTTCAAGATTCAGCTAAGAAAGCCACCTTGTAGAATCAAAGGAATATACTACTTTCCTGTTCTATATAACAAGACATTTTCACACCACTGTGATGCAAGCTTTTTGGCAGAGCTGAAAGCAGACATGCCAGCCTAGTTAAAAAACTATGTAAGCAACTCAAGGTAAAACCTGAGTCCATAAATTTTTTAAAGCTAAGTCTCGCAAAGATTTCTATCACAAAGAAACACTTTGTCAGGATGATGGAAACTGTTCTCCCATCACTGTAATGAAGTGATTACAATCCTATCCACACCAGAGACATGGCATGAAGGAGTTTCAGCAGTGTTTGCAGTAATAAAGCTATATCCTATTTCTATGTTACTGAAATATCTGCATCTTCTACTCACCAGGACAAACAAATGGATAAGTACTCAGATAACCACACAGAAAGAATGGTGGGCCAGAACTGTAAACCTGATTTCCCCCTAAATCGAAAACAGGGTCACATTTTCCCATGTTTGCATAGTCCGTTTCACTAAGCCAAATCTGCTTAAGCAATATCAGTAACTTTCATAACTGTAAAGAAAGTGTCCTAGGAAAAGGACTGGTTATTTAAAAATTAATCAAGAAGTGGTACAGAAGAAATATGTAATAAAAGCAACACTCATGTGCTTTTTTCTCTGTGATACCTACTATGCTTACACAAACTCCTCTGGATTCCATTCTGCTTCCTGGGAAAGAAATACCTGATGGTGAAGGAAATACCCATCTTTCTGAGAGAAGTAAAAGCATATGGACAAACAGCACAGGCAATGACGAAATCAGTGAAACACTGAACTTCAGAAGTATTTTTTCATCTTCATTCTAAGCGGTTACAATTTGAAAGAAAATCCTCGTTTCCTCAACCAGGTATCAGAACTATGTGCCCATCCAGCCCACCAGTTCTACTGAGATGAAGCATTACTTACCGACCGTGACTGTTGTGCTTGGAAAGGAACAAATTGTCCTGGAGGAGGTAAGTGAGGAGGGTGGTGTGTAGAGATATGAGGAGGATGCAAAAGAAATGGGTCACTAGAAATGAGGGGTGGAAATGCTGCATATGGTACAGGTAGATGCTGAACTGAGCACGCCTGAAGCATCTGAAATAAAATGAAAACAATACATTTTTGTAGCAAAAACATTCCCTACACAATGTTCCATATTCTATGTATTTATTATGGAGAGATACAATTGTAACAGAACAGTTCTTTAGCCTTGTTGAAAAAGCCCCCAAAATACACATAAATAACTCATTCAAATATCCAAGGAACAGTGATTACTACAGAACACACTCTAGGAATTAACATAGCATGACATCTCCTAGGGGCTCATGATGTCACCAGGAGACTGGATTTTCAATACTCCAGGACTAGACAGGCTCATAAGTGATGAACAGATACAGTTATTCTAGTTAATTTTATTTTTCCCACATATTATCATCAAAACAACATGCCAAAGCAATCATCTTGCAAGCACTATAAGCTCTAGATGCAGGTGAGGGACTCAGCTGTCAGACTGTGCCTAAAGACCTCTGTTACCTCATGTACTATGAATAATTTATACAGTCTGATTTGTTTTGTACTTTTGGGTGAGTCCTATGCTCCAAAAGCAGCTCCCTAGTAACAGATACTACAGGAAATAGCACTTTTTCTCTCCTCCTTTAAATACCTGACAAAAAAGCAACTTTGGGCATTAATGTTTGAACAATAAAATGATGAAAGCACTGCAGGGGAAAAGAAATGTACTTTCTGGCACTGCTGAGTTTTACTTCCATCTTTATATATGGAGGACAAAGGAAACTGCGATCTCTTTTTTGCTGTGCTTTGATCTGTTTTGAGAATGTCAGGCATTTCTTTTACACTTTTAACAATTACAAGAACATTTAATTAAGATATTCATTATCAAATATTGAAAAGAAAGATTACCCACTTTTGATCACTTTTTTCTTATTAGTAATGTCACTCAGCATGCATTTACATATTGACTGACTGTTCTTTTCCCTCAGTTACTACACCATTTTTCTAAAAAACAAATATAATAAACAAGTGTTTCCATGGTTATAATACATTTTTATTGTATTTTACTATATTGAAAACTCTGAAATAGCTGAAGACAAATTTGCAGAGTCTTCTTCAAAGCTTGAGATTCTTTGAAACACTGAAATAGGATTTTACGTGGTAAAGATTATCATAGCTCCTATATATGTTTGGAAATGTTTGATTTGTGCTATGCCCATGTCACTTTTTAGTTAGAGCAAATGATGCACCACTAACTTACAAGCAGAAAGAAATTAAAATTATCTGTTTATTCATTCAAGCTTTAAAAAAAGTTCTTCACTTTAGAAATATCATACCTGGATTGGAAGGCACCTTAAAGATCATTTTGTTCCAAACCCCCTGCCATGGGGAGGGACACCTTTCACTAGACCAGGTTGCTCAGAGCTTCATCCTACCTGGCCTTGAACACTTTCATGGAAGTGGCATCCATATCTTTTCTGGGCAACCTGTTCCAGTGCCTCACCATTCTCACAGTAAAGAATTTTTTTCCCATTACCTAATTTAAACCTACCCTTTTTCAGTTAAAGCCATTTCCCATCTTGTTCTGTCACTACATGCCCTTGTAAAAAGCCTCAGTCCGCCATTCTTGTAGGCTCCCTTCCAAGTACTGGAATTACGGTACCCCAAAGCCTTCTCTTTTCCAGGCTGAACAATCCAAACTCTCTTGGCCTTTCATCACAGGAGAGGTGCCTCATCTCTCTGATCATGTTGATGCCCCTCCTCTGGACTCACTCCAACAGGTCCATGCCCTTCCTGTGCTGGGACACACCCAGAGGTGGGTGCAGGGTTCCAGGTGGGCTCTCAGCAGAGCAGAGCAGAGGGGCAGAATCCCCTCCCTCCCCTGCTGCCCATGCTGCTTTGGATGCAGCCCAGGACACGTTTGGCTTTCTGGGCTGGGAGTGCCCATGGCTGGGTCATGTCCAGCCTCTCACCCACCAGCATCCCAAGTCCTTCTCACAGGGCTGTTTTCCATCTGTTCATCCCCAGCCTGTGCTGTTACAACCCAAGTGCAGCACTTTGTGTTTGGTCTTGCTACAGTTCATGAGATTTCACATGGGCCAATTTCTCAAGCTTGTCCATGTCCCTCTGGATGCCATCTTGGTCTTTGAAGAACTTTTAAAATTGATGAAGGTATCTAATAAATGGCATTTGTTTACTTCATAGTTATGCATGCAGTGAGACAGACAAGTATTGTGAAAACAACAAAAGGAAACTGGGAAGTTCATAGATGAAGCTGGTGAGCAAGATGACACACTGGAGGGCACGTGCTACCTTGAGATATATTTTTATAGGCTGGAGAAATTGGCCAACAAAAACTATTTAAAGTTCAAAGACAAATGTGAAGTCTGGCACTGGAAAAGAGTAACTCCATGGATCAGGACTCTCTGAGATGACTAATTGGTTGCAGTCAGATTTGCAGGGAAAAAAGGGAGGTTGTGGTGGACACGAACAGAATACCCGTAGTGTACTCAGCGAAAAAGGCCTATGGCATGCATGGCTAAGAAAGCAACTGGTGAAACTAGTGAAGTGATTCTGCTCCTCCATTCAGAAACTGTGACATTTATCTCAATTCCTGGGCCCAGTTTTGGGTGTGCCAGTGCCAAACACACACAATGACAACATGATGACCAGGTCTTGATGAAAGTCACGATGACCAGTGACTTGGAGAGAACTCCATAAAAGAGGTGGCAGAACTAGACTCGTTCTTCTTTTAAAAGAGAAAAGTAAGCAAACACCTTACCCCTGTGTCTAACTACTTCCTGAGAGTGGACAGGAAGAATCCAAGACCTCCTCAAGAAGCAAAGTGAAAGAGCACCAAGACCAATGGGACCAAGATGCAACAATGAAAACTCAACCAGATATACAGAGGGAATTCTTCATCACAAGGACAGTCAAATGCTGAAGCAGAAACTTAGAGGCATTATGAAATCTCCATACTTGGAAGTTGGTACTATATCAGGTGACCACCAGACAACCTCCAGAGTCCCCTCTTAACTTAAAACTATTCCTCAATTTTATGCTTTAACAGAAGAAAGCATAAAGTCTGTCTGCTGATACTACAGAAACCTAACTGTTTATATTCATTTGCACTGGATCTATTCTCCCAACACACTTGATTAACTGTTGTACATTCAAAACAAAAACCAGAACTTTACTCCTATATGTATTAAAAGGACAACTGCATTGCTGAATTACAAAACCTTTTATGAATTGCAAAGATAATATACCTATTCAAAGCATAGGGTAAAATTACTAGTATGCATTGGATGGATTTACCTAAGCCCCAGTACAGTTTCAGATGTTTCTCAGGACATGTTGTTTCTTAGGACATGTTGCTTTTTTCCTTTCTGAATTACTATGTAAGTATTGTTCCAGTCTCTGAGTAGTATTCTGAGATTGCCTTGTTCCACTATTACCAGCACTAAACAGAAGAAAAAGCCGGTCTCTCATGCTGCCTCAGGGATACACACCAGATTAGATAACAGATTTTTATCAATTTGACAGATAAGGAATTGATTCTCACAAATACTCCAGACTTGCCAGCATCATGCTGCAGACCTTGTTGCCTCTCATGGGGATAAATGATACCTGGGCATGATAAATGCAAATTACCCTTACTCTTCAATGGGCAGCCTAAAAAAATAGATGGGTCATATCAAGGATTTTGTTTCAGTACCACACAGGCTTATTCATGTCACAGAAAGCACCACAGGAAAAGCAAAGTTACATACTGCTGGCAGAGACCAACATTATACCAACATCAGAAGTGTTCACTAGATGCTGTATATAGTACTGTGTAAGACCTTTTAGACTTGTACTAGAAAAACAGATTGAAGCTGGTGTTGTTAGAGAGACCTACTTACTGGGGGAGGCACACTGCAAACTGGAAGGTGCTGGCCACTGAAAACCACTGAGCACCCTGGGACCTGCTGAGTGCTGCAGGCTGGAATGTGCTGGCCTGTGCAAAGTGGTATCCCATGTGGAGCCACAGTTGTCACTGTGTATGAAACAGGAACTGTGCCCTGATGAATCTGCAGCAAAAGGAAAAGAAAATGTATTTAATAACTTACAGTAAAGTCTTAACACTCTTACACAGCACAGTAAGATAACAAGCTTTTATTTACAGATCAGAATACATTCAAAAAGGAAGTGTAACAGGAGGTGTATGGTTGTAATTTCTGTTCATTGAAATGTTTTAATCAATGGAATGCTATTTATTGATCAGAATTTCTGGGCAAGAAGGATCTCTCAGCTTAACATGTTAAAAGTTCAGTGGTACCATAGACACCCAGAAGAACGTCAGACTATTAAGTCTGCCTACTCTTCCTTCTCTCCCCAGGTTAATTATGAAATTAAACTTATGAAATAAGAAGGTGGTAGCTCCCACATAAAAAGCTAATCTACAAGCAGCTCAATAATTTTTTCAGTTCTGAAGGGACTGAGTCAGTATTAATTCAAGAGACTTGTATCTTTAAACAACAAAACAGTTTTCCAGATTTTCTTTCTTCCTAAGAGACCACTCTCTTGATTAACTTTCAGGCCAGCATTTAAGCTAAACTCCTAACTTAAGTAACAGAACAGCTAACTAGAAAGCTGAAAAGGGAAAGTTAACATGACTAAGAGGCAGCAGACCCTAACTGTCCAGATTCATATTAAGAAACCACGTAACTCAATTTTCTAACTAGTGGCAATCTGTAAAATTTAATCATCAAACCAACATCCAAACGTATTCTGCATCTAGAAACCACATTGGATATTTGTTTGCTTGAAATTTTGTTGTTGGTTTTGTTGGATTTTTTTACCACTGAACGATCTTTTAACTGAACAATCTATTTTCATGCTCTAATAAAACTGAAAAGGCTTAAGAGTCAGGCAGCACAGATTAATTGACAGTAATTATTTCAAAGCTCTCTCCTCCTTCATGATCAGCCAAAACAGAACCTTCTTATTTAAAACAGAACAAGAACAGCTCTTCACAAAGGTGAGATTGAGCAAAAAGAGCTAAACTACCAAACTGGTAATGTACAGCCAGACAAAGAAATCAAAATAGAACACAGATTGCTGAACACAGGTTAAATCTCAAACATCAATAATGACAGAAACCAGGCTCAGGAAAGACACTGAACTTGAACCAGTTCTGGCTCTGCCACAAAAAGCTGGGCGTAAGTGCAATGCTATATGTGATCCTGGAATGTTTGTTCCTCATAATAATAATAATAAAAAAAAGACTTCTCAAAATGTTCATGCCCCTGAATTGGAAAGCAGCACCATGAAGACCTCAGTCAATCTGGAAATACATCTGATCACAGATGGTGTTTGGCAGTGGAATGGAAAACTGTTCAGCCAGACTTGTCATGAGCTTACAACATAAAGCAAGAGTATAATTGGATCTTCTTTTACAGGTCCTCAGTTAGAGAATTCTATACATAGTGCTGTCACAGAGAGGAATTATTTATTTTCTGGACCAACTGAAATATAATTTTTTCATATAATTTAAGGAGGAGTTGATTAGGCTTGGAGGGTTCATTTAGTTATACAACAAAACTATTTTGAGTTCTGCTGCTATGTAGACAACCAACTATAGGCATTGTGAATTCTACGTCTAAATAATACATTTTAACTATTTAATGACTCCTAAGCTAAGGTGAAGCATTTAATGTGAAATAGAATACATAATTAGTAAGTGTCATAGCACATCTTTCTTGCAAGAAACTAATTACAAAAGCAAAATAAAAGGTTCAAGACAGACATAGAGAAATATGCCAATTCATGTACTGACAAATTTTTAAGGGTGAATTGTTAAGTATCAATCTTCTTTATTAAAAGTGTGAACTTTTTATGTTTTTTTTTCACTGCCTACTACAATGCTTCATACGCATAATATTCAATAAAAACCATCACTCTGTAAGAAGTCAAATAGAAATTAGTGCTTTGTGACTTTCACTGTCAACCATGAGATGAGATTATTTGGTGAGGAGAGGGATCTTGAAGATGGTGGGAAAAACCCCCAAAACTAAACAGCACCTCTTGAACAGACTTCTGATTGTGCTCTAAAAATTTTACCTGATCATGAATGTCAACCATCACTGCATTCTGCTGTGGTGGGTGAGCAGCTGGGTGCAACATACGAGGAGATACATTCGGTGGGCGAAAGGCTCGAGGCTCTTCTATTGCTTGCTGCTGTCCATAGGAGAGATGGTGATAGTTTTCATCCTGGCTAATGGAATTATGTCTAGACAAACGATCTCTCCTTGTTCTCTGACGTCGAACAGGAGGACTGAAAATGCATTTAAAAAATCAGAAGTTATATAAATGACATAAATCCTTCTTAATAACTAAAACCTCAAGAGAATCAAATATCAAGGATTTTTTTTAACTGGAAAATTTTACTGGAACAAGTTAAAGTTTTTACTGACAGAACTGCAAGAATCTTTGTAAATTATACTTTTTTCAGTAAGGAAATGCTTAACAGAGCATAACTTAATAGTGTTAGGGAAACCAAGCGGAGAACTCCTATGTAAATATTACCTTGTTAAAAAAATGACACTTGGATTGCCACAGTAATGCTCAAAAGTCAAAACCGAAATCTTCACAATATCCCAATGCCTTTATTCTATCTAGGTAAAAATCCTTCATTAAATGATCAAGATTTCCCGAGGGTCTTTGTTTCAACCACACACAGAATGATTGCTTGCTTAGTGACAGCAGACAAAACAGTAGACTTCTCTGAAACAAATTGATTTTTCAGCTCTCACGTGTTCACTACGTAACTGAGTGCATTCTAAAATTCTCTCCAGGAGGTCCCAGGAAATTATGATTGTGGTATTGTCTCTTTTCCAGAGTGGAGAACTTCTGTAGACAGACTTAGATCACTGCTCACTTGCTTGAGCAACTGATCTACAGGTGTAGGATTTGATTATGCATTCCTATATAATTGTGTGCAAGTTCTGAGTAGAGCTGCAATTACTTTGAGACAAAACTTCTAGAAATCAGAGACCACTGGCTCAGGTTCAGCACTCAGAAAATGATGCACACAGATGTGATAAACTCACTATGAGAAGTTTTGAACAAGTCACTTCTCATTTATTTGGAAGGGGAAAGCACTGAAGCACAAAATGATCTTGCAGTACTTTTGGCACATTCCTTCCAATCTCCACAACACACACAAGTTACAGGTTCCAGAAGCAATAACATATTAAAGCTACATGGGGTGAAATGGTTTCCTATTTATGAAACAGGCTAAAGGACCTAAACTGCAGAGAAGCGACAACAAGAATCTGTGATCATTACTAGAACACGTAGTCTCCAACTGCATGGAACAGAACTTCTGCTATTACCAAATCAAAATCATATAAAGCTGCAACCTTGTTGGCAAATCCCAGATGCTTCTCAGGCTGAGTCCAACTTTTGTGCTGCACGAAAAAGACATACTCAGGTAAAGTGAGACCACATCACCAGCTACACAGATGCAACCGTGAGCATATGATACAATGTCTCAAGCCACTATTTTTCTACCCTACCTCAGGGATATTTTTGACACTATTGCCTCTCTTAGAACTGTAACAACTGGTAATTCTCAACAGGTCAGACTGAAGGCATAAGGCCAGGCAAAGAAAAACCCAAAAGAATGTAAATATGCATAGCTACCTTCATTTTTATAAACTACCATTGTAGAACATACAAGCTGTGTTTTCTTCTAACCACTGAGAACCTAAATTTTAGTTCTGTTTTTACTAATGTATTTTATATCCAGTTTTCTTTCCTGAAGTTCTTGCTGCATTCTGTATTATTAACATTATTAATAATAATATGATACAACTGCTACATTCTTGTTAGGTAAAATTGGCATATATAATTTCTAATCATAGAACCAGTAACGCAGAAGATGTTTTACTGTTTGGAGTACTCAGTTGTTTTAAATTTGCTATTTTCTGCTATGAAACAGAAAAGGTCTGAATATTTTAACATAAAAATACCTGTGTGAGGATTTTTCTTTGGAAAAGCTCCAAAAATAGAGGAAAGTTACAACAGACAGCACCAGTGCTTCAGAAGAACAGGAATTCTCTTAACTGCTACCAGCACTTAGACAAGGTGGCTTCTTAGACAAGGTAATTCTCATAAAACTAGTCTTGCCTCTGGCTTGGTTAAAAGGCCTGGTTTCACTTTTCCATGAACCCAGAATTATGAAAAAGCAATAAAGGCTAGGAAAACTTCTGGAGTGTCTTTTAAAATTAATGAAAAAGTATCATTCTCTGCAAAAAAAGCAAAGCTGGATTTTTTTCTGTGCAGAATTATAAACATACTATCTTTTCAGTCAGCAAAATTCAGAACATCTGGATACATAGCTTTATTAGCTTCTGAATTATTGGAAATTACTTCAGAATAATTGTCAAGACAATCATAAACTATTATTAAACTTTAGTAATGAACTTGTGCTTGAAGTCTTTAAAAACAGCCACAAAAAAATCCTCTGTTGCTACATGCACAGTATAAATATGGTAAATGCCTGGTTACAACAAAGAGACAGGATGAAAATGGTGAAAAAATTGCAGGAATTCCTACCCTCAGGTAAGAACAGCCATCAAAAGGTATCCATAACTGCAGAGTTAGTATGTGCAGATCTTAGTATTTCTAACAAGGGTGATTTCTTTGCAGTAAGACATTCTTGAATCCCTTTAGTTCAGAATTACATTCAAGACAAGGAGGAAAGGAAGCACAGATGAAAGGTAAGGCACAGCAATGGTACAGACCCCCCATTTCACAATGACTGATAAATTGGAATGGCCTTCTCTGTTTCACACAGGCATGCATTATGTTTTTACATTCATAATTTATCTGTACTATACATAAGTATCTAGACAAAAATAATCTTTCTGCAAATTCACACCAGAAGGCTGTATTTATTAATGCAGTACTTGTTTGCTTACAACAAATCAGAATAAAAAACTACAACAAACTGAGGCGCTCTTGTGTTAGGCACAGTACAAAATCAGTGATACCAAGAGGAAAGGTCAAAATAATAAGGCGGGTAATGAAAAAAAAAACAACAAACAAACCAGGTAATAAAAATACCCAAGACAGACTGTCCTCACCAAAAGGAGTCCATTGGTAGGATGATGGAGTTAACGCTGATGATACTAGGGCAGTGATGTCCACACTACACACACTTCAAAGGTTTTGCCTGCACTTGCCCTAGCCTGTTTCCTTGAGCTCAATGACCATTTTCAGCTGGAGCTCACCTTTCATCTTAATTTAACCTGAAAACCTGATGAACTCTGAAACCATTCTGCAATGAGAAGTGAAAACAAAGCAGGGAAAACAAAAAAATTGCTTCAAAAGCATAGGCATAACCTCACCTAAAGCATTAACAGCAAGTGCACTCACAATGATATTAAGGACTCAAGCTTTTGATCTATGAGAATGGCTATTAGTTCTGGTAAGACTCCAGAGCACTCTTAAGACTCAGAAAGACTCCTGCAAAACAAGAAACATGTATGTATTGTTCTCCCTAAAAATCCTGGTTCTAGAAGAAACTAGGTGCAATGCTGTTGTGGAACTGACAAGGAGCTAGCTCAAATGCAACACTGCACCCAAGCTAAAAAATGCCTTGACTCAAGTGCAGGGAAACAAAGTACTGACACATTCAGGTGTCTCTGATGAGAGCAAAAACTTGTGTTATTAGCCAGCAAGCAACCTGTCTCCAGAAAGAGTAATGTTTGTGTTCATAAAGCTGCAGCCATCCTAACAGTTCCTGTCAGACTGCAGATGGCTTTGCAATGAGGTGTCTCCCTCTTTGCAAGTGGCTTACTTGCAAAAAGGCACAGGCTACTACTTCATTAGCACTTGACGGCATCTGAAGGGCAAGACACTTGTCCCATGCACATGCAGCCCTTACACATTTCCATTCTTATCCTCCATCCCACAGTATATCCAAACTGTATAAATTCTGCTGTCCAGCATTTAGCTAGATAGCTAGCCAGATAGTTAGAACTCTGCAGATGTTAATGAACACTGCAAAGAAATTTACGTAAGCTGACTGGACACCAAACAAAAATGACTGAATGCACACAATCTAGGCATCTCAGTTCGAAATATTTCAGGTCAAGATAATTTTGCCAGCCAAATGCTCCTAACAGAGCATTCTTGTACCAAACTATATGAAAGGTCTGATCTGTCTTCACAACACCCTTTTTAAGTTCACTACTTAACCTCTTTCCTAAGAGCAATAAGCTGCAATGAGAGCTGCATATTTTACATGCCACTGACTGAAGGCTTTCAAATTCATGAAGTTGAAGCAAAGATACAAAACTAACATGCTCTAAGCTCTCTTGTTTCAAAACTACTGGCTGATCATTGTTGACAAATTTGATTTGTGGAATCTGAAGAAAACTAGCTAAATAGATCTTAAGCCTAAATTTCTTATTAATGAAAAAGGACAGACACTCAGACACTTTTTTTTTTTAGTTCAAACCAAGCTAAAACATTTCTTAGAAGCAGAGACTGCGTATTTTAACTTGCATAAGATGACTCAGTATTATCAAGGCAGAATGTGAGGCAATGAAAGCTTATGTTTTGGATAATTTGTTTAACTAGAATAGCAATAAAAATCTGTGAGTTCATGTTTTCCTAGACTATCATCCATCCAGGCCCCAGTTCCAATTTCTCTCTTCCATGACCACTGGAACTTATTCCACAATCTCTGCTTTGAGTTTAGCCACAAGCTAAAACTAACATTAAAATCTAATTACTACTACATGTGAATCACCTACCTCAGCAAACATTTGATACTATGCCAACTTTCTCATCTCCCCAGTTCCTGTCTCTCATAGTTATTCTGATTGGTTTTAAGTACAAAAAAAATTGTGACTGTAATGAAAATGAAGGTATTACGTGAGTAATTCTTAACACCTTTAAAAGTACCCTGATGAGAAAGATTTTTCCTTGCACTTTTCTACATGCTTTTTACCTCAGTGCAAAGTAATAGAGAATTAAGTTCATAATAAAACATGTTTGGAACACGCTTTTCCTCAAGCTGACTTGTCACATAAATTACAAGATGATGCACAAGCCTGAAATACTCCCAGTAGCCTTTTAGTCACAACTGCATTATCTTACAGCTCAAAAGAAATGTTAACAAGTTTACCATGCATAATCTAGTCAGTGCTACCCAAAATACACCTTCCTTGAGCTAAAATCAAAAAGAATAAGAACTTGTGTCCCAAGCTACACAACTTGCTTACCTCCTCCTGTTTCGTGCAGGTGTGTTGCATCGTTCCCCTGAGAAGTGGTGTTGGTTGGGTCGAGCCAAAGGAGGCTGCCTATTTGATGTCATCTCCCATGGTCGCATTGGTGGTGATGGGGCTGGTGATGCTGTGGTGTAGTCGAAGACAGAATGGGAAAGGCGTTGTCGTTTGGGACTAGGACTGTCTTCGCTCTATACCAGTGCAAAGAAAACAAAAACAAAACCAACCTCCAGATAAGTGAATTGAAATCCATACTTCAGTATTGCTTTGCACCTAGCATTAAGAGTGACTCATTGAAGACTGAAGACACTATGAAATTTAGCACCTGCAAGTATTCACTTTTATATTTTGTTTATAAACACAGATATTTTATTATTCCGTAGCCCCTAGAAAAAATTACTACTTAAATTATATTTTAGCAGCACTAAAATATTAAATTCCAACATCCATGCAAAATCAAAACTCTATCAGAAAAGAGTAAAATGAAGAAAATATGGCATTACCTATTTTACATTCCTCCTGCCATAGCACTTACAGGCTACAGAAGCATGGGAAGATGTACAAACACAGTCTTCACAGCAATGGAATCAGTACTAGTCAGTAAGCAGCTGGTACATAGAGCTTGCTCTCTGCATTGGACCCCCTTCCTATCAGGTCTGCACCTAGCTAATCAGACATTTGCTCTGTACTGCAGCCAATTTTAATTCTGCTAACTCAACACAGAGATGCTTCATCCTTCTAGTTATTCATGTAATCATAACCATTCATACACATAACCTGAAAAAAAAACAAACATCAATCCCCAGTTAAAACTTAAACTTCATTAAAACTCCACAAGGCCTACACAGTGCCTGAAATTTCCAGCACTAATGATATGAAGGTCATTCACCTCCAAGCAATGTTTTCCCAGCTGGCCATGAACACAACTTTCACTGAATGTCCATGGTATCGAATACAGCTGTTGCTCTTCTTCAGAATGAATTCGTGATAGTAATGCCTATGAAGCCAGCAGAAAATGCAATAAACATCCCTCCCCTCCACCCCACTATTCTGCCAAAATTAAAACACACCATTCTGTTAATAGACATGACAACTGAAAATACAGAAAACTACACATCATACTTCAGAGATCAGCAACTGAACAAAAAACTAAAACCATATGAACTACCACTAGAGTTATCCTTGAGTCCAAGCATCACAAGAACTTCTCTGACAGAATTCCTAGTGCAAGCAAACTTGTAGTATTTAGCTGCCCTCCAGCTTGTCCACCACTTCCGTTTCAGGCCACCACCACACTATTTCAATTACATTTGCATGTAATTGCAGATAGCTGAAGCAGAGAAAACAACTTGTCTGCAACAGCTTTGTGTTCCAGAACTGTCTCCTCCCCATAGAGTGTCAGAGGTCTCACTTCAGACTTAATTGTAGACTGGACTCTGGACCTCTCCTGGCTCTTAGCTTTACAGGGGCATTTTATTTTCTGAACTGTATTTAGTTGCTTCTTGGTAGGTTTCCATCAACATATAGTTTGTACGCCAGCATTCTTTGCAGTGCAAGGACACTCCTCTTAAGAATGAAAAGTTTCGTCCAGGTGTTCAAGAGACAAAAGGTATTTTTCCTCTCTTTGATTTGAGGCCATTCTTTACAAAATTTTATACCTTTTCAGTCTCTTGTCCTCAAATACTTTAACACAGGTTGTGGTTTTCCCCTACTGTATCTTACCTAAAGCAGTCAGCTTCCTTAGAGAACCAGCCTGATAATGCATGCATCTGCTTGTTGCTCAATCTCTTCTGAACTCCTTAACTAACTGCACTTTAATTTTTTAGATAAAAATAGGTCAAAAGGCAGGTATGCACCTGATGGTTTATGACAGTACATGTCCAGGTAAAGGGTGACTCTTCCAGAAGGTTATTAGTCCTGAGAAGCTCAGCACCAAAAAAAAAGAAAGAAAAAAACACCAAACTGGAAGAGATACCCAGTTAAGTGCCTTGAGAGCACAGCTTCTGTGAAAACATGTATTTTATCAGACTTCAGAGAACTCACAAAGGACAAATCTTAAAGGAACTATGCTACAAGAGTGAGAGAAGGATGATTTGTGGCCTAACTTTTTACACCATGATGACTAAGCTTATTCGAAGAGGAAGATGGCTAATAAAAGTTCTGGTAAATTAGGTATGCTGGGATTTTGTAAGTTCAAAAGAAAATGTAAAATGGAGGAAGAAAAAAAGTGGATTTAGTGAAGCTAGCACAAAACAAAACCTTGAAAGAATACAATAACCACTCCTGTCCTAATACAATCTATACGTGCCTTTGGCTGGGGATCTCCCACTGCAACTACCCTAATTTAAATGGGACACCCTTCCCAAGCATCAACACTAATATACCCTGCCCTGTAGAAAGCAGTCTACTTTGCAAAAACAGCTCTTCTACTATTTTTTTCCTGTTGCATCAGGAGTGCATCACTTCAAAGACTGTGAAGATGTAAACTGCTAAGTAGTTTGCCTTCATCACCACTCCAGATTACTAACTCTCACAGATAATTCCAACTCCGTAAGTGCTAACTGCCCTGTGTAGTAAGCAACAGTAATTTTACTCAAAATTGTTTCACATTAGAAAGAAAATAAAGGTAAAACAATGTCTTGGAACTACATGAACAGAGATTTAAAATGTAATTGTGTCTTCTTCTGTACTGAAAAATAAGTAATTTAAAGCTAAGTTCAACTTATTGCAAACAGACTCTATAAAAACCCCAATACAAACCTTGGTGTTTTGTCTTAGTTTTTATTAAGAAACCAATTCTCATATAGTAATTGTATCAAGATAATACTAACAAGCAGGAAAGTACAAGGAACTAATAAGAGACACATATCCTGTATAATTTTGTTTTCATGTTATTTTCAATCAGCATGTGGAATAACTATATATTGACAGTATTTTAGACAGTTTTTTCAGTCTACATTATTATTACTGGTCATTAATTTCAGTAGTTTACATCTGGAATATATGATACTTTCCACAATGACAAGAAGTCTCTAAATCCCAAACGGCTCTTAATGTTTCTTGTTAGTACTCAAAATATCTTCTGGGACTACTGCTAATTTTTCCAGTCATATGCTATATATTTTTCTCATGTCCAAGACACAACAAGAACAGACTGAATGCCAGTTATCAAGAATACTCCACTTAGCTTTTAACTAAAAAGATAAACTCACTGCCCTTTAGAATACACTGAACCAAAAGAGTACAATGAACAGGAATACAGATTACTTCATATTTAAAGAAAGCATTATCAGGACAAAGTAATCAGACTGTTACTAGTAAAAGAAGCAGCATACGTCAGGCCACTAAAACCTGTATCTCATCCCTAAAAGTTGGCATTTCACTGACATTCCCAAAAGTTATCATTTCACTGATATACACAGTATAGTTGTGTCATTCTCCTCTGTACACCCCATAAACTCTCATTATTGTAATGGTATAAAGGTGAATACAGAGTGTGCCTGTTTGCAAAATACCATTTAGAAGTGTTTGCTCTATTTCTGTATATGTTTCTTGCAGTAATGTTTTATCTGAAAGCTTTTCCATTTTATTTGGGAAAAACAAGGTATTTTCACCAAGACAAGACCCTTTGAGATGTTTTTCCACTAAAATTATAAATACTTCACTAAAATTATAAATACTTTAGCCACACACTGATTATCAACCATCACAGAAGGGAATTATTACCAAAGCAATTACTGCAAATATCTGAAAATAATTTTCTTCTCCAACTCCCTATATATTTCTACTTAATTGTCCTGCGAAACACAAGAACTACTCCATACCCTCCACCTCAAATTCAGAGAATAAACTACATCTATCCTGTAGCCCACAAAAGGCCTGTATTTTAAAAGCAAACTAATACTTCAGGAGTATTCTTGTGCACAGTCCATAGAAGGCTTTACATAAGGCCAATCTGATGGGCATACTGTATAAAACCCTACCTCAGGGTGACCAGAAATCATCAGCTGCATGTTTCCTCTTCATGACTGCATACTGAAAAGGAAATTATTTTTCTGCATGATACTGAAGCCTTAAGTTCTAGCTTTAATATTTTTCAGATTCTGTGCTGCCTAGGTGTGTAGCTCTGAGCTTCACATTAAGTGTTGGTAAGCTCTCTTCACAGAGTACGTAGACAAAACAATTCCTTTTCTAGCTGGGGACCAAGGACAGCTACATTCCACATACCCTCTTCAATAAGTGACTGATCAGGTTTAATCCTTTTATCTACTTCCCTTATGTTTTGGTTCAACAGATTTGTGCCTTAAAATGTTCCTATTTATTACCCCCTTTTTTTTATCCCCTTATGGCACTCAAATGTTCCTTGACCAGACACAACTTACACAAGCTGATGGTCTCTCCTTCCACTGTCCCTTACAAATCACAAAACTCTTCTGCGAACAATACAGAGCACGATTGTAACCACTCTGTCAGTCCAGGAAGAGTGAAATGAAGATTACTTCTGAAAACAGTAAAAACTAAGAAGAGTATGGGAATAAATAACAGCCCTTCACCCTTGCCCAAAACAGGAATACTTAAGAAAAATCAGAGGGTTGGTGTAGGGGATGAGAAGAATTTGTTATGGTAAACCAGGAAAGTCTGTCTCTTCTGTCCAGGTATGTAAAGTCCAAAGGACATTTTATCTTCTTGCCATGATAACCCAGGATAGTTCACACACCCCCATCTGTATGTACGATAGTACACATGACAGTTGCCAGCTGCAGATCTTCGAATCCAGACAGCAGCACCTGCACTCATCAGCCAGTTCCCTAACAAGCAAAACAGGACACTGCATATACACTGTGTACTAATAAGAACAGGTTTTATCATCCTTCCCTGCTGTGTTTCCCCTTGAGCTTCACTCCTGATTAGGTCCCCATTTGATCAGCACTGCTGTCCCGGGGCTCCCACAGTGGTAACTCTCAGCTTTCATGAAAGCCAAAGCTTTCACATGCTCATTGTTCTGCCTTATTCCTGAGGGATCCACATCTACATTTTGTGTAACAATGAGGGGAAAAAAAAAAAGAACAGGATGGAAAAAGTGGCATCATATTAACTTGGAAGCTGACAGATGAAGAGCTCTTGGGGACCATGAAGTTTGACATTTCCTTTAAATATATTCTTAAAATTCTAACTTTAAACCAGAAAGGAGCTACTATAAGAAGCAACGATGGGGAAGTAAATTAAAAGCCCTGTGCCACAAGTGGCAAAAAGCAACAGATTTTATGAACCAGTGGACTACTTCCAAGCCTAATGGGTGTGCTTTTTTTCAAGGCAAAATAAACAAGGATTATCCAATTGGACTCAAAGTTGCATGACAAAGGACCTGTCCATGTATAAAGACTTGCCAGCAAAATCATACTGTAATGACACACATTTTTCACTGGCAAAAGCTCTTTAGAGGAACTTCAGCTGACAAAACAAACACCAGGAGTTAAGAATCTTTTGCTAGTATAATTGGATTTGCCCAAAGAATTTTGCTGGCTTAGCTGCATTGGCCAACATGGTGATATTTTTCATCCTGCCAACTTGTGCCAGTCCAATTAGAGCATATAACATTGCTTGTTCAACTTCTGCAGGGTAAGCAGGATTCAGAACCTTTGCTTCAACTCACCACCATTCACATAACCATTATACTTCTTTTCATGACTAAGAGAACATCTGGAATAGATAACGTGACTTCTCTAGTAAGAACTGCAAACTGTTACAGCTGCTGTCGATGAGCACAATCTTGGTATAACATAGTCGTGAAGTCAAGGTAGATGAGTACAGAGTGAGAAAATAAAAATTCTAATATTAATGTCCTTACATCTAATATTGACACCCTGCATCCTCCAGGCACTAGATAGAAATCCTAGAATGTAAATAATGTTTCATGTTTTTTTAATAAAAAATCAAATTTTACCTAAAAACCTCACTACCAGTAATATTCAGAGCCATGTTCTTCTAGCCAAGCTTTTATTTCAGAGTTGTGACCAGGACACAACTTGGAAACTTAACTATATCGGCACATGCTATACAACTTCCTGATGAAGGAACAGTAATGGAAATCTGAATTTGGTCTAATAAAAAGTTGGCAAAGAAATGCAGACCTTCCCAAATCTGCAAATTGTTTCAATAAAAGCAGGTGACTGAAAGGAAGGCCAAAATTCTTGCAAAGAATAAGCCAATTCTTGCAAAGTCCCAGGAGACAGCATCTGGAGTACTGTGTGCAGTTCTGGACTCGCCACCACAAGAGAAACACTGACAGACTGGAGAGTCCAGTTAAGGACCACAGAGATGGTGAAGCACCTAGAGCTTCTTATGTAAAAAAAAGACTGGGACAGCCTTGCACTGACTGATCAGCTTAGAAAAGAGAAGGCTCAGGGCTATCTCATCAGAGAGACACAGCAGGCTCCATCTGAACATGAGTAACTTGACTGAGCACCAGCACAGGTTTCACAGAGGCTGTGGAGTCTCTTTCCCTGGATAATCTGAAAAGCCACTGTCCTTGGCACTTAGCTCTACCTAGCCCTTGTTTCAGTAGAAGACCTGGACCAGATGACCTCCAGAAGTTCCTTCCAACTTCAGCCACTCTGATTCTGCAGTTGATTTTCATGTACAGCTAAACACAAGGCTTTCTGAAGCCCTTCTCCTGTGAAAGAAGCAAAGTGCAGCTCATATAGAACTTCAGGGTACTTCAAGATGTACCCTGAGATAGGAAGTATCCCTCAATCTACAGTTCCCCACTCAACACTAGATACATCCGAATGCTCAAAAAGGAAGATCATTTCTTTCTGCACTTCACAACTTGGTTCTTAATTTTTGCCTTAATTCTCACACTGTCGAGAATTAAGAAAATTAATCTGTAACTAGCACTTGGAATGAAAATTCCACAGAGAACAGAAAACACTAAGCATGACAGTTTCCTACAGCCACAGCAAAATCTTAAAAAAAAAAGGCAGTTAAAAAAAAACTTGCGCTCCTGGTAACATCTCTGTTGATTTATGAAGAAAGTATATAAATTCGGACAGAATAGTGCTTTGCAAGGCATCATTACAAAAAGAAGCCTACGATATTTTCCTTAACTTGCTTTTGTAATATCATTATGTGGTAAGAAAAAGCTAGCCACTACATCTTAAAATGGAAACCAATGTTCAATAGCCATGTCAGGTTGCTGGTACAAAATCTTCTGTAGCAGCTGTATATATATATATATATATATATATATATATTTCAGGTTTCTTAGTAATTTTTGTGAATTAAAGAGCCCTTCTGACAGTGGAACAGCAGAACTTTCCGCAATATTTAATAAAATAAACTTTCCACAATATTTACAATTTGTACAACAAGAGCAACATTACCAGATGTGGTAAAAAGAAGATGCAAGTTCATCTCTCTTTTTTTTGTCTTTCAATGCTATGATGGTATATATCAATTACATGGTATGTATCAATTACAGCTGTAACAACTGTACCAAGAACATGCCTCAGTAATCTTTCTGGCCATCCATAATTCACTTCTGACTAACAAGATTAATTAATTATTTACTGACAGTGGGCACAAAAGCCAATTTGTTCTTCAGCAATCAGAACTGACAATGAATCCTTCACACAAAGTTTATCTGTGAAGATCTGAGGCATGCAATAGCAAATCACATAGCAATTGTACAGAACTATTTCAAAAAAAGCAGGTGACTGAAAGAAAGGCCAAAATGAGAGAATTCTTGCAAAAGTCCTAGGAGATAGCATCTGGAGTACTGTGCGTAGTTCTGGGCTCCTACTACAAAAGAAACACTGACATACAGGCCAGTCAAATGAAGACTTGCTTTACTTATAGTCAAAACACCATTAATAAGCTGAATATTTGATTTGTTGCTTAGTCTGCATCAGATTGACACTTCTGTGTTTTTTCCAGTGTTTTCTCAGTATGAGTTTCATCTCTGAAATGCATTTCACACTCAACTGAATGTTTAAGATATACAAAAAACAACATTAAGAGACAGCTACGTCTGAACTGCTGAAGTTTCACATAGTAAGTACCTGAAATAACCCTAAGAATTTGATTATTTGATACCAAATTTTCATTCCAAACACTGGAATATAACTTTGCTGCACATTAATTTAAAGGCATTAGAAAAATGTAAAAATATTAGCATTGTATTTAGCACTGAAGGACTCAATAGCATTAAAAAAAGAAGGAAAATGTTTTAATAAGACTATACGTTTCTCATTTTCAAGCTCTACTGCTCATACAAAATGGACAGTAAAATCCATATATAACAACTGTAGCACCTCCTTTTCTAACAGTGAAGCAGGTTTAAGAACCAAGGCAGCACAAAGCCATCTCAAAGTTCTTCATATTAAATTTAATTAGTATTTGCGACTACCTGCCGTACTTGCTGCATGCAAACAATCCGTTGAAATATGAAAAGGTTTTTTTGCAGGAATGAATCAAAGCACTTTAAAAGCTCCAAACTCACAAAGATGTTAGCAAGTATTTATTTTTGTATCACATCATTGTATTTCTTCTGAATGGGAATCTTTAACTCTCAATCCAAAACCACCAACCAAATCTAAATAAGGGAAGAAACCTCAGCAACACATCCCTATTTAAAAAAATCCAATTGCTGGAAGAATATTAATTTTACCTTAAAATCCAAATTTATGGTCGCAGTTTTGAACTCAACTTTGTCAGTGGTATGTGTGATGGAAAATGGAAGAAAAATTGTGCTATTTCTGCAGATGTTCCCTGCATTTAGTATGTACTATGATAGCAAATATTTCAAGCTATCTTAAAATTCAAAGAGTTATGCAACAAACAGTACTGGTATCCAAAAAAACTTTAAAAAATATTTTTCATTGATAATTTCTATCAGTCGATCTGCAAAATGCCTACCACGATCTGAAGTAAAGTGTCCATGTTTTGACATCTGCACCACCTTACACAATATAGAAAGTGTTGTTTCAGTAACTGTTAAAAGCTATCTCTGGGCCTCTACAGAGCCCTGATCCTCTCTTTCATATGTAAGCAGAAGATAAATTTTAAATTACAGAATTACAGATACAGAAAGAGAACTCATTTGCCTATATACAAAGCTGAAACACATAGAACTTTGCATATGTACCACTAAAATGCATTCATCATTGTAAAGAAATGTGTCTAAATGTCATAAAACGTGTAGAAATTGACATACTTAAAATAATGCCAGGGCAGGAGTGAAGTGGAGAAATCAAGATAAGGTGGTCAGGTATAGGCACATCTGAGAAAGATCACATTTTCAATTTTAAACATAATTCAGCTCTTTCTGCTTTGATGGGACCAGGGATCTGAAGAGAATCTGATTCAAAATTGCTTAACAGCAATGTCTACTCTACACAAAGTTTCCATATTCAGTATGTATTCACTAATGATTTTGCCATTTAGACATGTGAAATTAACAATACAGGTACCTCAGTGGAGACAGTAATTAGAACATTCATCGTAAGTTAAAAACCAAAATCACACTCTTTCTACTTTATTTTTCCCCTGTATTAAACTAAACATATACAGATGCACACAGGTATGCACACACATATGAAACACAACATATGTAAATGGACAAGCTACTACTTGAGCACTGAGAACTGAAATATTTTGTGTTAATGGATATTATACTAACTGTATGTGTTGACATAGCATCAAGAGAACATCCAAACACACCAATGAGAATATTACTCACACTACTATAACTGATATTTGCAATAGGCACAAGGACAGATCAGCATTTGAAATCTGTTCCTAGTCAGAGGACTAAGGGCATAATAACTCAACCTCTGTAGTGGGAATACATATTTACACTTCAGTGTAAATATTTACACTGTAAATATTTACACATACAGTGGCTGCCTTCATTTTGCTGCTTGTCATCACAACACTGAACTGCATTACAGAAAGATGGAAGTATCTGGTCAGCACACCATACTGTTAAAAATTTCTGCGTGTAATGTAGTTTTACAAGTTCTCAGTTCATACCACAATTTTCTCTCTACATTGCTTCAATCTCTTTGTATTGTTAGAAATTTGAAGCTCCAACAAATACTCTTCATCTGTTTCAGAAACTACACAATGAATCCACAAAACCCTACCTACCTACTTACTTACTAATCAGTACAACCAAACTGTCATGTTAACAACAGAATGCTCTTCCATATACTCACACTGGTATTAGAGGGGGGAAAAAAAAAACCCAAAAAACAAGAGAAGCAAGTCTTAAAGGAAACAGCTGTACTTAAAAACAGGCTTAAAAATTCAAAGGTCAATATACTTAATTCTAAGAATAAGGCACTCTAAGTTCAACCTTCTTCAATTTCTTTTTTCTGTGGGGAGATGCGACTGAACAAGTCAGGCTTAAAAATTCAAAGGTCAATATACTTAATTCTAAGAATAAGGCACTCCAACCTTCTTCAATTTCTTTTTTCTATGGGGAGATGCGACTGAACAAGAAAGAAAACAGATCCCAAATGGCACAAAGTACAACTACAACCCTTGTCCTTAACTGTCACACCAACCTCCAAACCTCTCACCCTGTGCATCAGTTCTGTCCTTCTACTTACGATGTTTAATTTATTATTTCCTTATTCTACAGAATTTTACACACAAAAGCAAATTTTCACAGATTAAATAAATACCAAGGCTTTACTCTGCCCTTCACATAATTTAGGACAAGTGAACTCTTCACCTGTGGCTGGACACAGTGGGTCACCAAGCATGATGTGATGATTAACATTTTGTTAAACTTTTTTTTTTAATCAATTTATTTACACTACAGAATACTACATGTTGATACACTACAGAAATATCCTTAACAACAGCACAATCCAGGACTCCACGTCATGGCAGCTCATGACTTAGAAATGTCCTCTTTCATTGGTAAAGCACTGGCTGCATGGCCTGGCCCAGAAAATTCTGGTGAATGGAGTTATATCCAGTTGGTGTCCAGTGACAAGTGGTGTTCCACAGGACTCAGTACTGGGGCCAGCCCTGCATAACATCTCTACCAACAAACAGGAAAGGCGATCAAATGAATCCTCAGTGAGTTTGCAGATGACACGAACTTGGGCAGAAGCTGACCTGCTAGAAGGTAAGAAGGCTCTGCAGATGTATCTGGACAGGATGTACCAATGCACTGAACTCAGAAGTTCACAAGGCAAAGTGGTGGGTCCTGCCACTGGGTCACAACAACCCCATGCAGTGCCTAAGGCAGAGGCAGTGTCTGAATCACGGAATCAGAAGGTTGGAAGAGACCTTCAAGATCATCGAGTCCACCCTGCTCCCTGACACCTAAACTAAACCATGGCACCAAGTGCCACATCCAGTCTTTTTTTAAACACATCCAGAAATGGTGATTCCACCATCTCCCCAGGCAGTCTGGAAAGTGTCCAGCAAAAAGGATTTGGGGCTGCTGGCTGACAGCCACTGAACACAAGCCTGGAGTGTGCCCAGGTGGCTAAGTAGGGCAGCGGCACCTGGCCTGTGTCAGCAATAGTGTGGCCAGCAGAACCAGGGCAGGGATTGCCTCCCTGCTTAGCACTGGTGAGGGCACATCTTGAGTGCTGTGTCCAGTTCTGGGCCCTCACAAGAAGATGGTTCCAGCACTGGGGTGCTGGGAGAATGGTGGGTCTGAAGCACAAGTCTCATGAGGAGCAGCTGAAGGAGCTGGGGTTGTGTCATCGGGAGGAAAGGAGACTCGGGAGACCTCCTATCTCTCCACAGCTACTTGAAAAAACAGGCTGCAGCAAGGTGGGAGATGATCTGTTTTCCAAGTGACAGGACAGGAAGAAATTACCTCAGAGATGGTTTAAATCAGGTATTAGGAAAATTTTCCTCACAAAAAGGATTGTCAAGCATTGGAACAGGCTTCCAAGGGAAGAAGTTGTGTCACCATCTCTGGAGGCATCTCTATAAAAAAGATGTATAGACATAGAGAGGTCATTTAGTAGTGGACTTGACAGTACAAGGTTAATGGCTGGACTTGATGATCTTACGGGTCCTTTTCAACCTAAATTATTTTTTTACTCTTTTCAAAGCTCATCCAATTTAGACTATGTGCTACATATAGAGACTACTTGATTTAAATATATATTTTTATTAATAGCTTATTATTTTTATTAGCTTGGATATTTTTAATAGCTTGGATAAATTAGTAAGAGTAGCTTTAAAAAGCTCAGGGGAAAAATATTCTACTCTAGAGCTGGGATTTAAACACACGTTTTACCCTTAGTAGCTTGTAGAACTTCCTTTTTTATATGTGTCAATCCCAGTAAAGGCCCTGTAAACATATTAAATACTGCAGCAGTGGCTGGTTCCTCTGCCCCTACAAATCACACATGTTGGGCGACTGTCATCAAACAGGTCATGTAATGGGTAAAGAACTCACTCTTCAATGTAAGCCACAAATTATTTGAGATGGCACAACTAAGAAAGAACTGGCATTTTCTACTAAGTAACCAAAACAAGGAACATATGAGGAAACACTGCAGGTTCTCAGCTTTAAAGAACAGCTTTACTTGTGTAGATATTTTTGTTTACTTTAGAAAACAAGATTATTCTCACATAAAGTCAAGGGAAGGTCAATAAAAAACAAACCACATGATACAAATTAGATGATCAGCAAAGGAACATGAGCCTCGTTCCTCCAAACACACTCAAATAAGCAGAGTTTGCTGACTCACAACTTAAACCTTATCCCATACCTTTTATAAGAAGAAAAAAAATAGGCATTAAGAATTTAAACAATATAAAAAATTTGGTGAGATGTGTCCTTTTTTAAGACACTCTCAAGTCCTGGCCAATGTTGAACAAAACAACAGATACATGTAAATATTCACTTATAGAAAGTAGACCCAAAGAATACAAGCACTATACTAGGTCTCTGGATTTGAATTTGAGAAAAAGTGCTCTGGCTGTTCTCTGATACAGTAAGGAAATTAAATAAAGAGGAAGAAAGCATGATCTGTCACCTATGCTCAGCAGAGCTTCACATACAAAATGCCTAAATGCCTATCGGTCTTACCAAGTCCTTTGTGCCCATACCTGAATGTTTTTCTCAAAGCCATACACATCCACCTGGAACTCGCTTGGCTTCACAAGTGCTTCCAAAACACCATTTTAAATGAATTTTCTAGTATTTTATGTCTCCCATCTCTTCATCTCCCATCCTGCTCTGTATTCAGTTCTGATGTTTTATCAAGACACAAAAACAGAAGACAGATCAAAAATGCCCTCCTTCAGTACTTGCGAACAAAACAGTCTTAAATCTCTTTGCAAGAGATTAACTTCCAAGAATTAGATTTTGAAAATGCAGCTCATCAAAAATATTCATCACACCATAATTTTTTTAAAGAACAGTCCCAACAGGTCATCTAATAAGGTCGCCTGAATAAGGAAGAGAAGTCCTGAATTTCTGTCTGGAAAGCCATCTCCGAAAGCTTTCATGAAGACTGCCAGACAGCATCTGCTCAGCAGCACCATAAACTGTGCCATGAATATTCTCATCCCTTCTCACACAATTTACAGTTACTGCAATGTGACAAAAAAAAAAATAAAATTGGCCACTTCTCTCAGAAATTAACAAAGCTGGCGAAGACAGACTACAAAGCTAAGGTAAGAGGTTCTGCAGAGAGAATGTAGCTGACTGAGTTTTTCTAGGACAGAGGTGTTCACAGATTTTGCACAGGAACAAAACTGCAAGACTGATGAGATGAAAGAGCTACTTAAACAGAAGGTAAGCACAGCACAGCCTATGCAATGGTGCTCACACAAAGCACTGATTACTTTTTGTAGTATCTGAGGTACTAGTGGGAAATACAAAAAAAGCAAAATTATTGAAAATAAACAAGAAGATAAATTCTGAGACATCAAACCTGGAATGTATTTACTGAGAACCAGGAACTGCATACATTGAAGAAAGAATGTCCCTATTTTCCTGAGAGGAGAAAAGCAAAGGATTCATCAGTCTTTTTATTGCTACAATGCCAACAGAACATAGTACACAAGTCTGATATATGCTGCTTACCTACTTTTTTACTTTTAGGTGAGGTACCGTTCCAATGCAATCCAGTCAGACTGGTTGGAAGGCAAACAGCAAAATACTCGAGGTGTAAAATGGCTTTTTCCTCTCTCTCCCCTTCCGGCTGCTTTCAAAGAGCAGCTGTTGTTAGCATTCAGTGCTATTAAAGGCCCAAATCAGCACCAGTTTTCAATGTTCTGACAAACAGGCATCAGTAGAGGGCACCAAAAAGCAAAACAAGTTTCCTTATCTTTAAAGAGTTTAATAAAAGAGGAACCTACCAGCTCCCGTAAGAAGCTGAAGAGTAAAAAAAAAAAGAAAACCATTTGTTAAATCACAGACCTCATCAAGTTCTGCCCACGGCACTATTTAAATATTCTGTATTAGATAATTTAACTTGATATCAATTCTTATATAGAGAAGGAAACAGTGAGTTCTACTTCCATATCAACTGATTAAGTCATGCCTGTATCTTACACAAGTTTTAAGAATCACTCCTCCAAAATCAAAACATCTTTCTAACTAAAAATAGGAAAAAAGTTCTATATCTTTCCTCTACCCTTATTTCCCTATATCCTTTCAAATCCTTCTGAAGTAAGGTGGGGATGGTAAACCTACACACAAAGACTACTTTGAGAACTTTGTAACTCAAAGACCTGGTCTGCACAAATTCTCATTAGATCCCCAGTAATTCAGTCCATGTAGTCTCTACAAACAAACATGTATGACGTATTTGACTTACAACAAGACCACAGTTTCACAGTACAAGATACCATTCAATAGCAGGTAGATCTGAAGAAGTAACTTCCCTTCCTAACCACACAATTTTTATATTTTAGCAAAACGTTGCATAAAAGCCATCACAACTCTTAAAGACATTTTAGCAAAGAGTCAAAAAAATAACTTGACTTCCTCAACAGTCCACTTTAAATCATAACATTTATCTCTTAACATCAATAAGCTGTATTTAAAAAAAACATATTTAGAAAAGCTGACACATAAACTTGACAAATCACAACACTAACTGATTCAACTAATACCAGCTTCTGAGCCAAGTCCTTGTATTTCAGAAGACAATTATATACTGTGACTTCCACACCAGTGCAAATACAAAGCAAGAACTTAACAACATGCAACTTCAATTCAGTATTTATTATACTTTGGTTAACTAAAAAAAAATAAAATCACAAAGTGAACCAGATAAGAATCAAATGAAGTTTAACCTACTCTGTAAGTCCATGAGATAACAAAGTAAGATTCACAAAGGAGATCATGAAACCTGTACTTTTCAAGACCCATTTTATTTACATACAATTTTTCACAAATGACATTTTTCACAAGCAGTATAATTCCAAGGAGCAATTCCCTGAAAACTTTCTTCACATGTTATTCTATGTGTGCATATATTTCATTTTTTCCCAGAGATATAGTGATTAAGGAAGATCAAAAACATTATGAATGATCACTAGCCATGAAACCTGCCACAGAATCCATTTGCTCTTCTATCTTGGACTTAATTGTCTAATGACTGCACCCTCCTTTCTCTTACTGTACACATTAGTATCCAAAAGGAGTTTTTTCCTCTCTGAGAACAGTGAGTTTCTAATACCACAGCCACAATACCTCCTTGAAGGTAAGAAGGTGATGTAATATAATGCTGCAAAGCAGCTAAGGAGTCTGTTGGGTCAGCAAACAGCAAGATCCCTGGGATGTGGATAAATACCATAAAGATGACAAATGAAACCAAAGCAGTTTCTTCAGTGAATGACATTTTAGAACAAGCACATCATAAGCAACACCAAATCAAATTGTAATGCAATTGTATTCAGTACTTGAATATTGCAAACTTCTATTAATGCTGCTCATCTGCCCATTCTGGTTGCCCCACACTACATATGAAGAAGTTATCAGAAAATGCGGGTCTGCTTCAAATACCACCCTCAAAAATCTCTCTCAAAAGCCAAATGCTATACATGCATAAACATGGCCATGACTTCCAGTTCAATGAACATCTGTGTGAGTAATAACTAAACTACCTGCTCTAAACATTGCAATTCCAAATGGGTGTCCTCAGTTAAAATCTCAATGCACAGGCAGTTTAAAAATACACTTCTTAAGAAAACAAGATGTAATTTTACAATTCAAGCATAAAAAAGAAGAAATCCCGTTTTTGCTCTTTACTAAAAAATACCGAATGCCCTAACATGTATGCTTGCTAAATCAGTGTTTCCTTAAACAGCTGTTCTTTCGATTAATTTAAGGGGATTACAGATACCTAGAGGCGTCATTTCACTATACGGATGGGAGGACGTTCAGTGCTTCAGAAACACTTGCTACCGCCTTGCACATGAACCCGCCTGTCTTGAAGACAGCACGCAGCAATTCCATCCTGGTAAGTCTGTTAATTCCCGGGTTCCAGTTATGCCTTTTGCCGAAGCAGATAAAGCAACTTTAACAATATCAGACAATTACATCCCTTCCCCGGCTCTCGGGCACCTCGCGGGGCGCTCACGTGTTAGGAGCTCGGGCTCCCCGTCGGCCCGGGCCACACGGCCTCCGCCACCCTCTACCTGCACGGCGACATCGCCCCTTCCCTCCGCGGCTGACGAGCCGCGGGCACCAGGCGGCGCCGGGGAGGCCCCGCCCCGCGCCACCGCCCCCCGCGCCGGTACCTGCGGCCCCGCCTCAGCCTCGGGGCCGCCGCGGCCGCCCCGGGCCGGGCCCGACCCTTCCGCCAGCGCTTCCGGGAGCGCGGCCCCCGCCCCCCGGGCCGGTGACGTCACTCACCGGACCGGTGACGTCACACCACGCCCGGTGCCAGGCGTCCTTTGTCTGCGCCCGGCTGCGGCCGCGGGCCCAATGCGCCTGCGCGCCGCGCTGACGGCACGGCCCCCCCGGCCCAGCCCCGGTTTAGTTTCGGTTTCACAGGATCGGGGAGCGGACGGCGTCGGGAGAGATCTCCGGGATCCCGGGCCAGCCGGGGCCGATCTTCGTCTTGTCAACCACACCGTGGCACCGGGTGTCCAATCCTTCCTTAAACACCTTCCGCGACGGCCACTCCAGCGGCGCCCCGGGCAGCCCGTCCCAGTGTGTGGGCACCCGCGGAAGAAATCCTTCCTCACGTCCAACCCCAGCCTCCCTGCCGCAGCTCGAGACCACGTCCTCTCGTTCTGTCGACTGCGGAGACCGACCCTCACCTGCCTCTAAGCCCCTTTGGAGAGTCACTGGAGAAGCAGGATCTGCCTTCTGCTTACGGTGCCACACGGGAACGGGCTGGGGACGCAGCCCTGATCAGCAAAGGCAGCAAACGGAGCCTCACAGAACTGATTTACTCGACCTGTTCCCCTCAAATAACATACTAGCGCCTTACTTCTCACGCTTCCAACCTCCCTGCACTCTCTACCTCAGCGTAATTAAAGTTTTTCCCAACTGCGATCCAGGAAAACAAAAAAACATCTGCTGTAGTTATACAGAATTAACGTTCTAAAGGAGATGACTCCCTTGGCACAAAAGTGGTTGAAAATTGGTAAATGACGTCCTTATAGCTGCCAGAGGAGAAAGGAAAAAGGCGTAAAGCTGTTCAATAAACATAAGACAGAATGAACTGGGACTAAGAGTTGTGGGTGTGCGGATGTGACAACAATACACGCCATGAAGAATGAATGTGACCTGTCCTAAGTGGACAAGAGGATTTTCCAGTTTTGAAACTGGAGGGTACAAAAGAAATTCCTCCTAATATTCCCATTTTTCTATGTACTGCCTCTGACACATTCCCTACAAGAGGGGCATGTAGTGCTATACAATACGTTATTATAAAGAAATGTGATGGGTCCTTCAAATACCTGAATTTGTGAATCACTTTTTGTTCAGCTATATGTGAATTTCATAGGCTTATGCTACCAGACACTGCACCATCCAAAGTGGAACACAAAGCTGCTAATTTTTACTTTAGGATTAGAACTTAAAAATACTTATCTTCTTGTGAACTCTTAAAACTCTTAAACTCTTTTTAATGAGTTGGCCGGCCTGTGTATTACAGACTGAGTACCTGATGTCCGTGATAATGTCGTTAAGACAGGCACAGGATTGTTAGGGTTAGAAGGGACTTCTGGAGATCATCCTACCCAATTCCACTGTCAAGGCAGGATCACCTTGAGCAGGTGACACAAAATGTGTGTGGAAAACTTACCAACTATAGGTGGGAAATTTAAAGGAAATAGTAAAATAAATTATGTAGCTATGTATTTGAGTCATAAGTATCAAAAAGGAAAAAGAAGATAAATTCTTTAAATACTGTGAAAGTAAAATAAATGAAAATAAACTAAAAAGGAGAAAAGCAAAGTATAATTACCAACCCCTTAATACTAGTAAAAAAAATTGCAGGAGATTTTTTCCCTGGAAATTTCCCTGGAAAAAATTCCACAGTGATTTATTTTTTGTCATTACTACTAGGTGACCAATTTGTTTTTTAACTGCACGGAATAGGTAACTTCATGAGATCTGTGAAAAGAGATGTTGCAAGGGTAGTTAAGGTTTGCATGTTTGGACTTTATTTTCAAGATGAGTTAGCATTCTTTAACAGAAGCATACCACTGGTGAAACAGCCACGCAAGGGACAAAAAAGTATTTTAAAAGCTAAATAATCCTGGTATGATTGAAAGGCTCTGCAGGATGATATACTTGCAAAGCATACAGAGATATATCACTAACCCTAGTACAAATCCACTGCTTGAACTTTAAAGTAATATACTAAGGAATACCAATTCCTTCTTACAAATATCTTGCCCTAAATGCAGTTACTTTATTTCATGTTTATACTTTAAAGCAAAAATCAAGGAAATTACAAACATGAAAAAACCAGTGCCCTGACTCACACACTGAGGTTTAAAAGCTCCCACCACCAACACAACAATTATTTTTAAATAAATCTCAATTCTATTCACTTTACTACACCAAGTAAAATGGGAAATGTATTTTATACCTAAGCTATATTAGATTTCTCTGTAATACACGAAGCACTGCTTTTGGCGCTACAAAATTAGACAAGTTCTTAGTACTGCCAGTAATGCTCTCAACAATGGCACATCCCTCTTAATGCTATAAGTCCACACATGAAAAATCTTAACTCTGGTTTCCTGCTGGTGTCACTGAACATCAATTCAAGATTCACATGTGCCAAGTAAAAACATCAATAAATTGGGGTGCAAGCCTGGGAATTGTTTTCATTAAGATTGCAACATTCCTTTAGCATGTGTGGTGTGGAACTTTTCTCATGCTGTTGTCCAGAAAATGGCATCTGGGCTTGTGGAGAAACTACTGTAAAACATGTGGATTGCCAGTCAAATACTAATCTTTACATTTCTTCTAAAATGCAAGAACCAGTTCTGCGCAACCAGGCAAAAAGTAGTAAATTATTTTGCTGAAATATGCCTATTGACTAATCAAAGGTATGTCAAACTATTTTAAATGCATGCTTTTCATAAAGTTTCTAGAAGGAATACAAAAAAGGCCCAAAAATTAATAAATCTGTAGATAAATCAATTATGTCTAGCATTTAGTATCATTTAAATTATATTAATACCAAAATGAACAGGTCGTATCTCTAAGTAATAGCAGAATAAATCAGAAGCTGATTTTCAAAGTAATCCACAGTGGAAACTGTGACCAAAACTAATACGAGAATGTAGGCATATGTGAATACAAGCAAGGAATGAGAGTGGATTACAACTGTACCCTAGCACAGACTACTTTTGGGAAGCATTACTTATGATTTAAAAAAAAATCTATCCATATACACAAATCTTTTGGAAAAAACCCAACAAACCTCACCCCAGAGGGCAGTGGCCAAAAGCTCAGACTCCCAATGGAGATCAGTGACAAGTTGTGTCCCACAGGGATCTATATCATGACCAGTGCTATTCAATACTTTTATTAATGAAACAGATGAAAGGATCGAGTGAACCCTCATCAAATTTGCAGATGACACCAAGATGAGTAATGTGGTTGACACTCAGGATGCCATCCAGAGAGACCTGGACAAGAGGACGGTTCATTGTTTTTCCAAACGTGTTTTTTTAATCAAGGAATCAACTAGAATTTCCTATAAAATCCAGCTTCACGTATTCTTACAGAAAAGTCAAAACCCTCACCAAATAAACCTGACACCTGAGGGAAAAACATGTCTCTTAAACAGACCCAAAACATATATTTTCTGCTTTTTATACTAGTTCTACTTAACTAAAATTTACAGTTGGAAGTTCTTTCTCAGTTGGTGCAGAATCAACTCTAAGGAGAAAGACTGTTTTCTTACACCATCTCTAAATATGTAAAAAATAACATCTGGCCACATTTGGCTCAATTCCTCTATTAATATGGAGGCAGGTGGTGTGCCAAACAACCACTCTTCTGAAATTTATACCAGGTAAGCTGCCAGACCCCTTCCTATTCCCCTGCCCCCAAACCAGTGAAGCATGTAACTAACAGATTTCCCAACAAGATTTAAGCCACTTTTAATTGCCTTGATATGAAATAAAACCAAGGTAAGACAATCAATGTATCACAAGAAATGATCTTCCATGTAATGACTCACAAAAGCAAAATGGTTAGGTTGGTGCATTAGGATGGCTCTGAAATGAAATTTCCCCCACCCGTTCCTCACCCAAGAATCTTCCAGTGCAGAGCACACAAGCCCCAAAACCCAAAGCATTGAATGTTGTTGAATACAGATAACCAGATAATCAAGTGGAAACTTAAAAAAAATGTTAGCCATGCTCTAGGTAGCATGTATGATCAGTATCTGGAGGATGAACAAGTAACCAAATCTAGGGTGGTACCTAAAAATAAACACCCCCCCCCCCCCCCCCCCGCCCAAAAAAAATCCCTAAAACCCCCACAAAACAAAACAAAGAAACTTACAAAAAACTCCCCATAAAACTAGAGGTAGGAGAGTGAGAGAGGAAAAAAAAATACTAAAGCAGTAGATCAGTAAAAGCAGCTCTTTCTGAAAACAACTCTAGCTCTAGGATGAGCTGGAACAACTATAAAATTAACTTATTCCAGAGTTTCAAAGCACAATGATTAAGGCAGTGCTACACAGGTTGCATGTCATTTCCTAGGAAAAATTATTTTGAATTTGACCAATACCCACCCCTTTCCACACGTCAAGCCAGTAAGTTAGTTTACTATGACGTGTCATACTTGCATGCAATGTAAGACACATGCTGAACTAAAGTTAATCAATTTGCAGTATTTACAGACAATAAAGCTTAAGGTAAAACCATCAACAGCCAGTCTCACCAGCAGTTCAGTGTCAAAACTACTCCTTTCTGTATGCCACAATTACAGTAGTGATCCAAGTATTGTTGAACATTTAATACGCAGTATTCTACTGACCCCCAAGCAAACTAATCTGCAAATATGCCAAAAAGGGTTAGGGAAACACACACACATGATTAGACAGGTTGCTATATTGAAGATGCACCACTGAACAATAAGTCATAATATGTAAAAGCTTCAATTCCCAATTCAAAACCAGGAAAATATGGCTACTGTGAAAAAAAAAAAAGAAAAAAAAACTTTGAACACTTAGCTAGGCTCTAATCTCTAAAGTCAGAAGAAACAAGACATCCTACCTTATCTAGAAATTGGCAAAGCCATTGCTGTTATTTATTAACTTGGTGTGTCAATATGGCAAAGGAATACAAGCGAAAATAAAAATACAGTACTGAAGACAAATTTCTCATTAACTGTCTAAAAGATTGTCTGGAGAAAAAGATATATCTTACTATAATAGAGACAGTTCAAAAAGTAACTCTGAAAACTGACTTCTATATCTGCAAAACAATATATCTTTGTGTAGTAAAAACCAGTATATAAAAACCCTGCAATGCATATTCATCTTGTGAATGAAACATTCACATAAATCTCACCTTGTCACTGTCATCAGTACAAATGTGATCTTGATGGATTGAGTGGCATTGAAACGCTGTACCAATACTACCTGGAAAACAAGGAGGGAAGGGAGACAAAAAATAAATGATAACCCAATTTCTGTGAAGACTAAAAATAGAAGTAAATTTAAACTTTTAGCAAATCTTTTCTGTAAGATTTAGTTGCCAAACAGCTAGGTTTGATAACAGAACAAGCATCAGAGAGGCATTTTACAAGTGTGCCAACGTCTTCACATATATTTTTTTAAGAATTTTAAACAGAATAAAATTACAGCTAGCTCATCAATCCAAAACAAACAAATGCAGTAAAGTACATATGCACATATGAAAATGAGGAGAAGCTACACAATTCAAGTTTATATACTGTACTACAGAACATTTTCAGCACCCTGGATAACCACAAACCAGCAGCCTTATTCCAGCAATACATTAAGAATAAAAGAAGAAAATTCCAAGGTCAAAGTTTTAATTGTGTCCAGTTTTCTTGTAATGGAATTTCTGCCTGCTTAATGTTTCTACACAAGTTTCTTTATGCTTAGGAATAAAAGGGACAGTACTCCCCTACAAAGGCTTACCCCAGTCCTGAGACTTCTGTCCAAAGAATATATGAAAATATTTTTCAGAATTTCTTTCTGACTTACCACTTCAGAAAAAAATATTATTTTGCTGTAGGAGTCATTGTACTGGCTTGAACAAAAGTAATGCATGATCATACTGTGTATTTTTTGTAGGAAGGGAAGGCAAAGAAGAAATCACCACACTGTTGAAGTTTCAAGGTGAAAAGGGAAAAAAAAGAAGCTGTTTTGAACTGTTCAAAATATTCAAGTGGTCCCCTCCCACTTGATTTAGACTTATGCAAACCACAAGTGTTTCACTACAAGCACTCCACATATTTTCTTGAACTGGAATCAGTTCAAGCTCAAAAGCAAACTACAAAACTCAGGAGAACACAGTGTTAAAGGTAAAGCTTGGTATCTTTCTGACCATTACACCAGAGGCAGAACTGATGCAACATACAACCTTTTGAACTGGTTTAAAATAAGAAAATAGGCAACAAAAAATAGTTAAGTTCAGCCAAATTACAACAAACACGTATAAACTTCTTTCAGGCATCCACACGTGGATAATGAAAGGAATTTCCAGAGGTTAAATTCCTAAGACTTACTCCCTAACAAATTAAAATTCATAAATGTCGACCTTGCATTACAGGCTACATTATATACTTTACAGATAGGCTTTTCACGAACCGTAATCACATACGCCATCACAATGATAAGCTGACTTTGTTCTAGTTATAGCAGATACTAGCAGTAGCAACATAGATCCAGTAGCAGAGCTTCCAGTTAGTTAATGCAACATAAGACACCTGGGCATCTCATCAGTTTTCATGATGCCATAGCTTCAATTCTAACAATATCCACATTACCAAAAAAAAAAAAAAAAAAAAAAAAAAAAAAAACTCACGTGGAAAAAACAAACAAACAAACAAAAAAAAACCAAACAAAAAAAACACCTAGCTTGGATTTTATCTACATTTTTCAGTCAAACTCAACTGTTCTGCAGACAACCAACCAATCTGTTCTGCAGTTAGCAGATAATATGCCAATGTTTTCCTTTATTTTTTTTTTTCTCTTAACAGGATTATTCATGGCCTTTATGACATATCTGTTTCATTTTCAGTCAACTAATACCCTACAGTACAATAACAAGATATAAGACACAATCCCTAACTGCAAGAAGTGAAAGCATTACCACATCCTGGGTGCTTTGCAGCAGTGAGCTGACTGACCTCACCAACAGCCTCACCAAAAGTTGTCTTTGGAAAAGCGTTTACATCAAAGACAGCATTGATAGTACAGAGGTAACAGATCTGAAGACAATGACACAGCAGACTACCAGCTAAAGGCTCTGCTTCATGACAGTGCAATCTATAATGTTGAGTTCAATGGTCAGAAAAGTCCTGTAGGACTTCTCTGATCTTAGAAATATTTTTTGTATTTATACACATAAAATATAAAAACAGTTTTTAATACCTGAGTTATGTTTTTAAAGTATTTTCTTTCTGCTAGATTGCACCGAGACAAACCTGAAGACAGGTTAATCACACTTCACCTACCTGCAAGGAAGATCAGAGTAAGAATCTCAAAAGATGACCTCAGCAGCTCTCTAGTCTGTGTCAAAGACTTTTCAATTGCTCTTTAACGGTTAAAGATACCCGAGGACTGAAAGGAACAAAAGCCAATTTGCATTGCACCGACTGCAGGGAGTAGATACAAACTCCGTTAAACTACCTTCATATCCCCAAATTTGCACGGAATTTCAGACCAAACCAAGACCAACTGCACTCCAGGGCTAGCATATCCAAGGGCTACTACAACCAAAGCTTTAATTCTAACTGAAGAATTATCTCTACAAAGCTGACAGAGTGGGGAAAATGCCTTCAAGACTCCTACATAAGGAGCAGAATGCAGCAGGCGGGCCACTGCCCACAGTGCATTCCCAAACGCACTTCCTTGCCACTGTGTTCAGGAGATGCAACTGTGAGGTCTAATGCCCATCATTTTCTCAAGCCTAATCCCCTTTTGAACTTCCTCTCTCCCACAATCCAAAGCAATTTCCATGATGTGCAAGTAAAAGGGCACTTTGTAACAGCCAGTTGGTTTTCACAGCTTCTAATAGCCGGGTGACAAAAGAGTAGCCTCAATTTATGCTGAGACACCACCAAAGTGAAGGCACCACCAAAACACAGCAGGCATACATGAAACATCAGATCAGGCATCCCTTCACCATTACTGGTATCAGACAGGGTAGAGAATAATGCCCTTCAATTGACACACTTTACGTACATATATAACCTCTTTAAACACAGTTAAATTCTTTTGCATATCCTTCTTCAAATAAAGTGAGATGCCCAGCTTAGTACTATGACTTGCACTCCAGGAAAAACATCCATTATTTTGGAACAGGCAAGAAAGAAGGAGTGCTGCACCCCACAGCTACCACAGGAAAGGGGCTGTTTTTCTTATAAAGCCCCACATTAAACTGAACAGCAAAAAGAATCGTCAGAATTTCATGGATTTTAACTAACTTCTGCATTGCAATAAAGAGAATCGGTATCAAGTTTGAAAGGCCTGCATCATGCTTGCCAATTTCAACCATCCAAACACACAATGCTGGTCCAAGGCAAAAAGAGGTGTGAATTCAAATATTTTATTTCAGTAACTTCAGCTCTACTGGAAATATCTAATTGCTTAAGTGAATGACACTGATTAATACATTCACTGACTCTCCAGTTCCCAGTCTCATTAGGAAATTGTTTGTATATAACACCTGTACTGTTAAACCTACATTATCTAGAGTGAAGCTGTTCAGTCTTACTAACTTGCATGAATCAGACAAGTTCTGGGCTAAGTGGTTTGCAGACTAGAGTTTGGAAAGTAGGAAATGCATGGAAACAAAGTCTGAACTGGATCAAGCTTAGGCTCATAATTAACTTCTCCCTTTAAAAAAAAACTGTGAGTTGAATGGAGTATACATATATATATCTGGTGAGTTACAGCCATGGATGTATGTAGTCTCCTTGAAAAGATAAAAGAAAGGGAGGTTAAATTATCTGTGATCTAGGAGCCTCAACTTCCAACAAAATAATGCAAACCACTCCTGCAGATTATTATAATGTGCTAGTCAACAATGGTCCTCTACATGTGGCACATTATTTAGATTTTAGACGTGCCTTCTAATTCAAGAACCTTTCAAACTACAATGAAGAAGTTACTCAGTGGGTAAACAGAATACTTTGCTGTTACAACAGAAAAGTTAGAGGTGAATTCAATACAAGAAACAGCTACTCCGGTTGGTCAATAAGAACAAGGCTGCAAACTTAGTATATTATACTACTTTTTAACTTTTTGCCCTATGCATGCAAATCTAACCAGAAAGAAGAAACATGATACATTGTATGCTAGCTGCATACAATTCATACTAAGACTGCCATTCTTCCCTTCTTCCTTCCACTCCTTTTTATATAAACTCCAACAAATTGAAATTCCCATGGATTTGCATTCACTTTAACTTAGGTTGTTGAAAGAATTTATTCCACTCTAGGAAGAGCTAATATTTTTCAGTTGCTTGGTATGGGACACAACACTGATAATTTAAAGCAGCTCTTTAGCATGGAGTACACCTATCTAAAGCGTTGTGATAAAACTGTGGAACATGTTCTAGCCAGAAAGCAGCCTAAAGCCACTAAAGCAGGAAAAAAAGGTAAAATGCCTCCTGTACTCTCCTTCCTCTCCTCCTGCTTCCTCTACTTGTCAAGAAATTCATGCTTTGTCAAACTGCAACCAGAATAGGTTTGCTGGTGTTTTCTGAGTTCTGGTGTCCCCTTCCATACCCCGGACCCAGTCAACTGTACCAGTTTCCCCACCACAATACTCAGCCAAGGAATGTTGTCCTCAATTCTACACGCCCAGTGAAAACTTAGATATCTAGTAATCATCAGGAAGCACAGTGACACTCTGCAAGGAAAGCTCTCTCAGCTTTTCCTTTTTCTGCAGCTATCAAGAGAAACACACAGCATGCTTACTAACCAGCAAGAAAATGGGACGAAAATGACACAGCTGAGAGTTCAACACTAAATCTGGGCCTACATGAATTACATATAAATTAAGTGTATTTTCCAGTCAAACTTCTGACTATATGACACCTCCAAGACACTTTTGGAGAAAAGGAGAGGAACCTAAAGGTTCTTTGTATTTTAAAAACTTGAAGACTGACATATTTTAACAATACCAAAGCTTAAATAAAGAACAGACAAATTTACTTTAGTACAGCAAAAAGTCTGAAGATGAGGTAGGCCTCAGCTTCATAAACAAAATTATTTTAAAAATTAGAACTGAAGAAAACTCAACTATAAATCAGAACTGAAGAATGATCTTTTTATCTGAAGTTTCTGCTGTGTCTCTATAAGACTGCATAAACACTTTTACTTCAAGGAACTTTTAATTTAAATTTACAGGTACAAACTGGACAGCTACTCCAGGAACCATCCACAAAATGGCCCTTATAGCAGTTATCTGAATATAACTACCATCTACATATCATTTACCTTAGTGTTGAAAATTTTATATTATTTGGAAGTAGATATCAGTAGCTTGAATTGTTAGGATGCAAGCTGAACTTTATCAAACTGTAAGGCTATGTTGTGTAAGTTAAAGAGGTATTATAGTAAAACCTGGAGCTAAAAATCTGAATATTAAAAATAGTTAGAAAAGACAAACCTAGCAACTTAAATATTATTGTTAAATAAACAGCTAGAGTAGACGACCTACAGATTGTGGTTTATGAACTGCAACAACCATATTTCAACATGGACTATAAAACCAACAGAAACTCCCACCAAAAGACGGTGTGAAGATGACCACATGGTAACTACTTGGCAACAAACAATGAACCAGTGAAGAGCAGGACTCCAGACCTTAACATTGCTATCTTCTAGGCTGTGACACGAAGAGATGGCCAATAAACCTACCTGAGATGAGATCATCATGTCCAAAATTTCTTTAACACTGTGCTTGCAAACATGCTTATAATAATGGCCCCTCACCTCATACAAGGAAGTACTGTGGCCTAGCTGTTGCCTTCTTCCTTCTCCACTACCTTTAGCAGCTACATTTTTTTTTAGTTAAGAATGGGAACAACTACACTTCAATGGCCTAGTAACCCACAGAGTTAACTAACGGTTTCAGCCCCTCCACAGCAGTCTGGGACAAGGAAAGAGGCCACTGCTTTGGCAGCCACCCAACTTCACCTTGCAAGGTCCAAATTCTGAAAATATTGGAATATTTTTAAGCTAAACACATACCTGCAAAGAAGTGAGTCACTTTCACACGATAAAGTGTCAGAAGGATTCAAATCATCAGCAACTTGATTCCCCACATACCCTACAGCTCAAGTCGGGTATCAAGTACAACATCAAAAGATTTTTTCCTGAACTAACAATGCAGCATTACCAAATAACCAAAGACTCAATAACCATAAAGTATTCTAAAATTTGTGGTTTCATCCCTTTACAGTGTACATACAAAAGCAAGGAATGTTTTCCATAGGTTTATTGACAGCAGTTGCTTTGCTCTGGTGATCGTTTTTTCCTGCTTATTCAAGGAGCTGTTCAGCCAGAAATCATCTGGAAAAAATTTACAGCATCAATAAACCTTCTGGAAATCAGCTTAATGCAGAAATACTACTACACCAATAAACACAGTACCAGTATTTTACTGGTGCTCTTAACACTCAAAATGTCAAGACACGAACTGTATCTGAATAGACTACACAGCCAAGCATCAACAAAATGTTAGCAAGGTGTTAAGTTTGATTCTCAGTAGAAGGTCACAATCGGAGAAAAAGAGCCATATAAACAAGCAAGTTAAAAGTACTATTTGTGTCAGATAAGGTATTTAGAGCATTCCCTCTCTGTTACCTTTGTATCCTCCTATTTCTGATTAACTGAGTTCATAAAAATCACACTCCTTCCAGCTGTCTCATGCAAGTGTCAAACATGGAAGACTAACAATAAATCAGGACCAGGAAATAATTTAAGACCTATGCAACCAAAAAACGTGCATCAGATGACAGTTCAAGTCCACTGAGAAAATTCACTGCTCATTCATTAGGGTACAAGCTAATTTCAAAGAAGCATAGAGCCATTCAGATTTTGAGGAACCTATAAATACCATCTAGTCTAGCTATCATTAGTCCATGTTGTTCAAAACACTGTTCAACCTTTAATACTTTCTGTGATGGAATTTCTACAACTTCTCCACAACATCCACATGAGGGCAACCAGCTCCAGTGTTTCTCCACCTCATTGTTAAAACTTTCTTCATTCTACCCTCCTTATATTCCTCAATCTACCCTCTTTCCATTTAAAACCACAACGACCATGAGCTGGATGCAGTACTACAGATGGGTGTCTCAAGAGATTTCAGTATAAGGAGCAGAACCACCTCTCTTGACCTGCTGGCCATGTTTCTCTTCTGACAGCTAGAACATGGTTGTGAGTCCTAAACACACTGCTGGCTCATGTGAATGCTCATCCATCAGTACACCCACAGTCTTTCTTTGCAGGGCTGCATTCATCCACCACCCTCCATGGAAATGGGGGATCACACTGACCCAGAGGCAGGACCTTACACTTGGCCTTGTTAAACCCCATGAGGTTCACATGGTTCAATGCCATCCAGTGAAGGATGGCATCCCTTTCATCAAGCCTATCAACTGCACCACACAGAATGGTGTCATCCACAAACTTGCTGAGGTTCTGCTCAATTATTTTATGCCATTAATTAATGTATCAAAATGTATTTGTCCCAGTAGAGACTGCTAAGAGACATAAGTCATTACTGGTTTTCACATGGATACTGAACTGCTGACTGTAACTCTGGGACGTGGCCAGCCAGCCTACGTCTTACCCATCAAACGGTACATTCATCAGATTCTACCCCCTACAATTCAGCAACAAGAACACTGTGTGGGACCATGTTGAAGGCTTTGCACCAGTTCAGGGAGATATCTGTAGCTCTTCCCTGGTCCACTGACACAGTCAGGACTCCATCATAGAAGGCTGTGATGAGTCAGGCATGATTTGCCCTAGGTAAAGCTCTGCTGTCTGTCTCCAGGCACCTCCATATCTTCCCTTATGATTTGACATAGCTACCATGTTCTATGATCTTGCTGGGCACAGAGGTGAGGCTGACTTGTCACTAATTTCCAGGGGCCATCTTTTTACCCTTTTAAAAAGAGTGTGTCCAAAAGAAAGCCATAGGTGCCTGTGGGATTACTGATTTTAGGTACATGAATGTCAACCATCTCAGCTGCTTCTAAGGACATACAGAAATAACACCTAATATATAAGCCAACCTTTGTGTAGGGAAGGGAACAATTTTCCAAAAACTGACTTAGTCCCACTATCAGCACATGTTTCTTAAGAGGTAATCTACCTGTATACTCTGCAGATAATTCCATGCTACTGCGGACACGATATGCAGATTCAGAAGAGACTACTCCCATGGACATGGCAGTCAGGTACTTGAACCAAGTGAACAACAACCACCACTTCCTCCCCCTCTAAGCTGTCATTCTCTTTAGGTCTTCTCTCATGATAAAATCATTCTGAGGTAATTTTCTGAAGAACTGACATAAACTTAAGTTGCAGCTTGAAACGTATAACCTAGCAGCTAAAGCACAAAACCACACTTCCTCTTAACTACTGTACTACAGGACTCTTACAATACCCCCCTAACAAAGAATACTTGAGACACAAAGCTTGATGCTTTAAGACACAGAGATTAAAGACAAGCAATGTTTTATTTTCCATTCTATTCTCCCCTGTGTACAGTAAGGTTCACAGCTCCTACACTGGAATTATCTCTGAGACATAACAAAAATAATTCATAGTTTAATTACAAGCTACAAGGAAACTCCCTCTCTGCATTAAAATCCTGCAAGAGAAGGACACTATTACTAAAAAACTCTGAACAGCATCTCCAGTTTGTAGTGCCTGGTCCCTGTAGCTGCTTTGCTTAGTAGTTAGTCACAGTTTCCTTGCTGTTCCCTGAAGGCTGATTCATTGGGATTGCTTCTGTGCAAGTGTAGTCTAGTGAAGTATGCTCATAGCCTTCATGTACACATTTAGTGCCATTCCAGAGAGAATGGTAACAATTTATAGATGAAGAGTCAGGTGAAGCTCACCACAGAAAATAGTACTGAAGGGCCAAAATATAGCAGTGCCTTTTTATAAGAAGCCTCCCCTCAAGGAAGTTCAGTATCTAGACAGAAGGAAACTTTCTGCCTGTTCTTGTCCTCTTTCAAAAGGAGGCCAACAGCAGTACTATAAGCCCAAAAGGCATCCAGACACAGTTACTATAAACCATATGCAAACAGCTAGAAAAGGAGAGAAAACAGATATTTCAATAACTCAAGGCTGACTTTTACTGAAAGTAAATCAATTGTAGAACAAAGAATAAAGTTGGCAAGCCACAAAGCATTTTAAAGAAGATAAAATCTTTTAATCTTGTCCTGGAATTCAGTTTTCATCAACCACTGTGTGGGAGCTGAAGCAAGAGATGCAAAATACCAAGCACAACTACATTAAAGACCCGGTATGAACATAAAAGATCACACAGATATCCTCTACACTATTCTATCTCCATCTTTATAGGAATTTGAATTACTGGTTTTGAAGATTCAGTTTTCTTGAATTTCTGAGCCTCCTGAATCTAAGTTATTTTTCAAAAGCTACCTGAAATTTCAAGCCATTTTTTCTTCTCTATTTGTAACTATATTATTAAACTGATTTTCTTGAAATTAATCTTCTCTTGAGAATTTCATTTAGTCTCTAAAAAATAAAAAACTGCTTATACAATCTTCCTGGATGCAATGAAAAAAGGGCTTTCTATGACTTACATTTATTGTTACCAACATAAACCAGCCATCATTACCACAAAAAAACTAAGGGTATAGAAGCACAATAGTAATTCTAAAGCTAGGCTTGTTGCCCCCTGCCTGCTTATTTATGGTATCACTTACAAAATCTAGCATTAATTTGCACAAAGGCTATGGTAGTTGGTTGGGGTATTCAGTTTTGATCAGGTTTTTCTAATAAAAGCCTTAAAGCTCCCATCCAACCTAGCCTGGAGAAGAGAATGCTTCAGTGGTAAAAATATTGTTTGTACCAATTCCTGTAGTCTTTGACGCAGATAGGAAAAAGCAATGAAGTCCAACGTCAGTGAAATCCCAGAAACAAAGTTTTAAATGCACCTCAATTATTTATTATTTTGTCTTTTATTTTCACTGGATATTCAATCTAACCATAAAGCGAAGGGTAATAAAGAGGCATTTCCTACTTAGGAATTGACCTTGCAGATATCTGTTTGAAACAGAATCAATTCTGAAAGCATGGTTAAAGGTGCATGATCAAGCCACCTCTAGGAAATTGTTTAAACGAGAGAGAGCCCAACCTCCCTCCAAAGACAGCTTATTTAATGAAATGTGAAAACCTCAACACAATCAAAACGGGTCTAAGAGAGAAATCAGAGAAGTGAGAATTAAATAATGCTCTCTTACTGTGTATGAGCTCTCCACATCCCTCAACTCCCTGAAGCCCATTAAGTGCTTACAACTTACACTAATAATCAGTAAGGAATGACTTGCCCCAACAAAATGAAAAAGTTAATTTATATATGACAGGCCATGAAATAACTTTCTCTCTTCCGGTCTTTCTTGGTTTTGTTCCAACTAGTAAGCATTTGTCCCAGCCTTGTTTCAAAGAAAACCATGTTAACAATCAACATTTTATGTCTTTTTCTCATATGTTCAGAGTATAAGGCCATCAGCAGCCTGAGAGACCACGCCAACTTCTCAAAAAAATCATAAAAAATGTTTAGTAATATTTCTGTCCCCTGAACAAACCAAGCTATGACGATAACATAGAAGCTACTTTGGAGGAAAAGAACAGAAGGTCAACAGAACTCCTCTTTTAACCCAGTGCTGCTTGTAGTAAATTATAATAGAGATTTCAATCCCACAATATCACATTTTTTCTCCCTTCCTGGATATATCCTGTCTCAAGCTGACAAGGCTTTTCTAAAGAGAGAAACATTTTGAGGAACCTCAACTTGGTTTATCACAAGCAGCAGTATCACTGTCACCAATAAGAAAAAGCTTCTAAGAAAATGAGGAGAAAATTTGATATTTACATATCATCAAATGACGAATGTTTCTCTGAAAAAGCAGATTCTAAGTCTTTGGAGTAACATTCAGTAAGTAAATTACATTAAGCTTTACAGAATAATAATTCTGTGCTAATTCTGTCATGAAGAATTCTTTGCAACTCCTTTTTTTGTACTCTGGCTTTTTAAACCAAGATGCACTACTGCTTACTATGTCAAATCTTGGTATTCCTTTCCCAAGATGCCTAGGCATCTTCACAGCTCCCAGTCCCTGCCATCACCTAAATCCCACTTGCCCTTGTCCACACTCTATGATGATTTTGAAAACCTTTTTCTTCTGCACTGCCTATCCTGAAGAAGGATATCAACTGGTATATAATCCCCAGTTTTAGTTCTGGTGCAAATCTAAGAGACAGTTATTACAGGCATAACCAACAGGTAAAACTACAAGTAATTCAGCCAGCCATCAGGTATGCAGAATGCATTAGGTTTCTTGCTTTCAGTTTCCAGCCTTTCAGATATCTAGTTTCTTTTTTGAGGATTTTGAGTTTTAAAGGTTAATTTAAGACAACATCTGTAAGGAGAGTAAATCAGAATACTGGTACAGTGTTCAGTGAACAGGAGACCAAGCCTGTGCCAAGTTTGAAATCTGAAAAGCATACTAGGTAACTAGAAATTTTTCAGTGAAGAAGTACTCTTCACTTAACTTACATTTAAAACCCCTGCTCCCTGTCCTATCACTTCAGCCTTGGCAGTATATATCTCTGTTCATCTTTTAAATCTCCTGTTGAAAGGTCACAGTAAGGTCTTTCCAAAGGACTTCTCTCCTCCAGACTGAATAACCCCAACTCTCAGGCTCTCCTCCAAGGAGAGGTGCTTCAGCCCCCAGACCATTTTTGTGGATATCCTCTGGACTCATTTCAACAGGTCCATGCCTTTTGTGTACTGAGGTCCCCAGAACTGGGTGCAGTATTCCCACTGGGGTTTGATAAGAGCAGAGAAGAGGGGCAAAATCACTTCAGGATACAGTTAACTTGAGCCAAAATGCATTTCTCTCTGTCCTGGACCCTGGAGACTTCTAAAGTCTTCCCAAATTTTCACAGGAAAAATTCTTTAGTTTTTCCAGCAATAACAGCAGACAGAAAAACTCTTCTGAAAACAATCATATGCCCTAGGATAGAGGTGAAAACCTTCCAGGGTTAAATATGCTTATTTTTTAGTGTAAGAAGAATACCCACACTGCCCTACTGACTACTGCAAATAGGGCAACTTTTCAGTATGGTTGAATCAGTCATTATTGCACAATGTTGTCTTTTCTCTTTTAAAAACAAAGAAATTGGTCTATTGGCATTCCACAGGCTACTAGGTCTCAGCAAGATCATTAAATGTTAACGTAAGCACTCTTCTGGTACATATTCAACACTCAGATTAGAAACCTGTCAGCCATGGAATGAGTTAAATGTGTAAATGGGAGCAAATGTTTACATTTATTTTACCTTTGTTAGATGTTAATAACTCTAGTAAAGAAACTCTGGAAGCTTTGATACCTCAGAACAAATGGATGATCTGTTGTTGCAGCACAGGTGAATAGTAATTCCATCTGGAGAGAGCACAGAAGATAACACTTCATTTCTCCTTCTGGCACAGCCAAACAACAACAACAACAACAAAAGTTCACAGCAAACAATAGTTCTGGTACCCTGGATCTGCAGGTTGCATGTGAATGGTGTTGACAAGTGAAGAGTGACAGATCCATTGCCCATAAATTTGTCCTATTCTCACTCCTCTACTTTTCATAACTAATTTAAACTCATTCAGTTTTTCACTTCTGATAATCCTTTCATTTTCTAAAACTCATCAAAGGTTCTCAACAGAAAATAATCTTTTCTTCTTGGAAAGAGCACATTTACAAAATTAGTTCCAACTAACATGCTATTCTGAAATCACTGCAGGTAATATGCATCAGAAAGGTAATTTACCTTTCTGTCAATTATCTATGAAAGCAACACAAGCTGGATTGCACCCATCCGTCTGTATTAAATATTTGGAATCAAATGGGCTAATGTAGTCAACATCAAAACGAATAGGATGGGCAATACCAAGGGTAAAGGTTAGCTCCCTTTAGCTCTATAAAATATGCAGCATACAGGCAGTTTCTCATTAATTCACAGCATACAGAGTACACATACAGAAAGATCCTTCTATATGGAGATCCATTGAGATAGTCACACGGCCCCATTTTTTGGACAATACATTCTACTTGTCAGTATTGTAAAAGATAAGATTACTGAGAAGTTCTCATAAGAGCATTTCTATTCCAAACCCTTTCATAACAAAGGGCAAAAAAAGCAGAACAATAAAATGCCATAGTAACACACTGTCTAAAAAAATCATGATAGGCCAATATAAAAATTGTAAGCACAACCTTGACTACAATCTCTGATCCAAGAAAGTGTTTGAACATCAGAAATCAGCAGGTAAAAATACATAATTTGAATTAAGATACTATATTTAAACTCAATCAAAGCTATTTTCAGATATACTAGAAATTGAAACCTACATTGTCTAGAACAAAAACCAAAAAGTAACAGAATACTTCACAGAGTGACTATTAGTCCATTTGAGTGTCCAGGTGAACATTCAGAATCAGTCAAGTCTCTGAAGGAAGGTCTTGGCCAATCAAATGAAGTCAGAGATGTTTAGGGTGTTCTTTCAAAAGTTGATGCCTTTTGTTCCTCTTCCCATTGAAGAGAGTTTAATAGCTTGCTCATTCAAAGTTAGGAAATTTCTGACAAATTAAAGGAGAAAACAGACTAATTTTTACATATCAGAACAAGAAGGCAAAGTGCAAGTGAATATTAAATCACTAGTTCTACAAATACTACAGATCAAGAAAAATACTCTCAAATTTGCATCTCCCTCAAATAATTTTGTTTCCGTTTTCCTAATTTCTCAAAGCTGCTTTATTTTCAGCATACTTACAAAACACATCTGCCTTTCAAAACTGTTTTAACAAACTTGTTGTCTAAATTTAATTTACATTTCTATCAAATAGAAGCCCATCATAAATTAAGAAATAAAAATTCATCTTATCAAGGAAAACAAAGTAAACCATGCAATTTTTCAAAAACCTAAAACATGGAGCACATCAGTCAATAAAATGTGCAGTTATACAAATTCCTTAAATGTGCCTGTACGTTACCTCCTTTCCTCACAAAATTAGCAAATAAGACTTCAAATGTTGTGTTCAATAGGAAATACACTTACTGATTACTAACATTCAAGTTTTCTCTAGTTGAATGCTCCAAGTTAAATGGAAAACCATGAATCAAAGAAGTATCCTAATTGGCAATTTAAATTAATTAAAACCAACATAATTCAGTTTCCCTGTGAAGGCATTTTTGTGGTAGCCTATGGGTTTTGCTTCAGGCTTTTTTCCTCCCTGTTAAAGGTAAACAGAAAGCATGCACAACCCTTATGAATTCAAAAGCAGCAAGATGTAAGGCACACTAGCATAAACATATCCTAAGTAAACCCAACAACAAAGTAAGGGACATCATATATTGACTTACAACAACATTTGTTTTCATGGTATGAAGCTGCAAAACCTAAGTAGATGGTTTCTCTGAAATGTAAAGCAACTTGCTAATTTGTTACTAGGTTGGGTAGTTGCTGAAAGCACTACTACAGATGAACAAAAGACCTTTGAATGGAACAATTATGAAACCACAATATAAACTATTGTTAAATAACTACAGGATGATTATTAAAAATGGTTCTATAAAAATGTTTGAACTGGTAGCTGTATCAAATATTTAACCCACAGATGCTTGACATTTGAGATGCCTTCCAATTACCAGCCTCCTCTCATACAGTTTGTCTATCTAACAGTACCTACATTCATGGCCAAGCACCACACATGTGCTGAGCCTTTCTTTGCTACTTCAGAAGTCCTAGAGCCATCAGCAAAAGCAGCCTGGGTCATATACAAGGACAAGAGAGATCCATGACCGAGAATGTGCACAGGAAGTCCGGGATCTTGCAGCTAGCTTCCCTGAGCAGTCTCCAATAGACCTGCTTAGTGACTCCTGACACAACAGCAGAAATACTCCTCTGCATGCATCCAGTCTTCTCAGACATCCTTTAACCGCATGCTCGGAGTCACTAACTGACCAAGACGGGCATTACCTGAAAAGCTGGCGTAACACTACCAAGCTCAGTTATGAATGGGACATCTGGAGTAACTTTCACCAAAGCTGCCACAGTGCAACTCTCTGCTATGAACAGAAGTACATCCCCTTGCCCCCGCTACTATAAACAGAGGGGTAGCATGAGAAGAATAACTTAAACTACTGCTCATTTTTTAAGCATCAAAAGCATGATAAATATAAATAAATGGTTTTTCCTATCCTAAGGATTGCACTACTTTAAGTCTATAACCTAGAGAAACTGACTAACAGAAGTTTCCCAATGCAGACTGTCCTTTGTTGTAATTAAAACAGTCTTGTCACTTCACTACAGTCAGGAAAAATAAAGGAACAGAAAATCAAGAAGCCACAAATGCTCCATTGACAAAACCATGCAATGCACAGTTTGCTTATGAATCCTTCCCAGTGCTGTTCCACCTGGCATTACAGGGTAACTAAAACCCAGTAAAACTAGTAGTATGGTTTGTACTGGACAGGCTTATCAGACATTAGGCTGAGAACAAAGTGCCTTCAGCTACCACACAAATGAACTAAAATCATAAATGAACCAGAGAGACCTAATGTTTTTCTTTCTTTCAATGTGTGTGTGTAACTATACTGGCCCATCTGATAATTTGTAAAATCTGTGAGATGCCCCAACACAGTGGGACAAAAATTTTAACTTTATTTCTTTAACATCAGCTTTAGAAGGCCAAGGCAATATACATAAACGTGAACATAATTTAAGAAGAGGTCATATATACTACTTCATTTCAAAAGCAAAACTAGGTTAAAGATAATTTTTATCTATGAGACTGAAGCAGTTTTTCCCAGCAAAATATGCTTTTGCCAATATAGACTGCCTCAGAGCTGTAACCTTGGTTTCCTAAACACACCAGTAAACTTATTCTAGCTAAATGTCATACAACACCCCCACAACTCACTACAAAACTAAGTATTGTTTATAATCCTACTCCAGCTTTCTCTCCACAACCTACACACTGTAGGCCACTTGTGAGTACAAAAGGTTCACCTGCACTTCTCCAAAATGGTAGAAGCTAGCAAACAAAACCAGAACTTGATGCAGAGCTACCTACCATTATACAGTAAACATCTGCTAAACAGGCTTCTCTCAAAAACACCCTCTTGCGAAGTAATTCACAAACAGAGACTTCCTTTTAATCACCTGCTTGAATCACTGGATCACTGCACAATGTCTGCAGCAAGAAGAACTGAAAAGAATGAAGAACAATCAGAAATGTGCACCCACTCAGATGGCAGGAAATGCAGCTCAGGAAGGCTAAGCTATGCTATCAGTCTCACTGGAATCATTTGAGGGCACTCACAGCCAAAATGAAGTTGCTGAAGTCACAGCTCTGTTTCTCCTGCTCCAGCAAACTGTGTGTGCGTATGGTCTGTTTTTTAATACAACATCTATGTTTATAGGGAGTCATGAAAATGTATTCAAAAGGGTATAAAAAAAACCTAATGCATTCTTGATATAAGCTTTACCGTTAGTTAACAGTTAACATTCAAGTTCAATTTTAATGCTGTGTACATACAATGGAAACGAATTAGATCACATTATTAATTACCCAGCAATTTGTACACAAACAGAATATAGCTGCAGGAACCATAAACACCAGCCAAATCCACAAAACCTCTACTACTCAGGGTCTTTCAAATCAAAATGAAATTATGTTTTTAAATTTAAAAAAAGGAACAAAGAAACCAAACAGTAGCATCTACTTGGGCTCTGGCCAGGAATGCCAAATTCTATTGCCTGCAGTATGTTTTCACTGCAAAGTGATAAATCCTGCCATGGAACAGGTTATATATAATATGAGCAGCAATTTCTAATACAACCCTAATATTAGGAACAGCCTTTAACACATTTCCTAAAACTGTTAATTCTATTTTAAGATATGAAGTTGGTCACCAAACTCTCTTCCTTTTCCTCTCTTCCTTTTCTTGAACAATCTTTTAAAAAAACACCAAAAAACAAAATAAAAAGCAAAACCATCAAACAACCCAAAAACTCACAAACCAACACACAAGATTTTGACAGAGGAGGTACCAGTGTTTGCAACAAGCAGAAGATAGTCAGTGTGAATAGATATTATGCTTTCCACTTACTTCCTTGCACAGCAGCGTCAGTCAAGGCAATACATCAATTTTTACCAGCCAAGTTACTTTCAAACTCACATCATCTCCACCTAGGAAGGGACACTCACAGGTAAGTGAAGAACTGGGGAGTAGCAGTAGAAAGAATAAAGGACCCTGAGTGACAAGAACAAGAGGCACTTAAGCAGCAACACAGGCTGAAGGGGCCCCTGTCTGAAGTGTACATGCAACACATGCAGTCTGAAAACACACAGGAGGAGGAAAAAGAGCTCTACATCCAGTCACCACACAACGTGAGTGGAATAACTGAGATCTGGCAGGAATGACAGAGATGGACAAACAGATGCTATTCAGGAAATGCTGATAGGGAAGATGAAGGTAAAGGGTGCCTTTTATGCAGAAGACCAGTTTGGATTTATGAAGAAGTGGACAACAGGTGGGTGAGGGTCTGTGGATCCACATCAGAAAAGATGTCAAGAAATGTGGCATCATGACAAAAGACTTTTTTACAGACCTTCAACACAGACAGAGCACCCTAAACAACTTAAGGATTGCTTTTGATCACAACCTTGGTTCTTGTGAATGATTTTAATCTCCTTGACATCTTGAAAAAACAACAGAGCAGGTGGGGACACACACTAAAAAGAACAGAATAGACTAGACTAGGATAGAATTTCTATAAAGAGTGTCTCCTTAAGGTAGGCACTCTACAGGCTAACCTGGGCTGGTGTACAGCTAAGCACATCTGCGATTCACTAGCTGTGAAGTACCAACTAAGGATACAAAAATCACTGGCAGCCTCAGTGGTAATGACCATGATATAGGGGAATTCTAAACCCTGGGGGTAGAGAGGAAGGTGAGCAGTAGAGTACAGACCATGGACTTTGGAAAGCAAATTTGGGGATTGGTAGGTATGATCCCACCGAAAGCTGCTATGATGGTAAAGAACCACAAGAAAGCAAGCAGGTCAAAGGACATTCTCCAAGCACAGGAACAGTCCAGCTAAATAATGTGAAGTATGCATATCAGAAGACCAGCCCAGCCAAAGAACTCGTGGTGGAACTCCATTGTTAAAGGGCAGTATACAGCAGGTGAAAGCAAGGTTAGGCTACAAAGGAAAAATTTACATACATTGCCTGGGCCTGCGGGAATGGCATTAGGAAAGGCAAAGCTCACCATCAATAAGACCTGCAACTATCAGAAGGATACACAAAGTTTCTACTGCTCCATGAACAGTAAAAGGCTGACCTTTGAAAACACAAGATAGTTACAGAATGGAGTAGGTGATTTAGTGAACTCAGGAACAGATAAGAGAGAGGTACATGATGTCTTCTTTGCCTTTGCCGTTTACCTGCAAAGTACTCTGTTCTTATAGATAGGGTTAAAGGAGTTCAAAGAATGGCCATCAACTGATGATGATTTAGTCAGAAATTGTATTAACAGAACTTGATCCATACAAATCCATGGGATAAGACCTCCTGAACCCAATGGTACTGAGAGATGGGCAATGCCAGGACAAGGCCCTCTCTCTCACACATCCAAAGTCATGTAAAAAAGCATGGAGACTGGGGAGACCCCTAATGACTGCGAAAAAGCAGATGTTACACCAGTCAGGGGAGACGACCAAAAGATCACTGGGGAACTGCAGAGTAGTCAGATTCACCTTGATTCCTGAGGAAATCATGAAACAAATAAGTTCTCTGAGCATTTTTCAACATACAACTGGAAGATGACTGTGAACAGTCAGCATTTGCTCCTCTAGCCCTCACTCTATCGCTAGTCAACAGGCTAAAGTTAATGTGGAATCTCATGCATATCAGTACCTGCATCTGAAAGCAGTTAAATAACCAACATATGAGGGGACAAGAGAGGAGAATGAACAGGAGTCAAAAGTACACACCTCTAATTGGAAACCTCCTCTTAAGAGCTGGCTATGGAAGTATTAATCCACATACTAAAGTTTACATTCACTTTGAACACCTTTTTAAAGCAAACTGATAAACAATGAAATAAATGAGACAGATTTCCAGAAAAACTAATTTTAGAGAAACAAGTTAATCACATATTTTACAGTAAGAACAACATGAAAACCTCCATTGGAAGCTCACAGAAGTCACAAGTTTTTAGGAAAGAAACTGCTTTTTTAAATGCCAAACTGTCAGTATTATTGCAAGCCAATATTTGCCACTGAAATCCACCAATATACAAACCCCAACATACCTTCTTAAACAGAAAGAATGAGCTTCCTTTTTCAAAAAGAGGAATACTTGCAGGTGTTCCCGAAAATTACTATTTCTGGCAGCTGTAGGTAGCTCTGAAGAACTCAGCTGGAACTGAGATGCCCTCAGCATCAGCATCCTCCCAATTTTCCAAGCATGACATGACAGCACTCTTTGTGTTCTGACACAGACCACCCCTCAGACAGAAGATGTTTGCATTTTACAAGTGCCAGCTACTCCCTCATTACAATATTATTGTCCAGAAACATTCACTAAAAGCTTTTGAGCAACTGGCAGCTTCACACAGATCCTCTCTCACTCTACATCTACATTGTTCTGCTTGTGTATCATACCAGCCTTAAAATTACTTACTGAAAACCCATGCTCATGTAACAGAATCTGTGGTACAATATCCTTTCTAAAGTCTCTTCCCTCCTCGTGCCAAAGCTTGACTTTGAGGCTTGACTTTGAGAAAGAATGAATGAAAGCAATAATCTCTTCTCAAAAATATTGTGAGCACATGGTTGCTATTTTTCATTTGTTTGTTAGGGGTTTTTTTTTCCTCCACTGTTCAAAGGTTGAATGTAAATGTGAGAGGGGAAGAAATAAAAAGACCAGAAGAAGTGCAGAGGCTATGTAGTAAAAGTAATGTTTGGTATTTTGTCTCTCTCACACAGACTTCATGGGACAATGAAGCACACAAAGATGATTTTTCTAGTAACTGTGACCTGTAAAGAGATCTCCTCTTTATATACACTCAAGAGCTAGCAAGAAAACCCTATAACCTTGTGTAAGGCAAGAGAAAACTATGCTGTCATAACCCAGGATAGTTCACCTCCCCCGATCAAATATGCAGAGTCAGGAGCACCTCTTACATTGTTGTTACAGTAAGCTGGGACAGTTCGCTTCCCAGCATCCCCAGATCAGGTACACAGAAACTCAAATATGTTTTATTTCCTCACAGTAACCCACTATAGTTCACCCACCCCATCTGCACATACTCTGCACCACTTCACACGATGGAGGCCAGCTTCAGATCTCAGAATCTAGAGAAAAACATATGCACATCTTGTATCAAGCCCTTTAAGACGTGAAGCCAACTTTTCAATTTTTTTTTTTTGTTGTGGTCAATCAGTAGATGTAGCTAGAAAGTTATGATGAAGCAATTGCATTGTGAACATTATATGCTTGGCTAGTGTTAGTTTTAGGGAAAAGGGAAGACAATCCCAAGATGAATGGCCTGTCTGAATGAGAGCCACCAGGAGTAAGGCCAGGACCGAGCAGTCACTGGGGGAGAGGTAATTCCAGCAGAGGACCACCAACTCAGTGAGCACCTACTCCAAACAGACCCCCGAGTCAGAAAGAGGGAAGAACTGCACCTGCAGACTAATTAGCAAGGCCAACAGGGGGTTGAGTACTAATTAATGAAAGTCACATTATAAGCAATGAATGCTGGTCTTTGTTAAAATGCACAAATGCTGTAAAGTTTTGATGACTGGAGAGCCAGTCTTTTGTGGGCTACCACCCTGCTCCCTCCTTTGAATGAACCTGAATAAGAGGTAGAAATACCTCACCTGGGTGTGTAAGTTGGTGGTGCAGACTGGGAAAGGAGCCCATGGCTGGCACAAGTTTTTAGTAACCCAAGTGGGACAGACAGGATGCCTTGCCCAGGTTGACTGGCTACTCCAAGCAAACAGGGTCAGCTGGACAAATTCCAGTGCACGCCGATCTTCTGACTGGGTACTTCAGAAAACCAACCCCAAAGTTAGGACAACTGCCACAACGCTTTAGAGAGGTATGTCATCAGTAAAGGGGGGTGACTGAGAAATGATAAAGAGGCAGGAGGATTTTGGGTTGGGGATCTGAACAAGCTGCAGGAGCAAGCATTTTGTTTCTGCACTTTTGTGACCTGCACCTTGAATTTTTGGTATTTTGCACTTATATTTTCAAACTTATTGGCAGTGTGAAAACTTGTTTTAAGGTGTGTGCATTGGGACAGTTTATGAAACATTGGGAATTTTAGTACTGAAATGGGTTCCTCTAGTTCTAAAAAAAAAATAAAAATTGCTCTCATTTGCTCTCCCCCTAGATGCATCTTAAAGAACAGGAGTAAATTTCAGAATGAGCCCATGACTCAAGAGAAATTGAAAAGATACTGAAATCAATGGTGGCCTTAATGTAAATAGATGATGGTGAAAAATGGGCAGAAAATGGGTCTCTAAATATAACCTGATTTTATAGCTGCTGTTATTTTGTAGAAGGCAAACTAAATGAGATTAGGCCTATTATGTAGTTTTGTTTTTTGCTTTAAGAAATAATTGGGATGTAAGAAAACTACATCCACACCTGCTTTTCATGAGCAAAATTTCAAAAATAAGTATCTTCATCAGGCTGATAAACTCTCTTAGTTCTTATGCCTTATCCTTTTAAACCAAGTGCAAATAATACTTTCATCATCTTAAAGAGAAGAAAGAAGGCCCAAGATGAAGGCCCTCATGTTATCATACACAGCACCAAAGAAAAAAGACTAGAAGTACAGTACATCAAGCACAGATGTATTAATCAGAGCAATAAACTGGATGTCCAAACACAAAACTAAACCTTGGGGTATTGCAGCTTCAGTAGACTATGTGCAATGAACCATTCTTACCATCCTGGCTTACTCAGAAAAGCTGAATGAAACTCAGCTAACATTCAAACCTTAAAATGACAACACTCCCACACACCCCTCACAGTAAACCAAATATAAAAGGAATGACAAAATTATATACAGGTAAAAATAGAAAGGTCTTTCCCAGCAATATATGGAACTTCTGTTAGGCTTTCACTACTATAGTGTATAAATAATATTTTCCAGTGATTAACTGTATGTCAGGAAATCTCACACACACACAGACACACGCACAAATATTGTTGCATGCAGGACATGCTGACCCTCAATATGATTTTTAATTATAACATTTGATGGACAATTATAAAATCACAAACTGAGTAGAATATTTTACTGGGTTTCATAAAGATGGGAAATCTAACAATTAACCTAACGTTTAGCTAGCAGAAAACACTCTATAAAAAAGCTAAACTATATTTTCAAATTATTTGGAAAGACAGAGAATCACTTACTTAAATTAGCTAATATGGTGACTGAAACCAGTATATACAACATTCAGGGACAACACTGTGGCTGTTTTTAGGTGAGGTATTTGGTTTAGGCAGGAATTTCCCAATCCAAATGCCACCAGCATTCAGAATTTTTTTCAAAGTTTTCACTTCTTCCAAGTTTCCCTTAGCCAAAGACAATCCAAAGACATCTTCACTGTATAGCTTACCAGTATTCTACTCAGCAGGAACAGCAAGACTGAAAGCTACACACACACACACTGAGTACAGACCAGCTCCCAAATAAGCAAGGAATCATGACAACACAGCTAAAAAACAGGATAGAAACACAACTGAATGCAGTACACAGACAAACAAAGGGCAGTCAGACAGATTATGTCCAGATGCAGAAATCCACTGAAAAAGCTACACCAGCAGCCTGCGGTAGTTTTGTCTCTCAGTACTAGTCTAAAAGACCATGTAGCATGTGACAGGAGTCTGAAAAAACATCTGTAACAATAATCTGGTTACCAGGTTTATTTCTAAGATACTCTCTTGAGGACACATTTCTGGAAATCCCTTTCTATGTTAATACATGAAACAGATATAGCAAAGGAAGTGAATGCAGCACCATTACTAAATCACACCCTAATTCCTTCTACCTTCCACAACCAGAACAGAATAGGCTCACTTATTTCTGAAAGACTGAGAGAATTTGGATTGCTTAGCCAAGAAGAGAGAAGGCTTAGGAGTGACCTGTTTGCAGTCTTACAGTCTTACAGAACCTGAAAGGAGTCTTCAAGACAGATGGAAAGAGGCATATTTACAAAGGCATGTAATGACAGAAGAAAGGGCAACACCTTGAAATTGAAAGGGAGCAGGTTTAGATGAGACATTAGGAAGAAATTCTTTACTGAGGGTGATGAGGCATAGTTTGCCCAGAAAAGTTGTGGATGCCCCATCCCTGTTCAAGCCCAAGCTGGAAGGAGCTCTGAGCAACTTGGTCTAGCAGAAATTGTCTCTACTCATAGCAGGGTTAGAACTACATTATCTTAAGCTACATTGGGAATAACCTAATTCAAGCTCTCTTTTCTTATCCCAACAGCCTTCAAGTAAGTATATAAATAGCCTCAATTTAGAATGCTATGCCACGTTTATTTAGCCTCCTTGGGTGAAAAATGTCCTCCTGCAATTGCCTTTGAAGGTTCTAAGGGTTTACAGCCCCCGCAATGCTCCCTGCTGTACAAGCATCAGCCTCTCTGCTGGCAGGTACCTGTTGGTAGGCTGATAACATCAGTAAATGTGCCTGCAGTGACACCCACACGTGACACACAACTCAGGCAGCACTCAAGAACACTGTAGTTCTTTATAATTTCTTTTTCAAACCTAGAAAATGTCAATGAGATCTGTACACTAGGGTCAGGGTCCCTTTTGTCTGAGTTAAGCACAAAGCCACACAACATTTCACTAGCTCTATAGGTAGAAAAACAGCAAGAAAGTTTGATTCCCTTGTCTTTCCAACAGTTAAATGCATTTCAGCTATTAAAACTCACTGATCATACCTCAAGGCAGAACATTCAAGCAATTTTTAAAAACTAGGCCAAATTTGCTATGGAATTAGAAAAAAATTAGTGAAAAACATTATTACGTTTTATGTGGGTATCTACACCAGCTAAGTGGGTTTGTAATTGTACATATAAGCAGAAAAACATAATTCTCCTTGCTCAAATGATACATGAAAGAAACACACAAAGAGATCACCAGAAAAGATGTGAGGAAGTAGATTAAAGTATTAAAAAATAAGACTCCATACATCAATTGTCATCACATACTTAAACTCAACAAGTTAGGAAACAACACTCTAAACTCTCCCAACTGCTTTCTAAACTTGTCAATTTTATATGTTACACATAACAATTCATTATTACAGTTCATAGAAATAGTGCAAATAAATATAACTTGTAAAGGTCAAAGAAACAACATCTGCATTCTGTCTATATACCATAACAAAGGACACACATGCTTAAAAACAAATTGGAAAGAGTATAAAAGTCTTTAACAGTAGTCCAATTTGGGCAAAAAAGCTACACTTTCTCAGGCTCTTTTCATGAAGAAGTGGTGTATGAATTCAGGAAGGGGTGTTATTTAGCTGATTTGGGGGTTTTTGTTTGTATTTTGTTCTGGGGTATTTTTGAGTGTTTGCTTTGTGGGCATTGTTTCTTTTTTTCGGGGCTTTTTTGGGTGTAGGGTTTTGTTGGGTTTTTGTTTGCTTTTTTTCATAACATTGACTGAACTTTTTTGGACTACTTGACTCTTATGTAGTTTTTTTCCACCTGAGTTGTGCTGTCACAGAGAGGCCCTGTCTCCACATCAAAATCTACAATAGCATCTATCCTAAAATCAATTTCAGGATCTGGAGATATTAAAAAGAATCCAAGTTCAGGACACTGTCCTGGTCAACGTGTTCTAAATGACCCTGCTTCAGCAAAGAGATTGGACTAGGTGATCTCAAAACATGCCTTCCAACATCAATGCTTTTCTGATCTGTGTACAATGACAGAGCTTACTTCTGGCTAGCTAAGGAAGCCATCTACTCCAGAAAAAGCTACACTATCCCAAGCAAATATGGTATTTTAAGGCTTGCTACACCCTTTTAAGGACAACACTGTATGAAATGCTGTTATTATAATAATAACATTATATATAATTATATATATAAATATATTATTAAACATAATAACAACATTATATATATTATATATATATATATATATATATATATATATATACACACACATACATATATATATAATAATAACATAATAACAAATTATTCCAAAAAGAGCATAAAAAGCTATTATTAAAAATACTTCATGGTATTCAACATACTATCTGATTCAATTCATGATCACTCTCTCATTCTCCTCCTCTGTATCCAAGTACAGAGTCTGTACCTGTATTGTAGGCAACTTCTTTATAGATGTAGGTAGACAATTACTACAAATCCCTGCTCTACAGTTGTCTTTCCTCTATGCCAAACAAGTCCCAGTCCCTCAGCCTCTCCTCAGAGCACATGCGCCCCCATATTCTGTGGTTCTCAGTCCTCTACTGAGCTCAGTCCAGTTCTGAATCATTTTTACTCATACTGGGCCATCAAAAATGGACGCAGTATTGCAGACGCAATTTAACAAGGGACAACTAAAGAGGAATCACTGGGTCTGATTTCCTTGTAATGCTCCTGTCATGCTCCTTATTATGATCCTTCTCCTTACAGCCCAGGATGCTGCTGGCTTTCATCAGCTGCAGAGCACACTCTTTGTTCATGCATGGCTACTGTCACCCAGGATCTCTAAGAGCTTTTCAGCAGAGCAATTCCCCAGCCAGTCAGCTCCTGTTTGAGGGACACAGTCCTGCTGCCTGTGTCTCTGTTCAATTACACAACATGCCTGTTGGTACACTCTTCCAGCCTGTCTAGATTGTTCTGGACTGCAACCCTTACTTCAAGTGTATAAACTGCAAACCCAGACTGGAGTCATTCACAGATTTTAGTGATGTGCATGATCAAGAGCTGAACACGGAAATGTGAAGACATTAAACAGATTTCAGGACAGACACCTGTGATATTATTATCTGGAGGCCAGTAGTATTACCCACTAACTACTACTTCCCAAGCTCAAACATCTAACCAGTTTTTCACACACAGAATCACATATCAAAGAATTACTGAATATGCTGATTCGGGAGGAATCAAATCAGATCATTGAGTCCAACTCGTGGCCTTGCACAGGACATTCCCAAGAATCACTCCACATGCCCAACAACATTGTCCCAATGTTTCTTGAACTCTCTCAGACCTGGTGCTGTAACCACTTCTCTGGGGGAGCCGGTGCCACTGCCCAGCCATCCTCTAGGTGAAGAAATTTCTCCCAATATAACCTAAACCTCCTGTGACAACTTCAGGCCATTCCCTTGGGTTCTGTCACAGCTCACTACAGAGAGATTATCAGTGCCTGCCCCTCTTCCCCTCATGAGGAAGTGGTTAACTGCAATGAGGTCTCCCCTCAGTCTTTTCTTTGGTCTGAACAGACCAAGTGACCTCATTCTTCATACAGCTTCCTTCAAGGACCTTCACTGTTTTTGTCACCCTCATCTAGTAGTTTTTCATTCATCAGACTTTACCATCCCAGCCTGGATGCAGTGATGCCATGGGAGACCACAGCAAAAGCTTTGCTAAGAATCAAGGCAGATAACGACCTCCATTCTCCCATCATTCATAGATCTTATCATTTCATCACAGAAAATAATTAGGTTGATGGACCCTCTTACTTAATGTGCCCAGAAACAGCTTCAAGAGACTTTATCCCACTTAGAACAATGTAGTTTATATCTTTCAAACTGGGGACTATTGTGCTGTTCTGTTTCTTTCCTTAACTAATTTAAGAGCCATATCACAGGGAGAGAACGTACTCATTTTCCAGCCAAGGTAAAAGGAAAGCTGTAAATGTTTTATGTGTGATCATATAAGTAAATTTGTGATAAACTTGTAGTAAAAATATTTTGCTAAGGAGACTCCCCACCACTGCCTTATAACTTCTAAGCCAGTTCCTCTGATAATTTCACAGAATCCATGTTTGTTGGTATTGCAGGGTATCTTCTCTTGGTGTGTCATGCAGACCTTTAATATGATCTTGCTCAGCTTTAGTTTTACCATCTGCATTTAGAAGACCAAATGCTTGATTTTGGCCAGCAGACATTGCAAGTGAAGGAATTCACTCAGAGCACTGGACAGCAGGGTTCAGCCATTTAATCCCCTCCCACACTGCACATATCTAGAATGTAGGCTTAAAGTAACTCAAGTTGCTTTCTGGAGCACTTTGGGAATATTTAAAACTGTCTCATGAAGTACCAGAGCTTACCAACAGGTCTACAGTCCCAGGTAGGTTGCTAATTTAACTGCTCTGTAATGAGTGAGAACTCCCTGTACAAGCCAAGACTGGTACAATAAACATGCACTTGACCTCTCCAATATTTTGGTTTGCATGGTATCCAAAGAAAAATCAACAGTCTTTTGATTTACATAGCTACTACTGTCAAGCATACTTAACTTTTAAACAATTTTGAAAAAGACATGTGATTGAGCTCAGCTTCTTCAAACTTCCATGGATCTTTCCTCTAAATGTGTTTTTCTCTCAAAGGGCAAACTGATAAAAAAAACCACAAGACTTCTAATCAATAAGAACAATATACAAATTTATGCCATTCCAGTACTCAAAATTGCATATAAACCCATGGGACAGTTATCAGGTTCAAAAGAGTTCACTTAACTAAGATTAGAATGATTTAACGATTTCCCTGTTTTCTGCAAGTATAAAACAGTAACCTGAAGAGGGAAGGGGCAGAGAGAGAGGAGAGGGAGAGAGTGAGAGAGAGATAAGAGAGAGAGAGAGAGAGAGAGAGAAGGACTTCAACAAAAAATCCAAAGGCTTTAAGAGTTGCAAAACAGTGCACCTGACATAGAAAGAAAGCCCCACATGTTAATTGAGGGACAACCGAAGTCAGGTACTGAAGTCAGCTGTTTGGGCTGACAGAAAGCAGAAGAGCATTAAAGACAAGAAAACATGAATCATAATTTCAGGGTTAGAAGTAGAGCAGCCTAGGAAAAACTCAGCATTATTTAAAATGAAATCTGCCAATTAGTCAAAGTAATTTGGATCATTTGGTTTTGACGATGTGTGAGTTATGTTTCACCGTTGGGGAAACACCAAGAATTTCTTTGCTCGTGTCTTAATGCTGAACTGGCAGCCCCTAGGTTGTTTAGAAAGTCTCTTTCACTTTGATAAAAATTTAGAGCACTAGAAGAGGCTTTTCCCTGACACAGACTAGTATCAGAAGCACCTCGACAGTAATGTAACCCATACTGCTGTTTTTTACATTCACCAATGCTTCCTAAGTGCTTCAGATATTAGACCAACATTTTTTAATCAAATGCACAGACTCTTGCACTGACAGAAGTGGAGTCTGTGTAGGTAGTGAGCAATAAAATGCTGTACAAATAACTTCAAATCCTTTTAAATATAAAAGAGCACACACAGCACTAAAAGCTGCTATTCCATGGCAGTAGTCAGTCACTACACACGAGCTGTGGTGTACAAACCTATAGGGCTGCTGGCAATTCCACAGCTTGATAAATCTGTCAGTGAATCTACCATGCAAAGGACGACACTAGCCATTAGAAACATAAACTGCTACTGGCAAAATCAAAGAACCATGTATGTGACATGTCTCTGGTCAGGAAAAACGCAGGGAGCCGTCTAAAGTAAGCTCAGTCAAGCCTTTTTCACTGCACTCAACTGGAACTCTAGTTTATCCAAAAGCCAACTAATATTCCTTCTGTTGATGCAGAATTTTGGTGGCACATAATTAAAGAGCTCAAAGAAAATACTAGTACCACAGAATAATGCACCATTTCAGTGTGCTCAATTTCTACTGTAGTGAGTAGTTTGATACAAACCTTCAAAAAGCTGTTGCAAAACACAAACATTTGTTTTCTAAGAAGAATAAAATGCTTTAGATTACTTCTAACATGAATTCTACTCTCACCAACATTTGATTACATAGGTTAGACAATATCAGAAAGTTGCAGCAAAGAAGCAAAAGTCCAACAACCATACACAGAAAAAAATCCCCTGTTCTCTCCTCATGTTTTCTGAACAACTTTCAGAATCAGAGTAGCTGCAATGGCCAGTTACCAAACACAGGACATCCAGCTGGTGTTTTTTGACAGCAATCCACAAAACAGCCAGGTCAGAAGTGATCACTGGATTTCCACAGCACACAAAAAGTGTTTCCCTTATTCAGTTAACACCATGTTTGCTAGCCCATGAATTTGTTGATTAATTTATAATGATCACCATCACTGAAAACACTGTAGCTGTTGCAAGGTGTAATGTGGGTAATTTTTCTGATGAGCTTCACTTTTGTCTAGCTGTTCTTTTTCCAGTGTCCTCTGAAAAAATGTCCAGAGTTCATTTCTGTATGAAAGCCCTGGTGAACATATTATACCACCTCCAGATGGCAAACTGCTTCACAGACTATCAGCCCACTCCGCTACCCCAGTAAATTTTGCTGCTAAAACCTAAAATTCATATACGCGATACTTAACAAAAGCTATGTGGAGAAGTGACATTTGGTAAAAGTTGCTCAACACATCTTTTTGTCTTGTACATTACTCTGGAATGACAGCTTTTTTATGGCAGCTCTTCTTATTGAACGGGGAAAGTTCTTGCAAGGTAAAGTACTACCTCAGCACTTAATTAAACAATACATGAACAGATTTTCAATTATCAGCAATTTTTACTGCTGACACATCTGAATGTGTGCCTTGATTGGACCACCTCATCTGTTTGGCACTCCAGAGGCAGAACATGGATTTTCACTTTATAGATTCATAAGAAATACCTCATTTTTCAAATAACTGCTTTTTTTCGTCTTTCCTAAAATCTCCTTTTATCCACGCATAAAACTAAGGAGTTTTAAGACCTATCATCTCAATGGGAAAACAAGCATATGATCTTGCCCTCAAAAAGACTGTCATAATAAGATGTTTCTGCAATAAAGCCAGTTGATCTGTTTTGTGGGATTTTTCTTTGTTTGGGCGTCTTTTGTTGGGGTTTTTTGCTTGTTTGTGTTTTTGTTTGTTTTGTTTGGGTTATTGTTTTGGGGGTTTTTTCGAGCCAGCAAAAAAGAGTTGCTTGGAGGGCTGTTGTTCTCCCAGAGAAGTAGTTCTCACTGCCACTGTATGAAACCTTGTGTCACTTCTTTTCTCTTCACGAAGTGGGAATTTTCTCAGTGGTTTACAAGTTAGACTACACTTGCTTACTGACAAAGCTTTCAAGGGCTTATGCTTCTCAGCAACATGAAAAGTTATGAACAGGACAACAAATTCAAATCAAAGCCATTCAGTCAAAGAATACCTCTCACCTTCCTTCATAAAATTTATCTGGTATGTTACAAAACACAGTCAGAAAACAGTATTTCTGGTCTCTGAAAAGCTGTCAATTCTTATTTAAGTTCAAAATTAGAGCAAGAGTTGACATTAAAAAAAAAATTAAAGTTTAGATTTACCAAATATATTACTGAGGTACAAATGCTTTAGCATAAATATGTACTTGCTTAAGATGTCCCTCTCCTCCAAAGAGTTTCCTATGGGAAGATGCCTTCTCCAATACAGAAGCTGGGATACTCTACCTAAACTGACTTTCATCTACAGCCCACAGCTGACACTTAACAAATATTTGATTTTTACCTTCTGAAGTTAGTATAAATCAATTTCTGGTAAAATGTTTTAATTTGAAAGGCCCCAAAAGCCACTTCCAAGTATTTGGAAAGAAAGCACTTCTGGAAGAAAGATAACATTTTATGGAGGTAGGAACTTCCCATTTCATGCTTCAGAGAAAAATTTTGACAGCTTTTTTAATGTGGAAGAAATAATCACTGGTGATTATGGAAACAAGTCTGCTGTGAAGATGACAAAGAATCACAGAATAGCTGAGGCTGGAAATGGAAGGGACCACTGGAGGCAGTCATCCTGTCCAACTTCCTTGCTCAAGCTGGACTACCCAGAGCAGGTTGATCAGCACAATGTCCGGATGAGTAATTCCAACATGGGAGATTCCAAAATGTCCCTGGGCAACTTGTGCCAAAATGCAGTCCCTCTGTCTGTTTCCTGATGTTCAGAAGGAAGCTCCTATGCCCCAGTTTGTGCTCACTGCCTCTAATCCTCAATCCCACAACCAGAGTTGTCATAACAGAAGGGAACACAGCTACTACTTTTTCCTTTAAATTTCAGCCGTTTTGCCACTTTTTCAACAGCATGCAACCCACAAACGAGGATGCAAGAACATCATATATTGTCCACTTGATTTTGGGCAAGAATATATTGAGGCCAAAGAAAATTATATTATAAAATCATACTGCTGCCTGACTATTTGGAGAACAAGGAAGAAAATCCATTAATTCTTTTTTTTTCCCAATGTGCATTTGCAACCTTCTGAGTTGCAACATCAACATATACAAAGGCATTTTTTTCCTCAGTAGGAGGTAGTACACCAGAGGAAAAGAAATGTACAGTAAAAGAACAGTTAGCTCCCCAACTACACACGTTCAGACAATCAAAAGCCATAAATTTAGAAAACATGCTCAATTTAAAATCTAACTTGGAAAAGTTCAATGCAAGAACTAGAAATGACTATGCCTTAACTCTTTCTTCCTCCTAAAAAAGGCACAATTTGGGAGAAACTTGTGAGTAAAAGTTCTAAATCCACCATTTTAACAATGCAGAATCAATTACTTCTGGCATGTACGTGACAAGAAATAGGAACAGCTACAAACCTTGAACAACAATAGTTCATTAGAACCTGAAAACCTTTTAAAAGCCTTCCACTGCTTCCAATGCTTCCTTTTTTCAGCTTGCTGTTTTCTGTGAAGTTTAAGTAAGAGCAGCACAGTTACCAAGTAGAAGATGCTACATAACTGACTACAAAACAAACTGAATGTAATGCCAAAGCTGTAATTATTGTAAACACAGAATTTACGTACTTATCCAAATGCTCTTACAGCAGAGCAATAAAGCCCATGGCACAATTTATTCATATTAAGGAAATTCACTACCATACTGTTCACTATCTGTGCTCTCATCTGAAAAAGCTGTAATACAATACAGTGATCAAAACTGAGGACTATCTACTGGAAATAAGCAAATTAAGTTCCTTGTACAAAAATGCTTCTCTTCCAAAAAATCAACTATATATATTGATGGACTCTTGCATCAAAGATTCTGTTTCTCGTGAACTTAAAAGTCTGATTAACTTCAAAGAGAAAACCTGAAGATACCATATGCTGAAAGATGACAAAAGATTAAGTTTCAGCAGTGCTCAAAGAAGGAAGTCGAGTGCTATTTATTGCACATATTGATTGCTAGCTCAGATTGTCAAAACTTTGTTGTGAGGTGATGGTGTAGTGTGCTTTTATGCTTTGTAATAGTTTTGGTTTTGTATCCCCTTATTTTCCCCAAATGGTGTACCCCTTTCTGTACCCCCTCCCTCTACCTGTGTAATCATTCTCCTGTGTTGAGATCATCCCCAAATCCCCGCCCTGGCTCTCTGTCAGTCACTCAACATCCCATCCCCTCTATCCAGAACTTTCGGTCAAAGTCGTTGAGTGATTAGTCCGAGGCCAGGGGTCAGCCTTGCCCAAGTATTATTTTATACGCTATCCCAAATGTCCATCCCTAAGGTTCCATCCCTGAACGGTCTTTATTGGCCAACAAATGTATCTGCCTTTGGTTTCCTCCCCCACCTTTAAATGTAATCTTGAGATTCCTTTTGTTGTACTCTGAGCAAGGCGTATCACTGAGGTGTGGGGCTCCTGAGGAGCTCCGAATAAGCCTTGGATCGGCTCCCTGCTGAGAGTCTTTTATCCTCTACCGATGTCTCCAGTGTCTCCTCTGATGCAAAGGCACTAGCCCAGCTGCCCTCAGTACCCTCGGGGCACCAGAGAGAGTCTCCCCCTCGCTGTCTGCCAACCCGGGGCTGGCTGGGGTTCACTGGGAGGCACCCAGAGAGATGGAGACAAGGTGACATGTAAGCAACAGAGACCCGGCCATCACTATTTATTACTAGGCAAAATGAGGAAAGAATTTAAAGATGTTTTAAGTACAATGTGAATTTTGCTTACAGTCAGGACAGTATTTTACCCTGCAAATGATGATATTTGATACAGAAATGAACACAGGGAATCCAACTGTACAATCTTTCCAGAATTAATATGCTTTCTGAATCACTCCCCACATGAAAAAACTGCACACTTAATGAAGCTAATTATCAAGGTACAGGGATGAGCACTTGTTTTTGTAACGGGTTATTTGCTTAGTGTTCAGTGCAGCATACCTATGCTAGACAAAGTCTACTACCTGAAGCTAGGGCAACAGTTTACCATATTCATTAGGAGGCTACAAAGGCGATGCCAGAGCAAGGCTTAAAAGGTTGGGACAGAGTAAGCTGGTAACAGCAACATGCTTACAGAATATTTTAGTTCCATATTAATATACTTCTCTCCTTCCCCAGCTTTCAGTGACTGAGGTGTGAAGATTATAGGAGAGCTGAATTTGTAAAGGAGGCAGATGCAGAGCAGCAAGAATCAAAGGTTATGCACAAAGCCAGCAGACAGCACACTGGCATGGAGCAAGAATGATCGGGACATGAAGAGATCATAAACAGGCCAGTATGTTTTAACTTAGAGAAGAGGTAACTAAAGGACACAACACTTAAATCTAAAAACGTGAAGTCATAGGTTTACATAATAGTATGAAAGCCAGTGATCAGACAAGGAAGAGTATCTCTGCAGACTACAGCAAAGATACGATGAAAGAAAAGGCAAAAGGTCAAGGGGCATAATGTAAGGTAAGGAGGGCAATTTTGCAAAACTTCTAAAAGAAGTTACCCAGAATGAGCTTTCACACAGGAAAAACTGGAAAAAGCACTAAGTGTATCTCACATGAAACAGATATCATAGAAGTACATTGTTCAATATTACATAACAAATATCACAGTAATTTTTGGGATAATCACAAATCAGAATATTTAACCTGCCATTTCCTAATGTACAGAAGATGTTTTAAAACTTGAGACTTTACAGGGACAAGAAGCTGCACATGTTGCTCACAGGAGAAAAACAGCAGTAGAAAAACTTCAGGTAGCTGCCCGAATACTGAGGAGCTGAACTGTGATCATCAAACACTATTTTCTAACTCAGAATGGAGAACCAGGAAAGTTATCCTCTTTTCATGGCCATAGCTGAAATTAAACCACACAACACAAGTTTTTTGAGTGCTCTTGGAAGCTCATCCTTTAAGCACACATGGTTCAGTATCACACATAATTGCTTTAACTGTTCATTTTTCCTTCTCTCTTAACCCCAAATGTCCAACAATTCTTTGCTTCTATGACTAGATCTGCTATACCATTGTACAGAAATATCAAAACATCCATTTCTCTCACTACAGCAGTTTTAAAAATTTATTTCACTCATCCTCCTTTGTACCTGAGGCATACTGCCAAATAATACAAGACTGACAACATTAAGTTAAATGTCTAGCCAATAATCTAGACCAACTAGCATGCTAATGACAATGTATATCTCACCAAAGAGTTTTTTTTAAATTGAAAGTGTTAATGCTAACCAGAGACACTTCAGCTTCCTCATCCATCAGAAGACTCATATATTCACTTGTTTCTTAAGTTGGCTAGCAAGCAGATGCTATGTATCAGAAAGCTTGTAACTCCAGTCTAAGCTTATTTGGAAAACATGAAGGACATGGCTGGCACATGAAATACAGCAACTCTCTAGGGCAAATCCTTCTGCCTTTTCTCTTCCCACCAGCTCAACTGCAGATGCAAGATATAAATACTGCCTCCAGCATTTGGACTACTGCAAAAGCCCATACCAGCTTAGTCCATTCTTCTTTTGTGACACTACCTCAATGACAAGTCCATGTATTTACAGGAACATTTTCAGAACATAGTTTACTTAGCCCCTGAAAAACGGACTTCAAGAACAGGGAGACTGTCCTAGGTGTACTACTACCAGTTAGCAGTATTACTAACTACTAGTAACTAGTAGTAGTAGCAATACTACTAGTAGTCAGTTATATTCAGATTTTTCCTCAATTGCATTGCTCAAATCTTACTAAATTAAGATTAATTTAGCTGTAAATTAAGAAATTTACAGTTATTTACCCTGCAATGTAATTACCACATGGCTTTTGTTCCCTGATTAGAACACAAACACAGCAGACATGAGGCATACTTTTTGGTACTACTAATTTCAAGGAAGCAACAAGTTGATTTAGCTAGTGGACAGAACCCAGAACTTCTCAAGCAGGTGCAAAAACACAATCTTGAATTGGAATACAGTAAACAGCTGGAAGCACTCCTTAAAAAAACCCGCTAGATTTGTGGGGGTTTTGTAAGATCTTCCAAACTCCATCCCACTCTAGTGCAATTGCAGCTTTATGCACTGGCTTAACAGCAAGATTTTCTATTAAGATATCTCTTAGGAATGACATGGAAAAAAGGCAATCCCAGCAGAGGAATGTGGAGTGAACACATTCCCAGAAAGCAGAGGATGGAGATATCAGGAGATTCGCAAAGTCATCTTGAAGAAACAGTGATGGGTTACTATAAAACCTTCCCAATTATTCATAGCAATTAAAAATCAAGGTTGTTGACCCAGTAACTTACCATTTCACAGAGGGAAAAGCATTTAAGTAACTTCATAAGTAAAAGCAGGGAGAAGGCCAAAATAATACCTTCAAGGAGATGAAAGGAGGAGCAAGAAGACAAAATCATTATTGAAATCAGAGGGAGTTACTCTGTGCAACCTTTGTTCCCATTGCCAGGGCACAGCCTCCACATTTCCAGAATATCCTCAGGACATGCTCTATTCAGGAGCAAGCAGAGCAGAGTGCTAGTAAAGTAAATGTGGAAGACACGACCCAGCCAGTTCCACAGACAGACAAATATGTTTGATTAAGTGTGGCCAGAATTGTTCAACCAAGGGGTGTTTATCCTTATCTGTTTAACATGGTTCTGCAATTAATGGACAAGGCAGGCCTTCAGAGTTTCAAAGCAATCCATTTCAAAGCAATCCTCATTTCCTAGTCTATTAAATCAGCAACAGGCACAACCTGGGGTCAAATAGAAGAAAAATATACAACAAAATGATGACAGTATTTTACAATAGCAAGTGAGGAGCAAATAAAGTGACTGATGAAATTCAGTGCCAGTAACTACAAAGGAGTCCACGCAAGGAGAAAGCTCATTCCAGCTACACTTGCGGACAAAAACCTTCCTTTTGCCTTCTCCCCTTCTGTAGTCCCCTTAAGAACCTGTAAATACTTAGAGAACACTGATTAAATAGATGGTTGTGGGGAAAAGCAAGAAGACAGCACACAGACCTGGACTGCTCAGCTTTTAAATTGCCTAAATGAGTACAATACTGCCAAAAAGAACATTGATGAAGAACACTCACTGTGCCTCAAAAGAAGTCCAGCCCACTGAACACAATACGCCAGGTAGAAACTTCCCCCTCTGGAAGTTCTGACCAGGACTTCTTGAAGCTTGGTAATATGGTGGGACAGGTACAATCAGCTTGTATTTGTCAGATACTGGCTTAGGACTAGCCAGTCCTAAGCCAGTCCTAAGTCCCCCCCCTTCAGACTTCTAAGTCCAGCTGTAGACAGCTTCCAGGTTTTGGAAGTCTTCAGTACTTTGTGTACTTAAGTATGGTGGTGGTATCAGTAAAGCTGCAAGACAGAACTGGGCACTATCAAGACTGACAGCAGTCCTTTTCAGGAGACATTGTGTGGTTACTGGGGACAGGCAGTTGATCACAGCCCTAGTAGTTCCTACAAGACTAGTAAGTGCCCAAACAGGGCAAAAGAACATTCCTGACGCCAGCTCAGATAAAATCTATATGAAACTTTCTCCTCACTCTAAAAGCAGTCTGCTTCATTACAGCTTTTCTTTTCTGCACCATCTGTTTGCAGCACTTTGCTGCCTCTCCAAGCACAACAAGAATGTAAGTAAAAGGATTCTGCACCATGAAGAAAAAAGCATGTCATGTTGTTTCCTGGTTCAGAAGCCCAATACCAACCCTCTGATTTTCCTGGAACATGACCAAGCATGAGCTGTCAATTTCTAGCAGTATACAAGCACTTAGGAAAGGCTAAATTTCTTTAGATAGCTCAACACTTAGCACGTGACAGACCCTTCTGGACTCAGGTACCTGGGGAATGAAATCAGAGGGAAGAATAGCAGATAACATTAGAGCTACAGAAGTCAAAAGATAAGAATTTCTGAAGGAAATTATGTTTTTGTTTCTCTTCTTCCTCAAGACGCCCAGAGGTGATGGATGGTAAGACAAGTTGGAACACTGGGAAACAGTATTAGGAATGAGGCTCTGAGTATCAAGGAAATCAACAAAGGTATGTGTGGCCAAGACTTAACAGTGGGAAAAATGGAACTGGAGAGAGCTCCTGCCAGACACAAGCTCAACCTGTCTAAAACTAGAAGATTTCTACTTCTTCTAATAGCGGGATGTTATAACATCTTCAAAATATCCTTTCAAGATAGCCCAGCACAGAGCAGCAATTGAAGTAAGTGCTCTCAATACAATCTCTCAGAAAATTGAAAGCCTTGCTTAATGCTCCTAATAGACCTAGGTCCAGATCTTCTTTCAAGAGACACTTTGAGAGAGAAAAGCACAATTCAGATGATATAATTCAAGTACCAGTAGTTTGCCTCAATAAACCATTTAATTTAATGTTATTTCTCCTAGAATCAGATGACTAAGCTATGCTCTGGATTTCTAGACACAGATCCTCACTTGTCTAACTGCCAATGTGCCTACATTATTTTCATAACAGAAGCAACACCTTATTGTGGGAAACTCGCTAAGTTTTTACAGGAAACTGTTTCAAAAAATGTCAACCATACTAAAAAGCTTATGAGAACAAGTAAGTTGAAAATAACCATGATGCAAAAATGTTTTTAATGAACAGTTCATCTAGGGGAGGAAATGCAGTCAAACACTTAGCTCCATATGACAGGGTTAATACATTTCTGTGAAATGATAACATGTTTCTGGGTGATAACGGCAATTCAGGTTTTCTGCTTTTCACTTGATATGAAAGAAAAGCTGTCTAATATTCATTATATGTCTTGTACATGGTTTACATTGTATTTGCTTGTTCATATCAAGTACCAGACAAAAAGCAACAACCCTGCACTATTACTGTAAAGGGGGAAAGTACTGGGGCTGCGTGAGCATACCATATAGCAGAGTCAGGTAAAAACTACATTCAGTAGACGAGGCTGGCATTTACCAGCCTGCAAGCGTATGCTTTGCAATATTATTGGGGTCAGGCAGGAAGGATCAGTACCTCAGAGTGAGAGGTCTCTAGCTTCAGTCCCCTGATTTGTGAGGACTACTCAAAATTGCGGTTACAGAGTGCATAAGCTATTTATTTTGATTCAAGAACAATCTGAATCATGTAAATGAAGGTAAAGTTCAAAGAAATATCTGCACATTGAGGCCTTCGTGTGTGTCAAATTTTTCAGTCACTTTACACTACTGTAAAACTGTATTCAACGGAAAAAATACTTTTCTTCCTGAAAAAACAAGTTTACTCTCTTTTTCTCTTCCTCCCAAGTTCCCAGGTATATATACCTTCATCGCTGATGCTATCTCTATCATTATTTCCACATGGTGAATTTTTTACAGAAAATTTTAAAAATCAATGCCATCACTATTTATTTACTTTTACAAAGCACTCACTTGTGTTTACTGTGTATATCCTAAAGAGTATCAAAATGGATTGCAGTAGGTACAATGGATGATAAAAGGAGGAAACAAATACCACCTGAAAGTTACTACACAGGCAGAAAAAAAGTGGTTGCAATCTCTTTGCTTTCTTTTCTTGATTACATGTTAGAGCAACACTACCAATGAGGGAAACACTTCCAGATTTCCTACATACTGTAGGTATGTATCTGTAAGAACATCCAGTGAACCTGGACAGGTCGTTTATCTCAGTTAACATCTACTTCTAGTGTTAAATTGTAGCAGTACATTCATTCATTTCAGGAGTACAGTGGTCAGAAGCCAGGTGGTAATGTGCAGCTACTTCTGCTATTCCTAGATGAACCTTAAGAATACATGAGGCTATTATCCTAGAAACACAGTTTTTGGGATATTCCTTATATTGAATCTACATAGCTAATAAAAGGGTAGATGCCTGATTCAGAGCTTTGTAACATGAAGTAGAGAAAACATACATGCACAAGCCAAATGCTTTATGAACTCTGAAAAGACCAAGGCTGTCCTTATCTCCCTGAAGCACCCAATGCTAACCTAACACTCAAAAAACTACCACAAACCAAACCAGCTCTTGCACATGTCTTGATTTCACCTTCTTCCTTTGTTTTGTCCCAAAGATCCACAGTATCACACACAGATATCACACTGAAAAGAAACACTGAAGCACTTCTCACAATAGATTCAGATGGTGTTCTTTAAAGAGACTGCACATCATCACGGTGAAAGATTCATAGAGGGACACTCTACCTATGAGCTCCTGAAAAAGCCCCATACCTACTCATTCCAGTGAAAAACGGATCCCTTCAAATACAAATCAAAAAATTTTCTTCAAACAATACAGATGTCTTTGATCACTTTGGAAAGGCTAGAAATGGGCATGTTTTCACCACAATACAAAATACTAGATGGGTCAGCTACAGCAACACCAGCTGATGCTTTCAAATACCAGTTTTTTCTTGGTATGCAAACCAAGTGCTACTTGGAAAGGAGCACTTCCTTACAAGCACTAGGACAGAAGTCATTTCCCTTTTCTCCTTACTCATAAATCCATGAACTCTTCCAGAAACATGGTTTGACTGCTGAGTAAAGTTTATTACTCTCTATTCCTGTCAACAACCTTGCTGACCTCTGTCCTTACATGAAAATATGTTATTGAAGCTCCATCCATTCTTGTGATGGATGTGACTGCTTTCTAAAGTTTACTCTGAACATCACAGCCACTGACATTTTACCAGAAGATGGGTATTAGATAGACATAATACATCTTTGCAAAAACATGATCAAAAATCTAGGTACCAGATTTACAAAGACAACAGAAGTGCAGAAATTTCAATAAAATGGCAAAGCAGCAGGTCAGTCATAAGTAGATTTTACTGAAAATCACAGATTAGTCTGAACATTACTGTTTCCATTCCATTTATATAGCTGGATTATTTCTGCAGCTTTGTTAATTCTGCAGTTGCTTTCTCTCTGATGGGGGGAAGGGGGAACCAACACAGACACACACAAAAAACCCCTAAACAAAACAAACAAACAAAACCCCACACATAAACACACTACTACAAAGCCCCCACAATTTTCTGAAAGCTTCCAAGGTTAAGTTGAAAACCTGAAATCCCCAAAGAGCTAAGCAAAAGACATGATACACAAATCTATCTACATCAAAAGTTCTGGTTTAGCATTTCAATTGGAATTTCATTATTTTATTTTTTTAATAATTCTAGAACCTTTCCCCAATGGCAAACTCACAAGTAAAAAGAGCATCTTTATTTCTGACAAGCAAGTAATGTAGTAAGATTCATAGCCTTTATCTAGCTCCTTCTGTATATTTATACTTCTTTCTTCAATATAATGGCTGCAATGCAGTTCGCTTTCAATTTTAAATCCAAGGTATAGGATGTGAAACCCAGAAAATCCTGCCTTTAGGGTCAACTAAACTACCCTTTTCAGCTGTAGAACTTTTCTAGGCAGCAAACTCTCTACGTCATAAGCAATCACAAACCAGAAAATACAACATGATGAATTCACTCTACTTCCCTGCATTAGCTTTTTCACCCAATTCACCATACAACTCATCTTGCTCCAGCACACCCTATGAAAGAAGTTGTGCTTCCTTCCTCAAGCAACTGTCTTGGAGCTGTGACAAAGTCATGACATCAAAATCTTTTGTGTAGTCAAAAGTCAGATAACACACACATGCAGGCAGTGCTTGTCAGCACTGGTTACTTATGTGTATAATTAGAGAATTTCTTCAGACCACCTTGTGTGGCAAGGTTTTGGTGGCCAGCTACAGGGATAACCTCTGTCAGCAGATGTCAGAAGCTTCCTCTATGTACAAGAGCCAGTGCAGCCAGCTCCAAAACAGAACCACCAGTGGCCAAGGCCAAGCCCATCGGTGATGGTGACTTCATCTCTAAGAGAGCATACTTAAGAAGGGGAAAAACTGCTGCACAACAGCAGCAAAGTAGACCTCAAGGTCAGTGAAAATTCTGCTCCAGGCACTGGAGCAAAAATTCTTCTGCTGAAGACTATGATGAGGCAAGCTATCCCTCTGCAGCCCACTGAGATCCATGGTGCAGCAGGGATCACCTGCAGCCCACAGAGGACTCTACACCTTAGCAGGTGCCTGAAGGAGGCTGTAACCATGCTGGAAGACATTCTAGGGCAGTTCATGAAGAACTGCAGCCCATGGGAAGGACTCATACTAGAGAAGTTGGAGGCACCTCACGCTGCAGCAGGGAAAGAAGGTGAGGAGGGAGGAGTAGCAGAGACAAGTGTGATAAACTGACCACAGCCCCCATCCCTCATTTCCTGAGCCACTCAGATGGAAGAGAAGAGAAATATGGAGCTGAAGCTGAACCTGGGAAGAAGGGAGGGGTGGGTGAAAGATGTTTTAAGGTTTGTTTTTATTTCTCATTATCCTTCTCTGGCTTTTCATTGGCAGTTAATTAAATGAACTTCTCCAAACCAAGTCTGGTTTGCTGTGACTATACCTGCTGAACCTTCTGTCATACTTTTTCTTCACCATCCAGATGAGGAAGGTGAGTGATTAGAGTGGCTTTGGTGGGCACCTTGTGTTCAGTCAAACTTATCTCATCACAACATAACCTCCTTTCTCCACTGAATTTTACTTTAGTTTTCATATTGTCTTATATGTTCTGCACAAATGAACTATACTCTAGAATTTGCTTGATGTCTCCTAATTCAGTAACATGCTACAGAGGCAATGTGAATTTAGTATTTCCTTCTCTGTAGTTGCCAATTCTCAGCTTGTGACATCCTCTTTGACTTAGTAAGGTAAAGCATCTCATTCCTGGGTGATCTCGCCTGGCTAGTTATCACCCATTCTCACTCTATTCCATCAGGACTTCCCACAACCCCATCACACTCTTACCTTTCTCAAGTAAACAAGACCCAGCTCTCCCAAACACTCCTACTACCATAGCTCCTTGTGCTCCAACTGATACTCATGGTAACATCTGAAAGCAAAAGCAGCAACACAGATGCATGTCAGCCAATACCTGTGACATATCCACATAGCTCAGCAGTTTTCAGTTGTTTGTCTAGCAGCTTAGCAGCCAAAATACCCCTCTGACATGAAAACTTTGAGAAGGAGGATAAGTTACTGCAGTTATATCCAGGTCATTTTAAGAGACTGTCTTCTTTTGGTATTTTTATACAACTGAACAAACCACCACTGTTGCTCTTAATAAAAGCATACCTCTGTCCAGTCCAGAACACAGGGCTCCCACATTTACACAAAAAGTATATACACAGATTTAAAGACACATATATAGTCCAGTTTTCTTTTAAGCATATTTCAGCTGCAGACAAGATCTCAGTAAGTAGCATACAGAACTGGAAGAGAAGTTTCAAAGTAGCTGGGTCATCCAGTCCCAACAGCCAATCATTAGCTATACTACTCCATACTGTAGACAAGTTTCACAAAAAACCCCTGTAGTTTCCAATGCATTCAACACACATAATTCTAGGAAACCATAGAGCCAGTTTCAGCAAACTTTTTTTTATACCTTACATAATGCACTGAGGCAATTAGAAGCAGAGGACTGTGGCCACTGCCAAGTGGCAGATATTTTTAAGAGATACAGAGATGACTGTTTATATATATGAGGTATCTAAGTTTGTGTGTCTGTCTGTGAGCATTTCCACATGCATGTGCTGTTTGTCTCTAGAAGCAAACAAACTCAAAGTATGCATGTCAAAAGAAAGAAGGTTAGAACTTAAGACACTGGATTTAATATCAGTCATCACCAGTTTTGAACTCTCAAGACTTCTTTAAGATCACCAGTATGTTAATAAAAGTAATAGCAAGTGGAAAAATAGAGAATAGTCAACATAAATATATATGTAAAGGAGACTTCAAATGAGTAACAACCTTGTGACTTGAGGTATATCAGTTTTTTGTTTCAGCACACTACACTTTTCAATTTCAACAGCTTCTGTGTTATCTTCAAAACAAAGATTTCTAATAGCCTCTCTATAGTACTGAAGTGGACTTCTGGAAGAATTTCTCTTGCTCTTCTCTTTACAAATACAGCTTTCGGAGTACAGTAGCACATGACTGTTAAACATCAGCATAAAGAGTGAAATCAACACAGACCAGTAGATCAGACATTAACTCACAATACTTGATTTGCAAAGCTGAAGCATGACTATTTGTGGTTGATGGTGAGAATTATGTCTACACTTCTGAAGGCAATAGAGCAAATCTGCTCCTCAAACCTGCCTCCATCTGCTCTGTTTCACAACGCTTTCTGGAAAGCAACATCTGCAGTGCCTGGGTGAGTAAATTTAGAATTTAAGCGCTCACTGCTCACGTTTTTCCAAAACAAAATATGCTATAACCAGAGCAAATCTCCGCAAGTTCAGATTTAACTAGAGATCAGACTGCCACATTTCTTTGTAATATATACAACAACCAAAGTCTACTTCCCCCTCTTTCGTAAGTAATAAATTCGTAACAACAGCAGCTTGCTCCATGTGCAAAAGTGTTTCTTGGTAACACCGTAAAAAGAAAGTTCTAAGCCCAGTTTTGCAGTGAGGATAAAATCCTCACAAGAAATCCAAGCAGTTGAAGCAAGACAGCATTTTGTTTCCGGTGCTGAGAATCACTTTCATGTCCCAGAAATGTATCTCCCAGGACACAATTCTTCACCCTCAGCCTGCTGGCTGTACTTTTCATTGAGCACACTGGGCAGCCCTAGAGAACAGGTAACCACAAGTCCTGGTCTTCCCTCCCTTAAGACTTTGTGATAGCTCTCCCATTTTGATGTCACTGCTCCAATGATAACGTAAAAAGCTTCAGCGGTCACAAAAATGCTGAAGGTAATAATCTGCAAGAGATGCAATTCAGACCACGAAAGATTTTTCACTGCACTTTGAAATTTGTTTCTTCAGCAACAGTCTTGAAAAAGACAAGCTTAATCTGCCTGGGAGGTAGCAAAAGCAAGGAAAATGCTGGACAGCCATAAGGATGATCCAGGACGTTCCAGCATGACTCCTCAAATGAGCTGAGGGGTGCACAAGGTTTTTAAACACAAGGAGCAGCAAACCCAAGACAGCAAGGCAAAGGCTAAAAGCACAATCATTTTATAGGAAATCACCTCTTCAATTCATCACATGGACTGACTGCAAGGAAGAGGCTGATACCCACACTCCAAACAGGTACCACATAGGCCCCAACATGGCTGAAAATTTATTTTCATACACAGCTGTTAGGAACTTGAAATTTCAAGCATCTATAAGTTGGTGGTCTACATAAGAGAACACACAAGTGTATTTGTTAGCCACAATTCTCCAGATGCACTGTGTCTACAACCCAAGAACAATGGGGTTATCAGACCAAAATAGTAGTTTTGATGAGTTACCCTGCTTCTCAAAACAGAACAAAGTCTCCCAGAATAAGCATTTCAAAGTACCTTTTATGTCTGAAAAAAAACATACTTGCACCTTTGGATATACTGATTGAGTTAGCACAGCATAACTTTCTAGCACAGGTAATCCCTAAGCAGTGCAAAGACACTGCACAACAAATATCAAAGCATGTCAGTATGCAGATATTCAACAGTCATACCAACCATACTAACCAGTATTATTCTCACCTACTGCTCTCTATAGCAATCATAAGATCTTTCATGGTTATGCTAGACCTCTTAAAGAGGTGCAATAAACCTTAGACAACATTTCTTTTTCAAATTGTGTAAATTTCAGATCTTTAGAAGATCAAAATTAAAACCACTCCCGGTGGCAATCATCCAGGTATCTCTTTTCTGGACAACCAACCCTATTTTGAAAATCCATAGAGACATAAAAGGCCATAACTAGATATGGTGCCTTGAAAACGAAGCCAGCAGAAAATGGAGAAACAAAAAGGTGCAGAAGAACTAAGTTATTAGAAACAGCTTCCTCTCTATGGCATCAGTCATAGATTTTTTTTCAAGCTGATAATGCAGCATCCAAAAATACCTGGTAGGAAACTAAAACTTGACATCATGCAGAAACGTAATGCTACAAATGAAACAAATGACACTACTCTTTGTTTTAAAATGGTTTAAAACCACTTTTGCCCCAACCTGGCTGAAGACTCGGTAACTCCAGAACAATGGCATCCTCCTTTTGCTTCACTGCCCAACCTGCTACACATCCTCCACACAGCCCATAAACAAGAGATACAGATGATGCTTCAGATAATTCACAGTAAACAAGTCCATAACAATATGCACAACTCACTTGCTTTGAAAATTCTGTTTTACCACATAGATGTTTTAAGAGTGATCCTCAAAAGAAATCAGTTGTTACATGAACATCAGAAATAATGAAAATCTGCATTGTGGAATTTTGTTATGTACTTTTATGTTTTCTCCTGCAGTAACACAATTTGCCTCCAAATCCTTACAATTCCCATTCCCTGCAATTCCTTTGGTTTCCCAAGCTCTCATGATCTTCCTTTTTTTCCTGTGTCCTTTAAGAGAGACCATACACTGCAGCTGTTTGGAAGTAAAATACTAACTGCCCAACAGCTACCTGTGTCCATAGATCAATAAGTCAGACAAAACAGCAGCAAATCCCTTCAAGCCGTTTGCTTGAGAGAGCAGACTAATTTATCTGGTACTTAACCAGTGAATTACTAGAAGTTTTTTTAGAACACTAAAAAGCCTCCCTCAAGTTTGAAGCTATTTACAGAGAAACAGGACTAAGGGAACAGTATGACAGCTTTACTTAAGAATGCCCATTTCACTTTTGCATGGGAAGGCAGCCTGAGGAGGTAATACACCATGGTTTTTCAGTCTTTTCCTACTTTTTCTTGTGTTCATATTTTATATTATTGACTAAATTCTCGTCTGTACCATTCTCCCCTAAAATACTATAGAAAATGTATACACTAGGAAAGTTATCATATTACAAACACCGGTTTGGTAAAGACTAACAAAAAAGGATAAGAATACATCAGTGAATATATTTTTATATTTTTTACATACCCTCCAAGCTTGTAAAAAAATCCCTCTCATTGCTGAACACATCTCTCAATTAATTTATCTGGCACTTCCTGAGAATGTACCAAGTATGACAGGAAAGAGAGGACCCAACATCCCCTACACTTCTGGGACTGAAAAATAAACAATAAAGTGCATATTTTTGTCTGTCAGATGAAAACAGACTGTTTGTACATAAACCAGCAAGTAAGTTAGGAAGAAGGGATGAGGCAGAAGTGTAGCTCTGATTTAAATACAAAGAGCTACTGATGCTTTACCCAGAAGCATTTATACATTGAATACCCATAACAAAAGGTACTTTTGGGTGTGTGGGGAGGAAGTGTGTGAAAAAATTAAGGTTGAAAAAAAAGCAGTCTCACAAGACTGAGGTGACACTTGTGTGCTGAAGCAAACTGAGTTCTCACCATCATTTCTGATCGTGTGCAACTAAACCAGTCCCAAATTGCTGCTCTTTCTCTACTTGCAATGCCTGAAGCAGGCATCCCCAAGCTAAAGATAACATGCTCACTACACAGTAACAGCAAGTTTTTCAGGCTGCAAGAGACTGCTGGATACTCCGATAATGCAATCCCCCTGCCCAGACCACACCAATTTAGAGCAGTGCCTTGTTGGCTAAGCTGTGAATCTCTCCAAAGTTGTAAGGTCCATAAGGTCCGCAGTTCTCCGCCTCAGAGGGAAGAAGGATTCTAAATTATCTGCCAAATATTTAGATATTTCTGCCTGAGCCCTAATCCCAGTGACTCGCCTTACCAGCATGCAAAAATCTGGCACTATCTTTTCTTCATCTGCCGTAAAAGGAGACCACAGGCCATTGGGATCTCTCAGATGGGATCTCCCCTGGGCCATCTCTTCAACCATGCCGTGCAATCCTAGAGTCCTCTACCCCTCCTCACAGGTCCCAAGCTCCAGCCCCTACATCAGCTTGCTGCCCTTGAGCAAGCAAGCTCCACTAGGTCAGGAGCTGCTACTGCTATTATTGGCTGGGTGCTACCCAGCCAATAATTTTTACCATATTTACCACATTCATAGCTTTTCCCTAATCCTTCATGTTCAGAATGCCTCATAAAATAAAAAGCTGCCAAAATGTAACAAATCCTTTAAGTTATTTTTCTTCCATGTTCAAATTCTTCATTAGTCATATTTTCTGGTATCTCATTGCATAAAAGCAGTGATACCAATACTCAAAAGCAGTGAGCCAATACTTTATGGGCTCAAGAGACTGACAGTATTATAAAAATTAAATTAAGTTCTAATAAAGAAAAGAGTATTTTTCTACCTCATTCACTTTTTCAGTCCAACTCAACAGGCCCTTGTGACGAACAACATCAAATACATCTTGACTCTCACTTTCTTTAAAAATGTCCCTGCAGTATGTACCTCAGTTTGCACATCTTTACAAGCACAATCAAATATTTCTTAAGTTTGAAGACACTTGTCACACCGGTGGCTAAAAGCTCTCACTTCCAAGCCTTCAAAAATCAAAATGCATTTCTGAAACAGCTCAGAAGTCTAACCTGTACCCAGCCTCCAAAATAAGCGGCAGAAGTGGTTTTCAGATCATATTATAAACACTTTATGTAAACTTGCTCAAAAACACACACAAACCACAACGATTACACACTCACAGGGTTTCTGTGCCAAAAGGCTCAATATCCTACTACTAAATCTGCATGATAATTCTTTCCAAAAACTACTGCTTTCTCTGCTTGGCTTTGGGCCATTTCAACATATAAACAGGAAAAAAGTGATGCCATGGAAAAGATATATACAGAGAGCCTGCACACACTAAAAAAGCAGATAAACACGTTTTTAATGGAAATTCAAAATATCACTTCAGACTGTTGACTTGTAGGTAGAAAGAAAAAAAAAATCCACCACAATCCAGATCCCACAAACATTTGCACAGGCTCTTAATGAAAGCAGAAGTATCCATGTGCCTAAAAGCCAAAACCTCACAGAGCAAGAACCCAAGCAGAGAGTAAACACAGATCTCCAATATTTTCACTTCGGAACCTGAATATACTTTATGTGCCAAGCAGCAAAAGATAAAGTGGAGATAACTTTCAGCTGTGCTGAAAAAACAGGCAGGAAAAGTTTCCAAACTATATGTTGCTGTTCCATGGTGCAGGTTCAATCACGTGGCACAGGAGTTGTTCCAAGTACTCTCCAACAGACTCAACTGTTCTATACACACAGCTAATGTTTCTAGCCATACTTCAGTGGTTTAATAGCCATTCCTTGGGCTCTTGTACAACTAGAAGTCATGCAAACAAACACAGTGCATGGCTTTTAGCAATTTTTAGACTATTTAAAGGGAGTCTTCCTAACAGGGAATCTTCCAGGCATGCAGATTATAAAGTATTTTAATAAGATTCACAGAATCCATACTTTACTCCTCCACAAGCTGGCAGAAAATTTATAACATCACTACCTTCCTTGTACCCTCCTTCCAGGAAAATGTGCACAAGCACAAATAACTTTTTTTTTGTAAGTAGAGATTGGTAGTATTACAGGAGGAAATCCAATTCCACTATTCATAAAGGATATCAGAAACAATCATAAATACCCTCTAAAGATTTAAGCAATATTTTTTACTGATACTGGCTGCACACCCTTGTGCTACAGTTGTGGGTATCTTACACAGAAGAACAGAAATTCATTTAATGACTATAAGTTTTTCAAGGGGTTCCTGGGCAAGGGGTTATTTTGCTGGAATTATCTTCTTGTTGTTTGGGTTTAGTTTGGTTTTTGTAATTGAAATGCTAGAGTACGTTTCCTTTAATATTTTAATTTCCCATTTGGGATTGTCCCTGAAGCTGGTGACCAAGCCCAAATGCTTAGAGATGTGAGCTTTGAAATACTACAATGAAGGCTAGTTGTTATAACAGCCCATGGTCAAGAAAACCACACCAGCTGCCAGACAATGCAGCAAGAAACACAGACTGTCGGGATGCAGAACCCCAGTCATTACAAAAGACATTAAAGAAACATCTTGACACACTTTCCCACCCTGAGACTGATAGCAGATGTTACTTCTTCATACACTGTGGTGGCAAAGGGCTTGCATGAGAGGAATGATGCAGAGACTCAACCTAAACACAGTGCCAGGGATAACTGGAACAGCAACTCAGGAGCTTAGAGCTGGGATGCCGGGCTCTCCATTGAGAAAATCTAAAGAAGAATGTCTTCAGAATGAACATTAGGAGCATGTGTGTGCATTTCAGAAGCTCAATATCATGCTTGCTTAAAATAGTTGTGAAAATAGCTGTGGCTTACTATTTAAAAAACTTCCTGCATCTTTTCTTAAGTGAGGTATGCATTCTTTGCCCTACATTATACATCAAGCAACTTCCTGAAGGAAGCTTTATTTTAAGTCATCAAAACACAAGAATAGGACTATTTTTCCTATCAAGAATGGAGGATCTTTTCTTTATGCAAGGAATTCTAACAGCCAGGCATTTTTCCTATACTTCATATACACAAAAAAGGAAGGTTTAGAGGAAGCATAGAAGAATGCAATGAGAAGGTCTTGAGAAAAAAAAAAGGCACAAAAAAGGTTATAATGTAACAAATCAAACAAACCCAGAAAAACAAAGGTGGGGAAAAGCAGCACTATCTTATTGAAATATCCATGTAAAGGGAGCTCTCAGTGTGCCATGATTTAACCCTGACTAGGTACCAGCAGCAAATCTCCATCACTCCCCCCTTCTGCCAGTGGGATGTGAGCCAGAATCAGGAAAGGTAAAACTCATGCCCTGAGATAAGTTCTATATTTTATATCAGTTTAGTAACTGATATAAAATAAAACAGAAAAACAAAATCAATTATATACTATTATAATTATAATCAATAGGGAGATTAGGGGGTGGGGGGAAGGGGTGACCCAGGAATAAAACACAAAAGAAACAAGTCATGCACAATACCATCAGTCACCACACACTGACTGATGCTCAAAATGCCTGTCAGGAAGAAAATTAACTCTATTAATTCTATTCCGGCCAAAACCAGAGCACTGAAAAATTCGTAACATTCTCTCTTATTCTGATACCATACCTTCCTGTTAACCTATCCACATCTTCCATCACATTAACAGTGACAACCCTTATGTTTAGATGACACATCTCCATTTCAGCTTCTAATATGAAGCAGATGCCATACAAGATCATTTAAAATACCTAGGGTGCAAGAACTAACAAAAGCTGCAAAGCTATCAGTTGAAAAAGATTCAAAGCCTGTCTTCCTCGGGAAAAAAAAAAAAAAGGAAAAAAATGGTTAAAAAGATTCTGTCTGCATGTGGATTTCATTTTGCCAAGATAATTTGTGGGTGAAAAAAGGGCTGTATAAGCAGCAAAACTAAACATTAAAAGGCAAAGAAAAACTCCAAAGCCCACCATTATTTTTTAATTGAATACAGCTTTTCCAAGAATTCACAGTGTTCTCAATCATGCTCATTAATGTTCTTTAAAGCAGTTTATCATTTTAACCTTCTGTGACAATGCAAATATACTTCTCAAGCTCAGTATTTTGATGACTTTGGATAATTTAGATTATTTCATAAGCAGATGTTACAAAGCAGAGCATGCATTTCCAAATTAAAGACATATCTCTGGTCTTCTTAAACTGAAACTTGTACTTTAGATAATGTTCTGAATTTTTAATTTCCATGCTTTTGCACATTTTACATCTAAAATATACCAGATTAGACAAGGATCAAGGTGTTCATACTATGTGAACTACAATCAAAAGAACTGTATATTAATTTATATTCTATATTTTCTTTTTTAAAAATTTGTTTCAGTCTCACACTATCACTAAATACTTAAGTTGCAGGCAGGGGATGGCAGTACATTAACACTTGCTAACATCCACTAGAGCTGCCTTTATGCTGGCACCCAAAAGAAACACCTCCAAACAACAATTTCAGGCCATAAAATCATAATTTCCAGTTCCTGTGAATTCTACAAGTTAAAAGTGAAATAAAAATGTAGAAGTGATAGTCACACAGCATGGCTTAAAAATGAATGCAGCTTATCTGAAAATAATTGTAACAGAAATAAATTTGCATTTATTTCCCAAATAAATCCGATAAATATGCAACTCATATCTCTTATAACTAACTTCTTGAAACAAACATTATTATTATATGTGTCTTAACATTAAAGCTGTAATTACAATAATCTATTCAATGTACAACTAATTTATGTAAAAACATAGCCTCCTATCTTCCTTTATTATTCAAAAGTAGTGAAACTAACACACCAACATTATAATAAATTAATTCCGATATGCTAAAGGTAATTGCAATCTCATGTCCAAAACAGAATATGTTCAAACATGCAAAGTATCAGACTGGCAGTATTGTGGCAATTCTAACCAAGACGTACCATCAAGCCATTTCTTTACATCACACTTTTACCAAATTAAAATGAAGATGCTCTAATGACAGTTTCTGCTTTCAGTGGGTTTTTTGTATTTGTTTATTTTTTCTTTAGTCTACCAAAATCAGTTGTAACTCTTGAGAAATCTCCACATATTGAACATGCTTCAGTTGTTCCTACCAAGAAGCTATCTTTCCATCTCACTTTATTTTATATGGTTATAAAGCTGTGAAGGCATCACCACGTCATAAATAAAAAAACTAGTGTCTATTACCAGGCATGCCAGAATTAAATATGACTCTCACTGTAAAGCCACATTAACTGCTCTCCAGTTTGAGAGCAAAATCACAAACACCACACAGAGATGGCATAACTATGCACAACTGCTAAAAGCACAAAAATTTATATGTGTCAATATGAACATACAATTCTTGTAGAACTGCTTAGCATATACAGAATTAAGCAGACTCACTAATATTTCAGCTTTCTACTGCACTTAACAGACACTTCATATAATCGTCACAAGAAGTCCAACTCCTCTCATTCTTACAATCAGCTTGGCTTGAAAACTGGCACTAATCCTGTCAACAGAAGTTTCAGCTTCTCCATACCGAAAGACTTAGCAAACACAGTTTTCTGCCAAAATAAGCATCTTCCATTACCTCTCTTAATATAGGACTTAACCTCATGTGCACCTTAAAAAACAACTAAACTAAAGACTTAGCAACAGAAGGAGAAAAAGCAATATTAGGTAGACTTAGCAAAGTTCATCAGATGACATCCAAAGAGCTGTTATGAGTAACAAAGATGTTTAATAGAAAAGCTGTTTTCACCAGTTATGGATGTAACACCATGTGTTAAACACAGCACAACTTTCAAAAGCCATCTTTCCTTGCCAGAAATGAGAATGTCAATACAGACCTAAAAACAAAAAACAAATGAACAAAAGGCAAAACCCAAACAAAAAAGCATATAAACAAAAAAAACCCTAAGACTTTCCACTACAGACTCACTTTTCCTAGCTGACCACCTTTCCTCTAGACAAATGAACAAAAGGCAAAACCCAAACAAAAAAGCATATAAACAAAAAAAAACCCCTAAGACTTTCCACTACTTTTCCTAGCTGACCACCTTTCCTCTACGTGAGTTACTCTTTTTCACCAAGGAAATGCAGGTACCCCAGTGCAGGCAAAATACGCTATGGACGCTGAAATGCCTTTAAGATCAGGATCAATTTTCTAAACGAGTTACTCTTTTTCACCAAGGAAATGCAGGTACCCCAGTGCAGGCAAAACAAGCTATGGATGCTGAAATGTCTTTTAAGATCAGGATCAATTTTCTAAACAAAGTAAAGAATCATCAGCATTTCTAGTTTAGAATCTTTTCACATCTGACAGCCATGAATGGAGACGGTGCATTCTGTTGACACATACTGGAGAAACCACAAAAGAAACAACACCAAAAGAGACCCAACCATCACTGAACATTTTTCTGCTGGAAGAAACGACATAGCAAACATTCTCCTAAATTTGCATGTAAAGTACAGCAATTTCACTGCCCCTCAACATTTGAAGATTAGATCATAATACAGGTTTTTATTAAAAGTTAATATATTAGGATCAAGAGTACAACTAAGAGGATGCTCAGCAAAGCAGTCCGAGTTTAGCTTGTTTAGTTTAGTTAGAATTTAGTTCATCGTTTTTCCCTCTGGTGACCAACATTTGACTGAAAAAGACAGACCTTCATGAGGAGTCTTTTCCTTTGGAGAAAAGCAAGCAAGGAAACAAACACTTCTCATGGCCAATCTAGAAATCTCCTGGATTTGTCTGTAAATTATGACACTATTTCAAAATTGTAAGATAAATCACATATCATACTATTTGAAAATGTTTTATGTATTTTTTAGACAATGACTAGCAACAAGCATTCACCTGCTACTGTGACTTAAGTATACTGTAAAACTTAACCTTTCAATTTGGGTGTCTGAAGAGCTCTTTTAAGCAAAATCATTTTGGCTATTGCAATTGCCACTAAACAAAGGACTTTTAAACACAGGAACTGTATGAGTGAATACCAAAACTTCAGCGAGCAAAATCATTTTGGCTATTGCAATTGCCATTAAACAAAGGACTTTTAAGGGCTTTTAAACACAGAAACTGTATGAGTGAATACCAAAACTTCAGAACAAACCCCCCAAAAGCCCCTTTCTGAAGAAAAAAAAGTCCAGTATTCCTTAATCCAGCATGAAGGTCTTTGTAGACTAGGCCTGTGATTAATACGTTATATGGTAAAGGTTATAATTTTCTCCACCGTGACTTTCCAAATCATGGAAAATACAAAAGCTTTTATCTCCCAACAGTAGCATACTAGGTCAATTTGTCTATAGGATTGCTAAGAGCTTAAGAAGATTAAGAGAGGTTTTGAGATCAGGCTTTAAGATAAGATTATCATCTACACCAGGAATTTCCATGCAATTTTAAAACAAAAAGTTGAAATAGAGTTTCATCAGACAAAACCTCAATTTCCAAATAACGTATACTGAAAAAATATTTTTCTCCTAATATATTTTATTTGGAAGGCCTGGGATACTAATCTGCCCCATGTACTGTGTGGTCTCAGGACACAGCAAAGGCTGCTTTTGAACTATATGATACAATGCAAAGGTAAAAATTCAAGTTCTCCCTCAACTTTCTTCATTGTAATGCTTTACTGTGGTGTCAATCATGAATTTCAAGAGGAGCTTGTCTATAAACCCTACTTCATTTCAGAGCAAGATTCCTATCAGTATAAACACTCAGCTAAGTGCCCAAGACATAAGCACCACTAAAAATACATTCTAAGAAAAGATTTAATTAGACACCTCATTTCTTCACCCTCCAGGCCCAAAGAACAATGTCTTGTTTTCTGACCTTCTCCCATACCACTTCCTAATTAGTAACTTCATATACACAAACAACTTAATTCTGGCTGCCATTCACAAAGAGCAGCTTAGGAAAACATCTAAGGCCCTGATCCCAAAACCACACAGACACGCGTTTAAATATAAGCATGTGGGAAACTCCAGCACAGCCTTGGAAGCAGCTCTTGTGTTTGACTATAAACAAGCACATCAACCCATATGTTAGGACCACAATCCTGAAAACATCGAAGCTTCAGGATGAACGAACCACATGTTCAAAACCAGCTCCTCAGAGGGACCCTGCTGTGGAGCGGTTTCTAAGAGGAAATCCAAAAATACGTCTGTGGAGCTGACGACGAGAGCGCCGAAGACACTCAACGGGGGTCTCCCAAGGCAAAAGTCTGACTTGCAGTCAGCATTTTGGAGCACCACGAAAGAACTTGGTAGGACCGGTCGCTGTGCTCCGTGAATTCCCGCAGCTACCGGCAGCCCGCCGCGAGGGGCGGGGCCTGGCGCCGGGCACGGGCACGGACACATCGCCCCCTCCCTCTCTGCCTCACACACACTCACACACACAAAAATCCTTCCAGGAGCGGGGCTCAGCCGGCAGCCGCTGCCTAAGGGAGACAGGGCTGCAGAGCTGCCGAGGCCCCGGCGCTGCCCAGGGCACATCAAAGTGCGATAAGACGCAGGCGAGAGGGCGAGAGGGGCACACGGTGCCCCGCACAGCGCAGCCCCCGGAGCTGCACCGGCGGGCAGGGGCGCGGGGCTGGGGAGCGCCGGCGGCAGCAGCGCGACAGCCGGAGGCGCCCGCCCGAGCGCCAGCACTGCGGGCTGCCCGCGCTTCGCCCCGCCGCATCCCGACCGACCGTCGGGGAAAGAGCCATCGCCACGCCGGGCACGGGATCAAAGGCGGCCCCGAGCACTCCGCTGCCGGCCGGGCGACACATGGCCTGCCGCCAGCCGCCGCGGCGATTGGCCTCGCCGTGCCCAGAACAGCGGGAGTTTGCCCTCCCTCCCGTCCCGTCCCGCCTGTGGCCCCCACCCGGGACGGACCCCGGGCGCTGCGGAGGGCAACTCCGCGGCCCTGAGGGCCGGCTGCGCTGCCAGCCGGCGGTGGGACGCCCGGACCCGCTCGCACTCCCCCGGGGCCCCTCTCCCGCTCACCTGGTGGCGGGGCTCTGGAGCCCGGGGCGCCGCGGGGTGCGCCGTGCCCGGCGGGGCTGCCCCGGCCCTGGCTCCGCGCTCCCGCCTCCGGCAAGCTCGGCCCGTGGAGGGGCGGCGGCGGGCAGAGGGCGGCGGGCGGCGGTAAGCGACCGGAACCGCCGCTCATGGCGAGTCCCGGGAAGCCGGAGCAGGAGCGGACACGGGCGCGGGTCTGGGGGAGTGCCGGGAGAAGGGAGGCAGCCGAGGGGGAGGTGGAGGCGGCGACGGCGGCCCCACCAGCGGGGGAGGAGGCAACGGAGGAGGCGGGGGGCGGCGGAGGGGAGGAGGAGAAGGCAGGCAGGAAGGGGGCGGCGGAAGAAGCCACCCATCTGCCGCGGCGGCCTGCCTCGCCGGCCTGCCGGAGGTGCCACTCGCCGCCGCTTTCCTCGCCGCGCGGAGCGACGCCGCGGTCCCGCTGGCGGCCAGGGGCATGGAAGCCGGGCACGCGTGGGTGGCATGGGCGGCGTGGGGAGCCTCCGGCCGGGGCGCAGCCCACCGCCGGGCGGGGGGGCCGGTGCCCAGCCGTGCCGGCCGCCCCAGCCGCGCAGCTGCTTACTGCTGCCGCCGAGGAGGAGGAGGAAGTCTCCCCGCCTGCTTCCTCCTTCCCTGCCTCCCTCCTTCCCTCCCTGCCTCCAGCCCCAGGGGCTGCGGCCCGCCGGCAGTCCGGCGCCTCCCTAAGGCCTCTCGCCGCCCTCAGCAGCGCTGCCGCAGGGCGTGACGAGCCGCGGGGCGCGCACAGGCGCGGCCGCCCCGCACTGCGGCGGTGCCCCCTCGGGACGGCGGCAGCGGGGTCTGTCCCCGGACCCCCGGCGGGCCGCAGCCCCTGCGCGCAGAGCCCGGAACCATCCTCGCCCTGTCCCGCGTTCCGTCTCCGCGGGCCAGGGCGCCGCCGCGGGCCTTCGCCCTCGCTGTCCGGCTCCGCGCCCCCCGACTCGGCACGGCGCTCCGGGGACGGGGGCGACGGCGCGGGGACAGGGGGCAGGGGGCAAAGGTTGCCATCGACGGGTGAGCCGGCCCCCAGAGGCACGTGTAGGGAGCGGGGACCGCCCCATCTAGGCGTCAGCGGGGGCGGTGAGTGCCGCTCACTCCCAGGGACAAGCCGCGCCTGCCGGTGTATATGCAAAAAACTCAAGGATGTCGGTGAAGGGATAGGTTAAGGACAGGGATTTCCTTAAGCTGTCACGGTGACGCCGGTTTCGTTGTCAGAGGAACAACATTCTAGCAAATCCTTTGGCATGAGAAGACACCAGGAACGCAGCCAAGACGCCGCTAAGAGTTTCTCTGAAAGTGAGGGAAATGCCTCTGTGCGTGCGTCCATGTGCCTCTGCCATGCGGAGAAACAGCTGCGCGTGCCGAGTGAGCCCAGCGGGTTTGGTTCTCAGAAAGAGCGGAATAGTGGGAAAAGTGACACATGCATTAACAAAGAAAATGCACAGGGAAATTTACTAGCCAGAGGGGTGCACTTGCTGTCCTCAGTGGAACAATAGTAATTCTCCGAGATCTAAATGTGCACACAGAATTCTTTTCATTTTGCACATCACAGCAGTGCTGCCTTCTCCTGTGCTATGCTGTGAGTGGGAAATATTTCCACAAATCCTGCATTTGCCAGCATTACCCCACTGTGCCAGTTTTTTCTGACACTCCATGTCGTTTGGTTGGCAAATCCAATGTGGGAGCAGGTGACCACGACTCCCCAGAGGATTAACAGCTCTGGGGTTTGTAGCAGGCTATTGATATGATTCTTGTGTCCCAACAATTTTTTAAGGTCATTCAAAACCTTTAATGATTTGTTTGCTTAAGCTTCATGGAGTGTTTCAGGTCTCCAGCCATGAAATCAGAAACAACTTCAACAGCTTCTATTTCCTGATTCTGTGAAACATGAGGGTCTGAAGTACTTCCCTTACACTTCACCTTTCCAAGGTGTCTATGCTTTTTTCAGATTGCTGCTTTCTGGCATGCACATGCAGCCTGCATGAAGCTCCTGGCAGTTCACAGCTGGCAGAAAGTGATGAACAGAGCCACTATTGCATTTGTGATGATTCATTTTTCACTCACTTCCTGGCAGAAGTTGCTTTAAAACTACTCCCATATTGAAGGTAATACCTAAAAGTGCATTGTGGCACAGACTTCCTTTTTTTGTGAGCCATCCAAAAATGGCAAACTTGAATACTCATTATACACTACAGGAAAAGGTGTGAAAATAACACCAGTCCTTCAGCTAAGACAAACTTATAATTTTGTATGCAGATTGTCTTCTAGAAATAAGAATAGGTGTTTCTGCAGTATGAAGTTACTTCAGCTGTTAGTCTAGCACACACTCCAGACTACAGGCTGTCTGGAAGTTCAAGAAGGCTGTTTCTGTGCAGTTTGCGGCAGGAGTCTTGCAGACATGACCTGACAGTTGTGGGACACTGCACTTCATTTGCTTCTGGAGCTTTGGTGTTCCATTTTCCTGTTAGTTCTAAACTTAAATAAAGCCTTTTCAGGATAACATCATTGCAAAAGCTAGATCAAGATTTTAATTTTTTTTTCCTGGAGTCATTTTACTCAAGTATGGTGAGAGATACGACCTTTAATCTAATACCCTATATAGGGTAAGTGCCACATTTGAAAAATAGGCAAGCTTTTAGCAGTGCACAAAAAGCCTTGAGATCTGCTTAAGGTCTTCAGGTACTTAAAGACAAGGTTTTGTCTAAGGTTTTAAACAACTGTTTACTCATTTTTCTAAAGAGAAACATACTGCTAGCTATCCAGAATTACACTCCTTGGTAGTTTATATCCAATAGATCCAGGGGAAAGTTATAAAAAACTTTTTTCTTCTTCTTCTTTGTTGTGATTTTTGTTATAAAGTTGACAAACTTGTAATGCTGCCTAAAAAAACAATAAAAAATTGAAGTCTAGGTTCCCTTACCTCTCCCAATGGTCTGGAAGAATCAGTTACATGTATGATTTTCAGGGTTCTTACTGTGATACAATGTTGAAAAGTGTAGGATTAGATATATTGTTTCACTAAAAATTGAAAAAGTTAAACATCCACTGTGCCCAGAGCATCTCTTAAAAGGTGATAGTCTCTGAAATGGTGTTTAAGACTTTGCATAAGCCAGACTTTGCAATGGATGATTTCTGCCATGAATCCTTCATTATCTCTGTTTTGTTTCTGTTGGTGCTGCTGAAGTCCCCGATGATTAGAAAAAGAAAATTGCTGCAAGTAAGGCTGGCAGGATTGATAAAACTGATTATGGACCTTGAAAACTGATGTGATAACTGACCTGTGGAATGCCCCAAAGACCTTGGGGTGTGTTCATCTGAAGAGGTGACACAATCTGTAGTGCAGGTGAAGTGCCCGTGCAGCAATGCCCACAGCATGGGTAAAACCATGCAGCTGGAAACCAGTGTGAGCTGGAACACTGTGGTCTAATCACTGCCACTGAGATGTGGAGGGACAAATTGCGTGGCTGGAGCACTGCATCATGTCCAGAAGGGACAGGCAAGGAGGGGAGAGCGGGCAGCAGTGGGGATCATGTTATCTGTGTGGAAAATGGATGAACTACAGCGAGCTACCATGGAAAACCAGCAATGAGCAGGTGAAATGGGTAACATTTATAGGTAAAAACTGGGGTCAAGCCAACAAGGGAAATCTCATGGTTTATGTTTATCACAGGCCACCAGATCTAGGGGAGGATGTTAATGAAGTGTTTTTACTTCAGCCTCAGGAAGAGTCACACTCTGGGCTCTGATGCAGTGGGGGGCTTCAACTGCTCTGACATCTACTGGAAAAGTACACAGCAACTTCTGTCTCCTGTAGGCAGGCCAGGAGACTCCTGGAGTGTATTGAGGTCTTAATCCAGGTGATAGCCAACTAGAGAAGAAACTTTACCACAGTATTAAGAATAATAAGGACTTCTGTGGGTATGTGGTCAGAAAAGGAGACCAAAGAAAATGTAAGCTCCCAATAAATAAGACAGGATTACTGGTCTAGTACAGAAAAGGCTGAGGCACCCAAAATTTTTTGGCCTGAGTTTTGAGTGGTAAACTGTTTTTCCACATTTCTTTAGCCCCTTGTACCTAATCTAAACTAACCTTTCTTTGGTTTAGAGTGACTCTTCTCCACTAAGTTTTGATTTGTATGGAAAAAATGCACAGTTCAAATGAGTATGAGAAATACAGTGTGGAAGGAACAGTGCAGTCAAAAGGATAGGTGGTTTCATCATGCATTTTATTTTATCAGTAACAGGATGTTTCTCATCCTTTCAGTAGCTGCTCTGGGTTAACCCTGACAGTCAGGCTCTATGTAGATGACAAGACTTTTGCCCTGTAAAGGTACATGTTTTCCACAAGAAACCCAGGTAAAACAGCTTCAGTCATTCTAAATTTCTTATACTCTAGTCTTCAGATATATTAAAATGCCATCAAAGAGGGATGTTGTGAAGCTCTTCTGTGTTACAGTGGAGAATGTGATATTGTTTGCAGTAGGTAATGCAGCTTTATCCCACACTTTAAAACACCATTCATGCATGCTTCTGTTTCTAAACAAGCAGTAGCAGAAATACAGACCAGTTTTTCAAATGACTATTAAACACGGTGGCTAATATTTAAACCCAATGTGAAGTTATATGATTGTCATAGCTGCCAAGTAATGGTAGAAGAGTGTAGCCAGACTGAAAGGAACATCAAACTGAAGAGAAGTAGACCTGCTATTACAGATTTAAAAGCTAACCTTTAGACAGTTAGATTCCTGAACTGTGTTCACTCATCTCCTGCTCAGATTTCTGCTAGTGTGTATTCAAGGGACAGTCATGAGTGGTCTCATGGGGAAAGAGAAAAAAGGTGCACCACACCCTCTGACTCACAGTTTGCTTTATGCAAATACATCCCTGGCTGTCAATCTGTTGCAAACAGCTGCTCCTTTATCCCGTAGCAATCTAGTTGACATTTCACATTACAAGTTACCTTCTAGTGCTATCCATCCTGTAGAGTGATTAAATAATTAGATCATTGAATTTATATTATTTTGAATTTATATTGATAGAAGAACTGATATATTAATATTATCATTATTGATTAAAGAACTAGAGGAGTGGGGAATGGGGAATTGTTACCAGGTCTCATTCTCCCTGTGTAGCTGCTGGTAAAAAGTCTCATGGCACATGGTGACTGCCAGTAGATTACAGAGCCTTGAACAGTCCCTGAACTACTCGCTGCAGCTGTTCCCAGGAAAAGTGATATAGTTAATATTCTTAATGAATAAGATGCTGAACAACACCAGCAGTATACTTTAAATATCTTGATGTGGTATTCAGGAAATCAGGAGATTTCCTGATTCAGGAATCAATACCTATCACTCAAAAACGCAGAGTCACTTTGCTGGACATTCAAGGGAAAGGAATAAGGGAAACTGAGAACAAAACTAGTCATTACTGAGGCTTGGAGACAATCCAAGATTTCTTTCTCCTCCACTAGGAACTGATAAATGAATAAGTGAAAGTAGTCATTCAACTTGCATACTACAGAAAGTAACTATTTAGAAAGGATACTAAATATTCCCTGGAACTTTATTAATACACTGATGAGGAAGTGTTATAACTGGAGACAATGTTGACAATATCTGAAAAGATAGGAAGCTTTGTGTATCAGACAATGCTAACCCTTGCATTGAGACGTCTGGTATTCTATATTGTAAACCCACAAAAGCTGGTAAATTCTGCAGTAACTTGGGCAGTGAGGTCCAAATATCTAAAAGCTCACATCAATGCTGGCAGAATTCTGGACTTCAACTTAGGACCAGTATGGAATACAACATACTCTCAAATTGAAGAACTGGAAACCTGAAAAAATAGATATGAAAAAGCTATTATGTAACAAAGACAAGTGACTATTGCAATCAACCATAATACCTTCTGGAATTTTTTTGAATCATAAGAGAAATTGAACAAACTGCTGGACATCATTGATGTGATATTTTTATGGGATTCACACCATCTGTATCTGACATATTACATCTTGTATCCTATGATCATTGTAATATTATGTTCTGTTTTATTAGCCTTTATATTCTTGTGCTGGTATATTTGCATATTGCTTTTCTCTCTGTGTCAAAAATATATCACATTTAACACATCAATTGTTAAATGATTACCTGCCAGTGAGAATACTGTCTCCTTCCAGATGTTGCATAATAGTGTATAAGAAATGTATGTATAATAAATGGAAGATGTGCAAGGGATACTCTGAAAGCTAGGTTTATATTTGCTTATTCACTAACAGAGCTTAAGAGCCTGGTTTAAAGAAATAATCAGTATGCAGTCTTGAACTGTGGCTAGATTTCTTTTTTTAATTTTTCCATAAAATGCCTTTAAATGTCATTGTACCTTCTGTAAAGAATTCAAAGGTACAGGAAAGGAGGGAGGAACAAACAGCGATTTGATTCAGAACAGAGGGCTTATCAATCATAGTGACTGGAGTTTAGTTACAGAGTGAGAAGAGGACAGGCTAGAGCAATACACCTTGAGCTAGAGCATTGACAGAATATTAGCACTGCTGTTTTTGTTTATGTAACAGAATTTATTGCCTGCCTTGTTTAATGTTTCACAGGCTTTGTCTGTAGTTTCCCATCAAATGCGCGCTGAAGTAATTTCTCCTATCCCAGGCTGAAGTTTCCTGGAGAAATAAAACCAGAAATTTAAAAAATAGGTTTGAATGACAGAACCCTTAATTAGTGACTGTATGGGTCTGAGGCACAAAGAGAATTTACAAGATGTCTACATTTAGAATTGACAGGCTCTGTCTCTCAGTGTCTCTGGAGGCTGCATTTCACTCTTAGGCATATTTAGCAAGAAGTAGAGAGATTATTTATTCATCCACCAAAACCAGAAAACACAACTATAGAGACACTGATTACACTGTGATATTTATCTCCTTGCTTGACAAAACAACATGTTTCATTGATGCACATGCTTTTTTTTTTTTTTTTGGCTTTGACATTCTGCATTACTTTGGTGAAAAGAAAGGACTCTGCCAACAGAGCAGGAGAACATCTGTCTCTGTTAAAGGAGAACCTGTACTAAGTTTCCTTCTTTTCTCCAGTGAGACCCCAATACACATCCATAGATACAGAGAAGCAAATCTCGGATGAGGTGGCAAAGATTGGCATTGTTTGTTTGGCCTACTAATCTTTGAAGGCTTTGTTATTTACAAATTTCTGGAACAAGAGTGGGGTTCTCAAAGCCAATTCGTTTTAGTGGGTTAATTTATGTTCAGACTAAGGCTCCTGTTGCAGTTTGGTGAATGTCTATAATGGGGGCAGAGGATGTTGATGTGTATGCATGAGCATATGTGAATGTCCACATGTACAGTCTGGATAACCATTTTCCATCCAGAATAAATGTATGAAAAAGCAAGTCTCCTTGTGGATGGAGAAGGAAAAACTCCAGGCAATTCCAGAATCTATTTTTCAAGGAATACAGAGGAAGGAACTAAAAGAAGACTTTGTGGTAAAGTATTGGCTGACATATGAGCAAAGAAGCTGATAATTGATCCTTGTTGTGTTTAGGCAAGTATGCCTTTATATTATGTAAGAATACACAGGTAATGGCTATTTTATTGTATTGCTTGGGTTGAATTAAACATGTGTTTTTACTTAAGTATAAAGAGATCTAATGGAAATGCCTTAGACACAGTCTTCCTGTCACTGATGGTGACAAGGAGACTCTCCAAGGAGTCTACAGAGATGCAGCATGAGCTGAATCTGTATGTACAATTGCACCTGCACCCACCAGATGATTGTTGGCATGGAGCACCTCAGCCCAGCATTGGGTTAATTCCACAGCATCAGCTCTGTCTACCTAAGTGGCCCTTGAGCACTTGAATTACACATTCTGCAAGATAACACATTTATTTCCTCATCAGCAAGGGAATTTTCTCTCCTTCATATGATGGCTGATCTGTTTTTGGCATTCCTGCTTCCAGTCAGTTAAACCAGTTCTGCAGTTAAGTCTTCTGTGAACTACACCAAGTAATTCCTCTGTCACAAATTGCCATTGCTGAGCCATTTGCATTTGAATTTCTCCTTCATTACAAAAAACCCTTTTGGTTTGATGAGGGGAAATCTTCCACATGGCCACAGACTGGCTGTTTAAGGTTATGTAAGTGTTGTACAGTTGTAGCCATGAGGTATGTACATAGTTCCGTGGGGTGGTATAATGTGTTGTCTGCTATGACTTTCAGAAAGACCCCTCAGCTGTATTCAGTCAACATGTGGAGACAGTGAAGCAGTGAAGTGTGCAATAGGTTAAGTGTGCTGTGTGCTGAACCAACTTCTTAATGGTTCTCTGTGTGGACAGTCCTTTTTCTTCTGTAAAACCATCTCCAGAGCAAGGTGCTGCAAATAGTTTGATTAAAGGAGGCAGGACAAGGCTCTAAAAGGAGACTCCCTCACTGGATGACATGCTTGAAATATAATTAATATTTTAATTCCTCTTTGACTAAGATGCCTTTCCCTCCTGATCAGTAAAACCCTGCCATATCTTACAATAGTAGATTTTCTGGATGAGTTTGGCCAAACAAATGCCTTTTTGCCTGAGGCAGCTGGAATCATTGTCAGCATGTCTGCTCTTCTACTGAGCCCTTTCAAAGCCACTCTGCTAACTAGATGAAAGGGACACACTGGAGGACCAGAAGTCCTTGATTAGTACCTAAAGCAAAATATCATTTGTGACTATCAGCATGGCTTATGAGTAACATAATGTCATAATGGCTGATGCTGAAACAGATTGAACAGCTCACACCCCTACGATGTTTGTTAGAAGATGTTTGTTGGCTGGTGTTTGATTTGCAGCAGCCTAGAATGACTGATAGTGCAGGGCAAGGTACTACGGTAACAGATAGTAGATAACAGATCATGAGGCTGCATGCAGCAGAACTGAGAGCATGCAAGTTTCTGAGAGGGTTTTGTGACAGAACACACAATATATCCAGACAGTGAGGAGCAAATACTCCCAAGCAAGAGCTTTCACTTGTGTATCAATAAGAATACAAATCTTCCAGGGTCTCTAAAGGTCAATTTCTGTTTATGTGGTAACTACTATATCAAAAGAGAGTCCAGAATCACTGCATCAGGCATATTTTTTCACAAAGATGAAAGAACCTTGCTGAAATCAGAGACATTGAGAGGTGGGCTGTGGGGACACAGGGAGGAGAGCTCAGTTGGTGTTCCACCTTTGTCATGCCAAGAAAGACATCAGACTCACTCGGTGTTTGCTATAACGTCTGACTCTCATGTCATCATGTCCAGGAGACAGAAAAGAAAATGCAACTGTTGTGGTTCTGAATTAACTGTGTTGGGAAGGTGTAGGTGCTTGAATCAATTAAAATTCCTGCAGAATTTTATGCTCATCCCATAAACATCTGCCTGGCCAAATCATCACAATGCATTAGTGCAAAATAACCTCACTTCAGGCTCTAGGTAAGTCTGACAGCAGCTATCCACAGTGAGAAGGGCCATGGGTACATATAGAGCAATAGACAGACAGAGATCATCCCAGTGGGCAGTGGGAGGAGGTGAAAGAAGGGATGAGGTCACCCACAGATATCATTTGGGCCATTTGATTTTTTTGTGACATATATTAAAAAGATCCCTGAAGATAAGCCTGTCTTTGAAATCAGTCCTTACTGAACAGGGACCAGAGAACCTCAGTCATTTGTACTGTGTACTTCATAACATCACGGGACCCAGAGGTGCACAAACCCTCACTGGAGTTTTCCACTGATCTAAAGCATGGGCAAGCAGGGAGGCAGAGCAAGGACTGGTGAGTGCCTGAGCCACAATCTTGCCAGGTTCAGGATCACCACTATGATTCCCATGTTTGAAACTTGGGTGAAAACCTAGCATCAGCTTAAATTGGACCAGCAGAAGCAGCATTTCATTCCCTGTGCATGACACAGCTGAAAGACTGAGTCTAAGGAAGAACAAGCTCCTAAAACTCCTCTGACCATAGATATGTGCAAGGATTCTTGCTGGAAGGTCAGGATGATGGTGCCCAAGATGGCATAAGAACTCTAGCTCAGCTATGAGGTACAGTCCCCCAAATACAACGTAGCATGTACTTGATAATATCTTCCATTCTACAAGCCTCACTGTACCTCACTGCCTGTAGATAAGATGCAAATGTCAGAAGCTTGATACTGGAACAAGATCCAGAATCAATTCAGACAGTCCTGCAGGAAGATAAAATTTAGAAATCCTCTTCAATTTGATTGAATGAACCATACTCTGGAACAGCTGCTGTGTTGACCATGTCTTCTGCAGGTCAAGAAACTATGACACTTCATGTTGTGTCCCAGCTGCTTCCAGTCTGTAGCCCCCACTCTCCACCCCAGTTCTTCTCTTCTACAATTCAGGAAGATTTACAACATGGAGGACTATGAAGCCCTGAGGTGTTGTGGTATAACATTCTTGCACAAACCAAATCTCTCTCCTATTTGACTCCAGCAAGTCAATTAGATTCCACCACTATGTATTTTTCATCTCTGCTCTCACGTAATTTCTGATGCTAGTGAAGACCTTGTTCTCAGTGAGAAACTTCAGGACCTGTGCAGCTTTACCAAATGGAGCTCTCTGAAGGAACTTAAAAATGTACAGGGACTTCTTCTGGGTTGCAGGAAGTACTGGAGAATTATTTGATTTGCAGAAGAAAAACTGAAAAAGAGGCAGAAGATGTCAAGGCTAGATGGCACAAAGAATGAAGTACCACATTTTCAACAGGCGATGTTCAGTTTTTGAACTAGCTTCCAAAAAATCTAGTGGTTTTTTGGTTTTTTTTGAAGACTCGAAAATCAGATGAGATTCTTTTCCTGAAAAAATTGTAAGACAAGCATGAGTCTAAACATCCAATATTGATGTACTTGGAAGCCAAAGCTGAAGACAGAACTGAGGTCTAAAGTGACCACCTCTGGTTTGTAAATCTGCAATGTGTTCACTAACTAATGGAGGTTAATTTATTTTGTTGATAAGCAGTAGCTGGGGACAGCCGTAGGCATTTTTTTCTCCATATTTTCTTCTCTGATCAAACCTGCAGAGCTTTCTAGAGTTATGACCACAGGAAGTCCTGGCCTTTTTCTTGAAAGAATTGCACAGCTATCCTACCAATAATGTGATATAACCTACTGTGTGTATACATAGATTCAGAAATACATATATGCACTTACAGGTACATGTGTACACAAATACACCTAGAAGCATAAAAGGATGAAGCAAAGGTTATGTAGAAACTTCATAATCTCTGAAAACCTCTCTGTCAGTAAGATGTCAGCTCCTTTTTTTGTTTTAAAAAATCCAAACCTTCTTTTGCCAAGTAGTCATAATCACTGCTAACTGGGTCATAAATTCCACTCTGCTTGTTGCTGCTTCTTAGCTCATCACTAAAAATGGCCCAAGCAGATGAGTACTGCTCTCTGCAAAATGCAAATTTGAAACCTACACTGCTGGCTATTGGTAAGTGTTAGGAACTCTAATGCTGTTCATGCTTTCAGCACATAGAAAAACATCAGCCATGTGAGTGACTACTGTTACAGTCTTCATTTTGAAGATGTGGGCTGATTAATGCAGTAAAGCTGCTTACTCCTCCTCTTTCTCCTGTCCTCCATTCAGGCCAAGGAAGATCAAATTCGGATTTACTGATGGGAAACTGGAACAACATGGGACAACCCTCCTCACATGACAAGTTTATTAGTCTTCCAAACATCAGAGGCAGGCCTGCATATTAGTTGACTAAACACTAAAGGAGCAAAAAGGTCCAGATAGCTGGAAAATATTTATTAAGGAAATTTTAATTTATGTTTTGTACATTGGTGATGATTATAGAGGAAAGATGGATGATGGAGCCCTGTTTTCCTAGAGCCTGCTAAGGGGAAGTGGTAAATGAATACTTTGGTTTTCTTAGCTTGTCTGTGCAGACTTTGCTTTACTGATTAAACTATTTTTATCACAACACATGATTTTTCTGCCTTTAAGCTTTCTGATTGTCTTTCCTATCCCACTTGAGTGGATCCACACCATGGGAGTGGTTATGTGGGGTTTAGCTGCCTGCTGGGGTTAATCCATCATGATCTGCCAACAGTAAGCTCCTGCCATGGTTTCTGAGATGGGGAGCTTTCAAACAAAGGGTCATAAGACATGGATATATGCTTTTTATTGCCCTCTAATTTTGCTAATTTTAACTTTTAATGCAGGCCTGTAATTTCTAAGCACCAACTGTGGCTGTTTTCTGCAGACACTCATAGACCTATGGTGACATTTTGGCAAACCACTGGTTCCAGATTCTTCAAGCAATTTTAGAGGTGTTTTCCTGGGTAAAAACACAGGTCCAGACTAAAAAGTAGCATATTCTCTCACTTCTCTTGGTGAACAATGGCACACACTTTCACATGTTCTTCATCAGCATTATTAGTTCAATTCCTTCACATGTGCAGGGGACCCTGAAATCTAGCACTTGTGGCACAATCATGTCTCGAGCCTTGAGGGTCAGTGTGAATGTTAAAGAAAATTGACACAAGTAGCTTCATATTTCTAGTGGGATTACTTACTCAGGATTGACCAAGAGGGAATTCTATAGGCCTGCCTACCTTTATCAAAAGTAAAAGATTTAGATGGAAATGCTTAAATACCTGCATGACTCAGGCATCAAAGTCATGTTCAAATATGTTAAGGACCGGATCTTCAATGGCTGCTGTGTGCCAAGCTGAGATTTAGCAGTGATTGTGCCAAGCAGGAGTTCATCCCGCTGGCTAGATGAATGCACACCATTAAAATTATGCCCTTTAGGAATCTCATGAGACTTTGTGAAACTGGCATTTTCAAAGTAAGAAAAAAATAACTTTCTACTACTTCTTTTCATGGTTATCTATTACTTATCAGTATTTTAAAAATCTATATACGACATCCATTCAGCAAAATGCTCTTAAATGTTTACCATCTCCAGAAATAATGCTTTGAGGAACTGTAACAAATGGAATTAATGATGTTAATTAAATATATAATGCCTTTAAACAGATTGAAAATTCAAGGCATGATTAAACTACTAATGACAAAATCCTGCAAAAATGAGTAGTGCTAAAATTTGGGAATTGATCTTTGCTACCCTCAGCATTATCATGGAATCATGGAGTGGCACAGGTTGGAAGGGACCTTAAAATATCATTCAGTTCCAACACTGTCCACCATGGGCAGCAATGCCACCCACTAGATTAAGGTGCTCAGGGCTACATCTGATCTGGCCGTGGGATGGGACATCCACAAATTTTCTGGGCAATCTGTTCCAGTTCCACACTACCCTCTGCATACAGAATTCCTTCCTACCATCTAATCTAAATCTCCCCACATGCATGCTTTAAAAAAAAAAATAAATTAAAGTTTCAAAGCATTTCCCCTTATTCTGTCACTGTCTACCCGTGTAAGTTGCCATTAGCAGTGTGGTCTGTCCACCACCAACCTTTCCTTTGGCCCTGTACAAAAATGCATTGCAGCCCTGTCTGTCACTATGAGATAAGGTTTTTTTCTCACTGGCCATTAACCTTTTTCATCATATATGATGGACCTACTCTGGGTGTGAATTGTGGTTTCTCCACCCCCCTACCCTTTTAAGAAAAAAGCTTATGACAGCATGTTTGTCAGTTTTTACTATTGTTACACAAAACCTCAGTCCTCTTGTTAAAAATATTAACTACATAATGCAAAACATCTGCATTGTCTTAATTGGCAGAGATACTTTTACACTTTTATTGAACAGAGAACATCTTTGAGACAAAGAAACATTGTGACATTTATATGTAGCTGCTCAGCTGGCACTGGAAGATGTGCAAGGCATTTTGCATTTCCTCTCCATCACCAACCCACTCCTTGCTAAGGATAAGTGTTGATTATGCTGGTACAATTTCCCTTGGTAGTAGGTACTGCCTTTTCCCTGTTTCTTTCTGTTTCTGGATTCTGATATTTTTTTAAATACCTGGTGTTAATTACAAAACAATCTCGTGTGGGCCTTCAGCATATAAAAAACTCTTGTGGGTGCCTTGGTGGAACTGTGCTTTTCCTTACATGGGATTCCACAGATCAGTTAATGAAATGACACTAAATGGGAGGCTGAATCAGAAATATTATTGAGCACGAACACACCTACATATAGAAGTAAGTAAAGCTATTACATACTTTCCTCTACAGTGATCAGACTTTACCTAAACCCATTAAACCTTTATGGCTACATTTTCTTCTGCAATAGAGTAGAAATGCTTTAGACTGTGGATTACACTTTACAGGAGGCTTTTGAAACCACCCTGTAATTTGGATGCTGTAGTAATAGAAATTAAGATCTTCGGTGCATGGCAGTTCACAACCCCTTGTGGTTTGTGATAAACACAACCAATTAGCAAATCAAAGACTGGAATTAACCACAAACTTTTCTAAAAGCTGTGCTTCATAAGCTGAAAATTTGCTTCAAGCAACAAATAGTTGTGAGCTGCCAGTGTTAGACAAGAGATCAGCTCTTAGAAGATATATTTTCAAAACTGGTCTGTGTATGGATGTAGTACCACAGAATGCAAGAGGAAGTGGCAAAGAGAGGAGCTTACTGGTGAAACAGTATTTTGCCTGAGCCTAACACTGACTATGAGATAGACTCTTCACTCTAATAATAGCTACATTTAGTCTACTAATAGCATTCAAGGGGGAAATGGGATATTTGGCTCAAATTTTAAACAGTTGTTAACTTCATTAGTCTATTAGAGTATTTATCTATCAATAGCTATACAACAGTATTTTCACAGAAATGTTTCAGCATAAGAGAAAACGGCAACAAATTATTTCACAAACTAGGCATGCAACAACACTCATAGATAATTGAAAATGCAGGTTCAGCACAATATGATTTTCTGCATTCTGAGATTCTTATAGCAAAAGAAGTGAAAACAAGTAGCCTTAGGTATGAACTAATTGCCACTGTTCTTATATTCCCACTGCCAATGTGCTGTTTAACATTAGGTGTGAGCACAGAAGTCAGCCAGATGTGAGTGAAAGTTGGTTGCCTTTTTAAAAAGATACAAAATCTACAGTATCCATACTGGCATTATAGACCTGGGTAAGATATCTGCCAATGTACTAACTTGAAAGTTAGCAGTTTTTACTCCCATGGCTGGTGTTTACCTTGAGAGAATAATGGTTTGATACTTTCTGCTCCCAACCTGGGGGCTTAGCACCTTGCTAGACCACATTCCTATCTTGCTATACAGAAGAGGAGATGCAGAACACCTCCTTCTGGCAGCAAGTGCACTGTGTTCCATAAATGCGAGACAACTAAAGCCTGGAAACCATAGGTTTAAAACCAGACATAGACACAATTTGTGTCACAAACACCTCTGGGCAGATCCTGTCACAGTCAGGACTGGTATTTGCTCACAGCCCTGGAGCAGATGCTGTCACATACTGGCAGTGGAGACTTGGCAGGACATCGTGCAGACTGACCTGAGCTCTGGACTGATAAATGACTCTGCACAGTGCAGAGGCTTCCAGGTTCTCTATCAGTCCTTGGACCCCTTGGCATGTGAATGTTGCATTTCTCAAAAATGTGCCTGCTTTTTCAAAGTGGACCTGATTTTTTTCATCAGGCCCTGGAATCTCAGGATTTCATAAAATCATAGAATGGTTTGGATTGGAAATGCCTTAAAGATTGCCTCATTTCAATACCCTGGCATGGGCAGGGATACCTCCCACGTGTCTCAAAAATTTGAAGCCATCCTCCTTTGTCCTGTCACTGCATGCTGTTGTAAAAGATCCCTCTCCAGCTTTCCTATAGGGCCCTTTTATGTACAGAAAATTCTGTAAGATCTCTCTGGAGAACTCTCTTCTCCAGGCCTAAGAAATGCAACCCTCTCAGCCTGTTTTCATAGAGAAGGTGCCCTGTCCCTCTGATAATCTTTGTGCCTCTGCTAGTCTCATTCCAACAAGCCTGATTCTTTCTTGTGTTGGGGCGGTCTTGTGTCGTGTGAGTCTAATGGCTGTCTGGCAGTTTGCTACTAGCTAAACTGACCTGTGTTCTTCTGCCCAATAGCTCAGAACCATAAATTTGAATCCACAGTCAGATCTTCTAGGAAGTCAGCTGGAAAACAACTCCAGGGCATATCTTTAAGTCAGGGATTCATTATTCACTTCACCTTCTATCTCTAGGCTACATCACTGAGAGGATTATTCTTCCAGCAAGAAAAGTTAAGGAGATCAGGTATATTTTAGACTTTTGAAATAACAAGCTCTTAGAAAACACACAGTTTCAGACCAAGGATTAATTTGTTAGAGAACTGAGTTTTTAGGAACCTGAGAAGGTTGCAGATGTTTTCACTCCTTGTATAAAGCCTGTGCTTTCTAGAAGAGATGGTACTCTTTGCAAGCTGTTTCATTATCTGCCTCTTCGAAAGACAAATGTCACCACCTATTTGAATGCTTGTCTTTCAGAGGATGAAAGCCTGAAAAAGAAAAAAAAAGTTAATCCTGTTCGGGGCTGTAGTGCTGGTTTGAACTTTTTCTAGTACATTATGGTTTTTGGAACAGCATGGTTTACATGTTCAGAAGGTGCTACATATTAGACTGAATTTTAAGAAATTGAAGAATTTAGGTGTTGGCATTCTTGTGGGAATTTTTGACATGCAGGTGCAGACTGTCTTCAGAGAGTAATGCTGATCAGCAGTCACCTTGGTATTTGTTTTTAAATTTGGTCTTTCTTGAGTCATTATCCACTATTATCTGAACTCCTATCAACAAGATAGAGTCCATTTTTATGGATGCTTCAGGCTGGTCTTCCTCTGGGATATGTCTTTCAGCTGGCCATAATTTCCATTAGGGCACTATTTCAGTATGTCTACAAAAAAAAAATTGATTTGACATTTTCATTTTGTTGTGTCATTCCTTTTACCCCTACAGACTGTTTTTACACCTGGGCTTTTTCTCTTTGGGTACAAGTCAGTCAGAGACCCTCCTGTCATATCATAGCAGCTAAAGAAGAAACTGAAATGTGTAGTGAAACACAGAGTGCACATAAGAAGGTTTACCTGTTCAGTCTTGAAGAAACTCTTGTACTAGATCTACATGTATGAAGACCGACACAGAAATGTTCCCCAAAATTCAGAGTTTGGCCAAACAGGTCCTTCTCATTTTTGCATGAATTGATGTGATTATCTAATTGCAGCAAAACACAGCACTATTAGTCAAGTTGCCTACACCAGGAGATAGTGTTTTCTCTTGCTCTCAATAAATCTGATTAGTCTGCTCACCCCTTGCAGAGGAAGTGGCTTTATAGCCTGAGTGAGGGCTATCAGTACTTTTGTCCAAAATACAAAAGGAGAAGAAGGTACCCTGGCAGTTATTAATGAATCTTGGTCTGTGAGTTACACTTGCATAGAAATGAGTGTGGTTTTAGAGACTGTAAATTACAGGTAGCAAATGAGGCTGATTAAAAACATCTGTTTGCATACAGATACCACTTTCTGGCAATGAGCAACAAAAGAAGTAATAAGTTGACTGAGGTTTGGTAGCTGTTTGCCTGCTTGTGGTACTGAGTCTCTTTTTGTGCTCATGTTTGAACTTTGAATAAATATTTAGATTCTCTCTCTAGTTATAAGAAAAAAAACTGGATAGAAAATGGCACAATATCTGTGATTTTCCATATTGATACTTAGGAAAGACCTGCAAGCTGTACAGTCTTTCAGAGAAAACAGGAAATAGTATGAATCCCTTAGGAATGACAAATACATGTTGTTTAAACCACATGTATTTGTTTTGTCTGGCACAAAACCTGCAGTACAGCTCCTTTTTTAATATGAATACCATTGAAAATGATAAGCCAAGTCAATTTTGCAATATTTCTCTGTTTTAATACAGCCATGCAAAGTTTTAACCAACATCTTCAATCACACAACAGTACTTCAGCCTTCCTCGGATGATTGTCACTTTACATAGACCCTCTTACATTTCTTCTAGAAAAACAGAATGTTCTCATGAGGATATAAAATTTTTCTTTCTCCTTCTAGAGCTTAAATGCTGCATACATTCCAAGTGGGATTTCTTTTTCTCTATTTAATGAACAATATTTTTTCCCTACTTTTTGCAAAAACCTTTTGTTATAGTAACATAATCAGTCAAATACTGCTGCTGTAGATACAGGTCTACTGGACCAGTAAGAAGTTGGAATTTTTGCATTTCATCTTCTGAATGAAAATACCACTGCTTTCATTTATCAAATCCCTCACTTTCACATTTGGAAAGTCCTCAGAAGGGTAACATCCTAGTCTCAGACATCCTAGTCTCAGTCCTATTTTGGTTTTTAACCCATCTTTTGCTAGAAAAAGGAAAATTGGAACTTCACCTTTTTTTTCCCCCTCTTAATTGTCATACATTGCTGATTTAGTCAAGAGGATATTTACCAATTACTGCCATAGAAATCAGCACAGATCTGAAAGGACCATCTAAGGACTATTGCTGTTATTTGATTTTGGAAATTTTCTAATTTTTTTTCCATAATTTCAGATGGTGCAAGAAACTCTGATTGCTTCAGGACTGCCAAAAAATTAAAGTGGAAAAAATGTGTGTCAGCCACAATTCCTTGGTGTCAGCCTTTGCCCTGCACATTCTAGTTGCATTACTTCTGCTTGGGGTAGAAATGTCTGATAGTGGTGACTTTGATCTTGCAAGCTGGAGATTTTGCTCCTGATTGTGAGATTAATTTAGAAACTTTTTGCATAAAGGTCTACCTTCATCTGTCCTGCTAACCTGGTTTTCACTGAGGTTCATGCAAACCCTTCCATGAGCATGAGGAAGGAGGTTTCTAATGTGAGTCTTCTTAGCCAGGAACTTTCTTATTACACATTATAGGTCTGTTAGGAGGAGCAAGTTAAGGAGAGCTAGTCTGTAAGTAGAAAATTAACATTTCCCCTTCTGTCTTTTGTGATGAGAAAATAACTATGATTACTCAGCCAGGGCTGGCAGAAAGGGCACATTGCCTGAGGAAGTGAAAATTGTTGAGGTCATAAGCAGTCAGACTGAGAGAAAGAAACTTGGAGCATCTTCAAGCAGTTTCTAAACTGCTGTTTCTCCAAGATCAGATCTTCAGCTGGCACAGCCTAAGGACCCAGGTGGTGCCTGAGGTAAGCACAATTCCTGAGTGAGGCCACCTGGTACTCGAAGGACACAGTTTTCCTCTCAGATTCATACTGCCATCCTGAGGACGTGCAGTCCTTGCACATCACCTGTGAGAAGAAGCTTTTAAAGGCAAAGATTTTTGTGGAAAGTTTTCTTTTAGAATGTGATGAGAAACCTGCACTATGAAAGAGAGTGTGAGATGAGCTGTACCCTATTGTGCTCACATTGCTGCAGAGAAGAGAGGCAGACTTTGGCTACACACCGAACAGCACCACTTTCCTTTCTTAATACTGAAGTTACGGAGTTGTGCCATGCATACAGAGGCATAACAAACACTTCTCCACTCACAGTGTTGAAAGAAATGTAGTCCTTTTACCCAGGGAGGTTTCAAAGCTTACATCAGAGAAATTCTGTCATGCTTCTTCTGTTTGTTTTCCATTACAGATTGATGGTATGAATTCTTTAGCTACTCTGACAGAAGATTTGCAAAATAACAGTGAAGACATAAGGATAAGCACATCTCTGTGACAGAAAATATGCCTGACCTTTAGTGATGTCAGCTGCCAGCATTGCCTCATAGCTGATCACAGTAGCTGGACAGACTACAGGCAGTAAAAGTGGTCAGAGGTCTGCATTTCAGGCTGCTATTAACAATACAGCCTAGGACAAACCATGTGTGAAAATTTCTTGTATGTGTCATTTCCAGTTAATCATTCCTGGAAAATAAATATGCTATTTCAAGTGCTCAAATTGAACAAGGAAGCAGTGTTTCATCTTCACTTTAAGTAATGTATTCTGAATATAGAAATTGCCATATATTATAGTGCCAAGCAAATGATTTATAGTTAAGAGATGCCTTTGCTGATAAGCTTTGAGGTAAAGAACCCAGACTGGCACTGGTTCCTGGCTTAGGAGGCCTCATTCCTTCTGGCACCTCATCAAACTGCCCTCTGAAAAATTCAGCTATGCATCTCTCAAAAGCCAGACTGGCAGCGTCTCTCTATCAGTTCTGGGGGCAGGCACTGCTGGAACCTCGCTGCTCCAATGACCTTCCCAAATGTCTGTTCTAAACTTATTGATAGCAAATCTGTATCCATTTGTTCTCAGACCAACATCAGTTTTAGCTCAAAAAACATCCTCACCCAACACAGCATTTTGTAATCTGATATTTTTACAGAAAGCAATCAAGTGCCTTAAGCCTTCTCTTAACTGGGAGAAGCAACCATGCTCTTTTTGTCTTCTTTCAGAAGATCTGTGAGTCTGCCCAAAACCCTGGCTGTAGCACTGGGCAGTACAGGAGGTACTGGGAATTGTTTGAGACCAGGTTTGCTTCAGGCAGTAAACTGAGGTTTCTGAGCCTCATGCTGTGTCTTTCAATTTTGTAACTGCCTTTTCCTCCACTGAATTTTTCTGTCTTATCTCATATTTCAGTATCCAGGATATTCTGGAGTCTATGAGTGTCATGAAGAAACAGTTATATCTCCATTTTGAACAAGCTGTTTTCTTTCAATGATGTCACAAATAAGTCATTTAGGTCATTTAAAGAATAACCATTGAGGGTATTGGCAAAAGCATGTTCAATACAAATTTGTGAAAGTGTGATTTAAAAAAGTTTGGTGGCAAGGTTCACTCTATGACCTAGGATATAGATGAAGCATACATGAAAAAAACTGCATTATGAGGCATAACTGGAGTAGAATCAGTTTAGAAAGATTCACACACAGTCTGAGGATGCAAAAGGGTAACGGAGACTCCCCTGTTGTGCCATGAAGTTTAATGAGGACCTCCTTGCTTTCTAAACTCCTGATGGAGCCTAGGCACAGCTGAGCACAATCTTAGTCCCAGACCCTTGATCAATGGTTTATGTATGAAAGATTTGGCAGTGCATGATCACTGACAAATTTAACATTTAGAAAGAGAAGCAAGAGGATTTACTACAACAGTGACTTGATAATAGATTCAAGATGGCAGACACAGCTATACTTTATAGAGGATATTTAAATGAATTCAGACACACAAACACAGATGTGTATATGGATATACACATAAAAAGGTACCTGTTCAGATTGACACCAAATGTGTTTGCATCTCTGTGGGTGAAGGGTTGAGCCTCAAAGAGCTGGGTACCCACACAGGCCCTGTTCTCAGTTTTCACTTACTGTTCTGAGTTCTCAAACCTGTGAATTGGTGAACTCCAAGAGGCCCTGCACAAGATGCTGGTAAAGGCACTGCAGCCCAGAGGAGCTCAAAAGGCCTCACTTGGGACTGTTGTTCATAGGGTTGCAAGATTCTTGGCTTCAGACATCAGTCAGTCTCCATCCTGGCCTCAATCCAGAGCAGTAATTTTCCTCAAAATTTTAGTAACAATAATATTATTCCATTAGGGCTATGATTCAGGCAAGTTAAGTTCCAAGGCTTTCAGGGTTATCTCTTGTCCCCTTCCTTGGTTAGGCAACAGAATTTCCTGCTATGGACCAGGATAAGAAGTTTTTTATAAGTTCAAGGGGAGATTCATCACCTGCGGACAAAGCTTAACAAGAATTCCTGAGATCTCAGAGCGGACTAGGAGGTAGCAGGAATGCACTACCACATGTGCTAGAAGTCTCTTTTAAAATGGTGAGTTTAAATGGGTTACTGATTAGCTGATCTGAAAGAAGACTGAAAAACTAAATTACACTGCTTCACATCTGGAAATGTATTTTGTACAAGTAATCTGGTGTATTGGCTAATAACCTTATCCATATGAATAATCTCTGGTTTTATCCTTTGTACAGTGTGGATACGGAATAAAAAGAATGAAAGTAAGGAAAAAACCAAATAAAATAATTTATCACTGTAGTATTAATTCCCTGGTATTACACGTCTTCCATTCCTAAATTCTTGTTTTGGAAAACAGTATCTTCTCTCCTCCTCAAGCAATTGCAATAAAAACAATTACCCAGAGATACATTGATATCCAGATTTAAAAAATCCTGGCCATTATAGTATCAGCTTTTCTTCTCCTGAGAATGGAGGAGGAAGGAAGAATATCCATTGTTTTGAGTGGGAGGTGCTAGGTTCTGAGTTAAACACTGTGATGTAAGTTAAGTTCTGTAAAACTGAGAACTCTTTTTTGTGAGTGAGAATGCCTGGGAGTTGATTCTCTGGCCCTGCAAATATATTCACTAAATTATCCCAAAACTTTTGTGATCCAGGAAATGCTATAGTGCATGGTTCTGCTGGAAAGTTTGCCCACTGAGCTGGTAATCCATCCTGCTGTAACAGAGGGCCCAAGATGCAACAAGAAAATTTTGCCACAAACAAGGTGCACCTGGCAGGAAAGCTGCTCTTTTGATACTGTCCTGGAGCAGAGTTTCACTTGAACTTTTCTGTAACATAGCTCAAACTCAAATCTTCTGATTGCATTATCCAAAGCAGGGTTCATGTGCGTAGCACAGGCAAAGGTTGATGGGGAGCACCACCACCACCACTACAGGCAGTGCCTCAACCTGTCCAGCTGGCTCTCGTGCCTCTCTGTGGCATGAAGACAGTAAATAGCTCACACAAGTGTTGACTGGCTCCAGTGCTTTTGTTAATGTTGTGCCAGGTTTTTCGCTTTCCTAGGGAAGTTGGAACATAAAATACCATTAAATGAGTGGAAACTTGAGAATGGGAATACAGGAGCTGAACTAAGAGTTTTCACATGGAATTTGCCCTGGGGAAACTCACTCTCTTTGGCTTGTTTCCTGGTTTTTTTTTTTATTATTTCAGGATGAACAACAGTTACTTGGGCTTTGTCAGATATTCACAGGGTTTTGTTGCTATACTAGCTTCTACCTTCTCTATTTTCTTGTTCCATAGATAGGTTTCCACTATGTTGTTCAATCCTATTGTATTAGATCATTAAAGCAAGAATTATAAATATTTTTTTTAGTTTTATAAAGCACATCATCATTCTGGAGTTTGACCAGCCATTCAAGTAAAAAGTGATTAACAGCAGGTTAGATAAAAAACTGAAGTGGTAAATATCAAGGATATTTATTTAATTATGTTCACATTCTTGATTCTATCCTACAGATCAGATCCTATTCTACAGCTATGTGCTTAGTTGAACTCAAGACATATTCAGGAATATGGAATGAGCCACTGTAGTGATCCTGAACAGAAGAATATTGTTCAGAGCTAATAACCCACAAAACAACAATCCTGAGAAGATCCTGGACAGTACCATGCTGCATTGTGCAGAATGGATGCCTTGGCCTTCAGTTCTTAATTGGTTTGACTTTTGCACGTTGACTTTTTCTGCCCAGAACTCTGCAACTATTACATCCCTGCTGATTTTGGCAGCCTTTAGTGAACGTACAGCCCAAGTCATAAGATACTCCTGCTTAGCTGAAATAAAAAATCATGTCCATTCGAACTTTGCCACAAATTAGGCACTGCAAACTGGCTCTCCCCTTCATCCTTTCCTCAGAATGATAAAAGACAGAGTCCATGAGCAGGTCTACAGTGCTAAGTGATTAAAAAAAAATTAGGCATGGGAAATATAATTTGAGTTCTAGTGAAATCAAAATTCTAATCCTAAGCACTGAGTACTTTGAGAACTTGAATAATATTGAGATATTTCAGCTTTTGCTAAGTAGTTCATGCTCTAAACTAAAGATTTTTTTTCCCCCATGCTCTGTCACATGAGCAGGTGCACAAGAAACTGGGAGGGACACAGCCAGAACAGCTGATGCTAACAGGACAAAGGGATTTTCCATCGCACAGAGTGTCCTGTGCAGTGTATAAACTGAGGGGAGCTGGGCAGGTGTCACCAGTCACGGCTCAGGGACATGCTGGGCATCAACCAGCAGGTGGTGTGCAATTGCGTGGTGTGCAATTGTATTTTGTGCCACTTGTTTTTCTTCAGTTGTATTATTTTTTCTCTCTCCTATTTATTACTGTTGTTGCTTTTGTTATTTTCATTGTTGTTGTTGTTGCTACTATTATTATGGTTGTTGTTGATGTTATCTTTACTTTGCTTCAATTATCAAACTGTTCTTATTTCAACCCACAAGTCTTGCCTTTTTTCCAATTCTTATTCTTATTCCACCGTGGGTAGGGCTGTGAGTAAACACATCCTTGGTACTGAGTTGCCTGCTGGGGTCAACACATTACAACTGGTCAACACAGGTTTCACCTGCTTACCTGAAATGATCTCATCACAGAAAGGTCCCATGCATGCTGCAGATGTGGTGTTGGTTTATCAGTGAACCAGTGAACTATTGTAGGCAGACAGAGCCAGAAACTTGCAGAAAAAGCACTTGGAAAATGGGTTCCTTTGATTGTAACAAAGGCAAAATGAAACAGAACATGCAGAGTATTCTGAAAGATTGTAAGCATGTGTTGATAAATTATATGCATATTCATCCCTCCAGAATTAGTAAGAAAATTTGCAGTGTAAACTCTGACTTCTAGAAATATTCACAAAAAACCCCCAGGAAATAAGAATATCTGAGGGGGGAAAATAGGCAAATAATCCAGGAATCTAACAATTAGTACTAGTAATCCACAAAAATGCTTATAAAAGTATCCACTCAGTCATTATTAGAGCATAAACATTTATCTCTAGAACATACCATACTATTTCAAATACCCAATCAAAACCATCCAGAGAACTCTGAATGCTAAATGAGGTCCCTTTCAGCCAGTGTAGAGGATAAATTCCTCACCCCTGCTATCTGGGTGGCAGGATACATGGCATGAGCAGTTGCATGGAATTCCTTAACAATTTTTTCAACAGTAACACAGAAAAATAAGTCAATCTAATAACTTCTTTGGATCTCACCTCCATGCCCCAGTTATGCAAAATGTATAATCATTGTATAAATCCAACCCACATACTAAGACACAACTTTAATCTATGCAAAAGCTACCCTAAGAAAGACAGACTAAAGAGATGTGCTGAAGCTCTTCTGAGCGGAAGAAGGTGCTGAGTCAGTGGTGATGACTCTATTTTCACCCTTTGTTTCTCCTGCCTCTTACTGCCCTAATGATGCTGTGTGTGGTTCATAGCCTCTGAGGTTCAGAGGACACCTCTTTTTGAAAACATTCTGTGACCAAGGCTTTCAGATGCTATTGCTAGAGGACATGTGAAAACGCTACTCATGCAAATAATTAGCTTTGTGCTTCCTGAAGCCTTCTCTCACAGCTGGCCTCTGGGGGGAGCAAAGGGGCATGAATATGAAATAGTTCATAGAAGTATTGAGCCAACTGTAAAAACATGACTAATTTTACCTGGAAGATAATTTCTTTCACAGCTTTAATGCATTTCAGAGAATACTACCACTTGGCATCCAGTGGCTTTGGGAATATTTTATTATCAATTTCCTAATATTATGATGGATCTCATCCAGATGAAAAAATATCTTTCCTCAGTAAAGACATGAGCACATGCATTTGCACCTATACTGCTTGCTTTACAGCCAATTAGACTGGTTTCGTGATATGATATTGGAAAAAATGACAAAAAATTATATAATCTGAGTAAGATAACATGCAGAAATCCAGCATCAACATTGTTTTTCATTGAAGAGACGTAGCACACCAGACTCAGTTATTGTGAAGAAATGAAAAAATACCTTTGAGCTTTCTTTGGCCAACCAAGGTGTTGCATTGATTTTGTGTCACCAAAACAACCACAATGACAACAACAAACAAGCATGCTTGTCAGGCACTTGTTAATGCTTGTTGAAATCACTGCTGTATGCTTCATTCCATGTTAGAAAACTATGGATAACTCACTCAGAAAGTTTTCCAGCAATAGCACTGAACTGGGAGAAAGAATGCAGGAAATCACAAACCTGAGATTCTGGATTATGACTGAGTACAATCACAGATGTGGCAAACACCTGGATCTGTTCACCATCATCTGGCTAAGTAATTTCTATGTTTTCTCAAGATGTTAGGTTTCTAATTGCAGGGTATCTGAATGCTGTACAAAGGTAACAAATTTTATCATTCTTTGCAGAGCTCTGAGGGGTGGCAGTTATGTATCACTTTTTAGAGCAGTTGCCTAAAGATCCATTCCATCTGATGACACATTATTCCTCATTCTTTGCTCTTTTTGAGTTAAAACCCAAAGGACACAGATTTCTGGTTAAATTTAGTGTTGAGATTCTTACCCATTTGTTGTCATTAAAAGTTCCCTGATCCTTTTCTGACCCACTCTTACTGAGAAGGTGAGCTCAGTGGAAATGTTGGTGAACTCACACTGATCACTAATGATCTGGAGCTGACCTCTGCACTTCAGGGAGATGAATTTTATCTTGTATAAATTATGACCCAGATTGAATTTTATCTTGTATCAATTATGACCCAGAACCTTGAAAAAAAACCAGGGTGTTCTACATAAATAAATGACGGCAGTAAAACTTTTAAGTATATTTCACAAGTCGTTGGATGAAGTTTTTATTTATGCCCCTTGCATCTGGATTCTCACTGAAATCTGAAACTCGAGCCTTAGAAATACAAGGTCAGTATTCTAACAAGAAAAAAAGTAGATAATTATTATGTACAATTGAAGGAAAACATTCTTGAATGAGTAAAGGTGATATCTGGCCTTATAACAGATCCAGTTTTCACTGCTTATCTAGACCTGCCAGCGTGATCTGAAACAGTCCTGTAAGATCACCAGATGGAAGATTTATATGTAGTTGGGATTCGTTTAATCTGTCTGAAGAAAACCAAAATTTATGAGAATTTCTATCCGAGATCTGGTTCTTACTGGTATCAATGTCCTTGTTTCCGTGTGATTGAGGCAGCCCTAAATATAAATCATACCAGTTAGGTATGATTTATATTTAAAATCACTGTCACCAACCCCATCACCGTTACCTGGGATGCTTACATGGTCTAGCTCAGCCCAGAATATGGTACTGAATATGATATCAGGTATATGTCCTGAACGGCTTTGACAAAAACTGACAGCTTAGCAAACAGGCAAGAAGGCCATGTGACAAGAGCTTGGCATGAAAACTCACCCCAGAAAGGCAGACACAGCACTGTGCTGCGAGGAGCAGCGATGCAGTTAACAGAGGCTGCCCCCTCTTGATGGCAGCATGAAAGCACTTTGCTGTCAGTGGTGGTTTCACTGCAAAACGACAACAAATAGGGACCGCTGTCCCCTGCACTGACAGCGTGATTCCCCTCTGGAAGGGATAATTATGCATGGGCTGTTTTCTCCTAGTAAAACTGTTAAGTGATATCCATGCCACTTGCATGGAAACCCCTAGATGAAGTGGGCTTTCCCTGTAAAAGCATGTAGTAATTAGGCAGGTGCATATACCCTTTCTCCCTCACAACAGGGCATGAAAGGACTAGATGACTAGAAGCCATGTTTACTTTCTTCAGCTGCTATCTCTTCAGCTGCCTCTGTAGTTCCAGCAGTGCAATGGGGTTTGATGAAATTACAGTAATGTAAATTTGACAAGGTGTTCCTATGTTTATTGGCATGCAGAAGATTTTATGAGTTTTCCAGACTTGTGAGGCAATTAATAGGGCAGGCATCACACCCAGGAGAAGGTATTTTTAGTTCTGTAAAATAATGCACTACCTGCACTGGTTTGATTTATACCACACTCAAGCTATCTGAGCTGTCATGCTTTTCTCTTGCATTATTGTTAACTGCATGGCAGATCACATTGCATTTGTCCAAGGTGTAGCAGCACATGCACCTCTCCTTGGCATCCATCTCTGGCTTATTTTTTTTACATCTATTGGTTGTCATTCAGAGCCCTTTCACATTCAAAGCCATCAGGAGCGAATCACCAAGGCTTGCCCGGAGTGCCATTCTAAAGATGGAAACTGTTGGATGGGATACCCTTCCAAACAGATTATTGACCACATTGCCATGAGAAAAATCTCACAAGGAAAAATTCTTTGACTATTCTGCATGACTTTGACTTTAATGCAAATTTTAGCTGTCATTTTCAAACTTTTTTGCACCTTTTCCTGTAACATTCCATCTTTGACATTTTCCTTCAAGCACCAAATCTTGTGAAGCTCTCACAACATCTGAACTTCTCTGTTACATCTTTGAAGTACCTGCTTTTAAAAAGCTATTCTTAATGAAATCTTCCTTTTCCACATCTTCTGTATATATGACTGTAGCCATTCTTTGACATGCTGTGGTTTTCTAGGTGGATTCTAGACTCTGGGATTTTGAGCTAATATTATACTAGAACCTTCCTGTATTCACAAAGGTCTCTCCCAAACAGGGAGACCTTGTAACAATCCTTTCTCAAACCCCTTCTCCTACCTAGCACTTTCATATGTGTATTTTTAATTCAGACTGCCTTCCCATTTTTAAAAACTCATTATTAGAGTTTTTTATGAATGATTCATCTATTTTGATAGCAAATCTTAAGCTGAATGTCTTTTATTATTGCAAATAACATTTTCACTGATTTTTTTTCCCCTCGTGATGCTTACAATAATTTAAAATAGAGAAAATATTCTAGCAGAAAATGAACTGCAAGTAACAGATTTTTGATGAAAGAGGAAAAGATCTATGGCTTCATGAAAATTTCTTCTTGAAAACAGAATGTAAAAATGAAGACAGTTGTTTTTCCGTAAAGAAAGGCAACATTCACCATCTGAGCTAAATCACAGTCTTCAGTTTGGAACATAGTCTCCATTCTATGTTTTTTTAAATCAATTCTCAGCATCATAAACTTTCCTAATGAAATTACATGCCCTCCAATATTTCAGTCAGTCACATGACCAAATTCCACTTAAATTAATCACAGCTCAAAGTCCATCAAAGACAGTATTTTTTTTCTTTCTACATATGATTACACTGTGGGACTCAGGAGCCAATTGCCTGCATACTCAATAATTTACTTGGAAATAACAGAAGTTATATGGAACGCTACTGTAGAGTTTCCAAAATATTTTCTGTCTGAAATTGACTCACTTTATGTAATAATAAAGATCTAATTGCAATTACAACATTGTGACCCATTCTAATACTGCAAAGGATCTTTAAAAGAACCTGTCCCCATTGCATTGGGTAGCATTAGGTTACAAGGACCACAAGGTGAAATGCCCAACAAAGCAGCTCCAGGAAATATTTCTTCCTGGCACAGCAAGTGCTGTCACTATTTCCTTGTCAGCAGAATTGGAACTGTGAGGTGTGTCACTATAGGACACGGAAAAACAGGCTGCGAAAATGCTGCTGTTCTCAAGGTAAAAAATGAAGTTTATTTTCTGACTCTTATATTTATAGATTTCTAAAGGTGACAGTGGATTGGAGGGTGAAAGTGCCACCTTTCCAATGACACTGGACAAACCAACAGTCCATCAAATTTCTCCTCCTCCATAAAAGAATGCAAAACAATAACTTATTTACAGACAGTGTGTGAGAAAGTTTGCTACATGAATGCAAACATCAGAAGGTTTAGAAAATCTTAAAAAATCAAGACAACAGAGCTGGGTGATGGAGTCAACACTGGCACTGGAACCTCAGGGTTCCCTTTGGGATCCAGGCCCTGAACCGTCAGCACACCCAGGGCTGGATTCCAGGTGAATCACAGCTTTGGAAGGCCTAGCTAGCTCTGTAGTATTCCAAAGCACCTGGGCAGTGACCCAGGCCAAAGAGGGATGCTTCCTGGGCCCTCAGTGTGTTCCTGTAAAAATGCTGCCTTCACGGGCCTGGTGGCAAAGGCCCCAGAAGAGGATGGAGAGCAGAGAGAGAATGCACAGAGGCAGGGCTGAGGTCTGAGCTGCAGGGCACGGCCTGGCTGAGCGCCCTCGTCTGTGCCCGCCTGAGCTTCCTTCCTCAGAGGGAGCCCCAGGTTGTGGAGTATTCCCTGGCACCGGGAGGAGCCAGGGGCAGGCTGCCTGAGTGGAAACACCCTCATCAATGAAGAGATGTCAGGACCCGGCTGAGGCAGGGGAGCCAGCTCACAGAAGGCTCACAAACAGCTGCAGGCTGCACCTCAGCAATGGGCAACAGAGCTGAGGGAGAGAAAATCTGCTGCTTTGTCTGCAACCTGGCAGCTGCTGCAAGGCACACCTCTGCTGAAAGCCTGGCCAGCTGTACACCGAGTTTCTCCTAAGAAACTAAAAACCCTGTAACCCAGTTCTCACTGCTACAGTTGCTGGCAATCGTGAGGATTCACCTGCTGTGGCCTGTTAGAGAGCCAGACCCCATCCCTGCTGCAGTCTTTCCATCTTTTAAAAGATGGCTTGGGACAGAAGGCTCTCTGGCAAGCTGACCTCTGATGAAGACAACCCTAGGCCCTTTAGGAGGCAGAGGAACAAACCTTCATGGCTGGGACAGGGAGGTCCAGTGGGTTGCTGCCCTGTTCCTTGGGCTTGAGGAGCAAAGCACAGTGGAGAGTGGCCAGCAGTGCCAATTGTCAGCTGTGTGGAGCCAAGGAAGGAGGTTTCAGTGCCTCCTCCTCTGTTATGGGAAAGGGAAAATTTAGTGCGAGCATCAGCCTGGAATGGGAGAAGACAGGGCTTTCCCTGACATTGCAGGGGTGAAGTGGAGGGAGATGGGATTCTGATTGCAGCTGGGTGACACAGGACTCACACACGAGCATGGTGAGTGAGTCTGGTTGGAATGGAGTCAACTTTCCTGGTAGCAACCATTACAGAGCTGTTCTTTGTACTTACAGCTACAATGGTATTGATAGCACACCAATGTTTTGGGCATGCTGAACAGGGCTCATACAGCATCAAAGCTGTTTATTCATAGTCCATCCAATGGCCAGCAGGCTGGAGGTGGGCAAGAGTTTGGGAGCACACATAGCCAGGACAAAATAAAGGGGGTATTTAATAATCAAAGGGGATATTTTATACTATGTGATATTGTACTTGGCAAAAAAAAATACAAGTTAAGGATCATGGGAGAGACTTGTTACTAGGGCATTTGTCTTCCAAAGTAATCACTACACATACTGAGGCCCTGCTTCCCAGGACACCACCTGAAGATGAAAATGAGAGAATAAATATTTTTGCTTTGCTTTGCTTCCACACACAGCCTTTGGTTTTCTTCATTGAACTGCCTTTATCTCAACCCAAGAGTTTTTCATCTTATTTTCTCCCCTGTCCTGTTGAGTGATTGAGCTGCTTGTGGCCACTTGACATCCAGCCAAGGTCAACGCACCACAATCCTTTTTGGCTCCCAGTATGTGGATTGAGCCAATGGGAGTTCTGAATTGAGCATGCTACAGCTAGATCAGTTATTAATCGGCAGGTTTGTGTGTCTTTGAAGCTGGCTGGCTGCATTTCATTCTGTTGAGCTTTGCAGCATGTTAATATAAACATTGTGCACTTAACTATGCTGGGGAAGTTATCCTGCAGACAGAATGAGAGTATACACCTCCTCTTTGCTGAGATAGATGTTAGTGGTTTTACTGCATGGATTCCACAGGTTTTATTCGCCCTTATGTGAGGTGTTTAATGTGATATTTTTGGGTTTGTGGCAAAACTACCCTATTCTGGACAGTCCTGGAGGCCTCATGTATGCTTGGCATAGACTGCTTGAGGACAGTGTACTTCAAGGGCCCAAAAGTGCACCAATGAACTTTCAGTGTAGCCATCATGAATATGGAGAAGGTTAAATAGCTGACTAGCTTGTCTGGCCTCTCAGAACATTTCTCTGTTGTGGCCTTACTGTGGGTGGATGAATGGCAGGCTGATTGCTACCATGGCAGTGCACCACCAGTGATACTGCTGCAAGTGAGCATCCCTGGCTCCCACCTGAAAGCTGATTCACCATTGGAGACCCAAAGAATAATCAGTGTCTTTTAAATATCTCATATGGCCCATGCAGAAATCTGGTGGAGGGTGAAAATTAACAGGAACTATGGTGGCCTGAATGAAGATGTCATGCTGCTACTGAGTGCTGCTGTACTTGATACACTGGATTCCCTGTGCCACCAGGAGTCAAGGACAGACAAGTGGTATGTTACAACAGATATTATCAATGTTTTTTTCTCAATTCCTTTAGCAGCAGAAGCAAAAATTTGCTTTCACATGACAAGGTGTCAGTACCCCTGGAATGAACCACACCAGGCTGGAAGCACAGTCCTACCATTTGTCTGATCAGAGCTGCACAGTCACCAGAATGATCTCCCTGAACACTTACCATACATCAACGACATCAACACGTGGGACAAAAAAGCGTGCTAGGTGGGCAGCAGGTTTATAGAGGTGGGAGTGTGTCATTTGATTTCTAAGGAATTAAGTAGCAGAGTCTTTAGAGTGAAGAGGTGAAGAGGTCAAGTCAGGTTTCTTTTAGTGTTGAGAGAGCAGCTGTGACTAGCAGTTAGAGCAAAGCAGGGCTAGTGAGCAGCAGGGCACCTGGTCTCACTGGAAAACAGCAGGATCTAGTGCTCCTTTCCCCAGCCTCACCTCTTACAAGACACACCTCCTGACAGTTGTACCTGTGCTGAGAGTTGATGGGCATGTCTGTTTCCTCGGTGTTGCAGGTAGTTTTGCAGCAATATCTCATTACTTAGATGAACCTGGAGCCTCAAACGGCCCTGCTGAAGTCTGCCTCACGAGGGAGCTGTGTTCCCGGGAAAAGAGAGTGTAGGTTGATTTCCCCCTGTACATCAGTCCTAGAGACCTATGGGATTGAAGGAAACCTCCCTTCCCTCTTCCTGCACTCCCTATTGAAGGAGTGCGTCTCTACACAGGCCACAGTTGTGTCCCACAGAGACACAGCAGCAGGGAACAGGAGGATTTAAGGCTACGACAGACAGGATAGAGGGATGTGAGCCTACAGAAAATAGAATCACTACCTGCCTGTGGGAGGGATCCATTTCTGGAGGAGTTTTCCTTGTGCTCTCTCTCTATATTGAAGAGGGCCCCACCACAGGCCAAGATGGGTGTGTCCAGTTCCACAAGGCTGGAGGACCTTCCCTGTAATCCAGTAGTGCCTTGGCCATTGAGACTTGGAGAGTGTTAGCAATTCTGGGCAGAGAGAAAACAGCCCTATCCCCTTCTGCCCCTTCAGAGTCTTGGGGATTGCACTGTCTGACTGGCTTCACCATGACCAAGTATGCTAGGAGTGGCCACAAAATTTCATTTTGAATCAAAATATTCATAATTTTTTTTAATTTTCCAAGACAACCCAAAATTTCCAACAGATTTCAGAAAAGATTTTCAGACAGAAAAGATTTCAGGTTTTCAAATAGGTAGGCAAAAGGAGAAGGAATGGGAGATTAAGGTGAAGGAAGGAAAGAAGAAATGCATCTGAAGAGAAAAACAAAAAGTTAAATGAGCACAAGCAAGCCAAACACATCTTCCATTTTCATTGTTGCTGTAGTCGAAATAACCAAAATTCTAGGATTTGGTAAAAGAAAATTTAATATGGAGAAAAATCATTATATTATGAACATTAAATTAGGATTTAGCACAGAATTAAAACAAATGAAGAAATCTTAATAGTCCTCACTATAATTGATATGGGTTTGGTTAGCATTTCTTTAAAAACAGGAAAATTTTGTTTTGCTCATGAACCAGCCTGCTTCTGCAGACACTGGGTGGCCACAGCTGTAAATGGAAGATATAGAAACTGAAGGAAGGATGTACATGCAAGCACTCAGCAGCTCAATGTGTAAAAAACAGAGGCGCTCAGCAACTTTGGCCATCCCAGAATAATATCTCTTGCTGTCAAGCCCCATTTTTACATGACCTCTATAGAAACAAAACCTACAGCTGGAGCTAGATGCAGAGTTATTTTTTGTTTGTCTCTCTGTTTGTTTGTTTTTTCTGGTATGATTCTGAGCCAGCAATTGAGTCTCAGTCCAGCAGGTGCATAGGAACGTAGAAAGCCTGAGACTAAGCCTGAAAACCAAGGTGATGGCTAATCCTGAAAACCAAGGATTAGGGTCAGAATCAATGAGATACAAGACATAGAATTACAGAAGTGAAGATAATACAGAGGTAGGGGTCAGTAGCAAATCTGAGCTTAAATGCAGCTTCCAAGTGCAAAAGGAGCATGCTCTCACCTTTAGCTTTCTTCACAAGAACTCCTATTAGTTACTGAGCAGACACTGGACTCTGCAACTCAAACTCTTTCGTTCACCAGTTCTCAGCACCCTGAAATCAGAATTATTCAGGCAGTCACATGGCGACAGCACAAAAGACAAGTAAGGGAAGGGACAGTTTAATTTGTTTAATAGAGCTGAACAACAGCCTTAACAGCAGTAAAACTGGTGCAGCTAATGGCTGGAGGATGTCTGGGCCGTAGTAATAATGAAACTATTGAATTAAGGAATGTGGTTAGAACTACCCGCTTGGACTTCTGTTGGGAAGCCTTTGGCCTAGTTGACAGAGTCTCTTGGAAGGCACTTCAAAGAAGGTATTGAGGTGCGGGGGTGAGTCCAGAGATGTGCAGTGAAGCTGGAGAAAGGTCTAGTGGATAAGTCCTAGTAGGAGAGGCTGAGAGAAAAGGAGGCTCAGGGTGACCTTACTGCTCTAAAAATCCCAGAGAAAGTTGTAGCTAGTTGGGGGTTGGCCTCTTCTCCTAGGAAATTAGTTACAGGATGAGAGGACACAGCCTCAAGCTGTGCCAGGGAAGGTTCAGACTAGATATGAGAGGAATTTCTTGATGGAGAGGGTTGTTAAACATTGGCATGGACTGCCCACGGAGGTGGTGAAGTCACCAGCCTTGCAGGTGTTCATGAAAGGACTGGACACAGGACATGGTGCAATGGTCTGGCTGATGAGGTGGTGATCAGTCAAAGATGGATCTCAGTGGTCCAGAGGTCTCTCCCAGCCTAAAGGATTCTGTGATTCTGTGCATTCTTGAAGGACAAAGGAATCTCGGCAGGCTAGCAATTTTTGAACAAAAAAGTCTTAGAGGCACAGAAGTACTGTCCCTGAATGCCAAAAGATGTGTGGTGATGGTGGGGTGGTGGGGAACAAAACCAGTCTGAACAAGAGTTTTGGCTATAATTCAGTAAAAAAAAAGAGCTTATGACTTTGGAAAAAGTTTCCACTCAGGAAGACTACCAAGTTCCAAATTTGCATGGAGAGAAAATTTAAAGGGCCAAAGCCCAACTAGAACTTAATTTGACTACCACAGTAAAAGACAAAATGTTTCTATCAATACATCTGGTGATCCGGAAGACATTGATAGGAAACAGAATGATGGCCTAATAATCCAAGGGATAAAAATTAACAATCAAACATGGCTTAGACACACACAAGTCTATGAGACCAAATGGGTTTCTCCCAAGGGTACTGAGGGAGCTGGTGGAAGAGCTCATTGAGTCATTTTTAATCATTTAGCAGCAGTCCTGGCTAACCAGGGAGGTCCCAGGAGACTAGAAGTTGGCCAAAGTGATGCCCTTCTACAAGGGCTGGAAGGAGGATCTGTAAGGTGCTAGGGCACTATAGTTCTGTCAGCCTGGAGAAGGTCATGGAACACATCATGCTGAGTGCCACCACATGGCACGTACAAGACAACCAGGGATCAGGCCCAGCCAGCAAGGATCTAGGGAAGGCAGGTGCTACTTGACCAATCTGACCTATGACAGAGTGATCCACTTAATAGATAAGGGAAAGGCTTTGGATGTTGTCTACCTTGACTCAATCAAAGCCTTTGACATTTTCTCCCACAGCATTCTCCCAGAGAAACTGGTTGTCATGACTTGGATGGGTGCACTGCTTATTGGGTAGCAAAGTGTGTGGATGGCCAGGTCCAGAGAGTGGTGGTGAATGGAACAACATCCAAGTAGTCACAAGTGCTTTTTCCAGAGGTCAGTACTGAAGCCAGTTTTGGTTAACAGCTAGTTTGCTGATCTGGATGAGGGAACTGAGCATACCCTCAGTAATTTTGCAGACCACACCATGCTGTGTGGGAGTGTTGACCTGCTGGAGGGCAGGATGGCTCTGCAGAGGGATCTGGACAGTCTGGATTGATGGGCTGAGGCCAATGGTGTGAGATTGAATAAGGCCAAGTGTCAGGTCCTGCCCTGGGGTCACAACAATTTCACTCAGCACTGCAGATGGGGAGCAGAGTGTCTGGAAAGTTGCCCAGCAAAGGACCTGAGGGTGATATGGTCGACATCTGGCTGAACACAAGCCAGGAGTGTGCCCAGGTGGCCAAGAAGGGCAGTGGCACCTGGCCTGTGTCAGCAATAGTGTGGCCAGCAGAACCAGGGCAGTGACTGCCCCCCTGTACTTGGCACTGGTGAGGGCACATCCTGAGTGCTGTGTCCAGTTCTGGGCCCCTCACTTCAAAAAGAACACTGAGGTGCTGGGGTGTGTCCAGAGAAGTGTAATAGAGCTGCTGGTGAAGGGTCTGGAGCAGAAGTCCTGTGAAGAGCAGCTGATGGCACTGGATGTGTTAAGCCTGTAGAAAAGGAGACTCGAGGAAATTTCAACTCAGCAACTACTGGGAAGGAGGCTTTAGTGAGGTGGGTGTCAGCCTTTTCTCCCAACAAAGGAGGGGATAAGAAGAAACAGCCTCAAGTTGCACTAGTGGTGGTTTAGACTGCGTTAATATGGAAATAATTCACTACTGAAAAGGCTATCAGTCACAGACCAGGCTGCTCAGGGAAGTGGTTCAGTCCACTGTCTGGAGATATTTAAAAGGTTTGGCAATTAAGGACATGATCTAGGGGTGGATTTGGAAATGTTAGGTTAAATGTTGGACTCAATGACCTAAATGATTCTATATAGATATGTTTATATGGAGTAAAAATAGTCTTAATATGTAGAAAAAACAGACAGATGACAAGATTTTATGGGCTGCTCTCTCTATGAATGGATCTAATTAATGGAGGTAAATAATAAGATGATTTCAGAGGAAAGTTTACTACACTTGTGCTGAAAGGAGATTATGAACAAAAAACAAAAATCAAAGACATTTTTTACATGACCCTTATTTTCACAGAACTGGTAATACTCAGGTTGAAACAATGGTCCTTCCTGGCCATACTGACTGGAACTAAAGTTACTAACTGGAATCCTTTTATTATAATAATTTTTCACAATTATATCACATAACTTTATATTTGAAAATAATTAATGATAGGTAATTAATAAGGAAGAGTTCAGGGCTGGTTTTTGCAGTAAAAAGTTAAAACAAAAGTGCAGAGTCTAAATGAAGTCATATTCAAAAACATTTTAGACATGGATATCTGTGATGTCAACCATGAGAAACACGACCTTCCTGTTCCACAGGACAGACCAGAAGAGAAGTTGATTTGATCAGTGTAGTCCTTGTCCTATGTGGTAGACCACACAGTCTGGGAGAGAAGTCACGACGGTCAGTGTAGCAGTTCCAGCCTTACCGTGTGCAGTCTCTAAGGATGTAGGGTCCCTTGCATTTCTCCCAAGGTATTCCTGAATTCTCCCCTTTTCCTCCCCAGGGTTTTGTTTGAGGTCTCTTCTGAGTCTCTCTGGATTCTCATCAAGTTTCTTTAGTCTCTCCTCATAATCTCTTTGTCTGGGTCACCTCTTGTGAGACAGTGCACAATATCCATTACAGACTGCTCGAGAATGCCAGGTTCCTATATTCAAATTCTCTCAGTATCTCCCACTTGGCTCTTGCCTCATTGCCATTCAATCTGCCCTTGCTGAAAGTATCTCCACACTTTCTCCATGACAGTTTTACTACTTTCACAGCAGTTAACAAGCTTGTAAAAGGTTACCTTATCCTTCTCTATTCTTTCATAGCTGAATTTCAGCCAGGCCCCACCCATACTACCTGACACAATCTAGTCATTACTTTACAAACTACCCTGTAACTCTTCTATATACTAATTTCATACAATCATCATGTTTCAGTCATCCTCATGACTTATGCAACTCAGCAGATTTCCAGCCATCCTCTTGATATTTCTGCTGTGGTTAGAACCATTGTTTCTTGGAGGCAGACTTGGGGAATGGGTTAATATAATCAACTTGCCAACAAGCTTCACCAAGCTTGTGTCTTGGAATTGTCAGCAGCAACAAATGCAATTCAGGGACCCTGATAGAAAAGGCCATCTTTGGTTTAATCTTATCACTGGACTAAACACAAGGTGCAGAGCTCTGAAGTCACCACATTATCTCTACATTGTGCATACCTTGTTCGCAGAGGAAGCTCAAGGCTCAAGATGGGAAATCACATGCTGCAGAAAATTCTATTGTACATGGTCATCCCTTGCAACATATGAACATTTTTTTCATTAGGACTTCTATTTGCTTCATTTCAGATCAACAACTTTGTTCAGCTGCTGCAATTTCCTTCCTTACTTTCTTCTTACTGGAGCCTCCAAAAAATAAGTAATACAAGAAATCAATATGCAGTATTTTTTGTGGGATCATTGGAGATCATTAAAAAGAAAAAATGTATGAAAATCAATTGAATCTCCTTTTTATTTCCTTTACCCTTTGCTCATACCAGGAGTATGGTATGACATACCATATGGTAGACAGTTCTGTTCCAAATCTGTTTTGCTTTACCCTCTCTACATGCAGAGAATGGACTAGTGTGTGGGGTGGGGTCTTTAATCTGTTTATTTAAAATTCTGTTAAGACCTTGCTTGTTTTGCTCAGGCACCACTTGAGATACCACCCAAGGACAGCATGAATAACTTACAGGAGCAGAGGACCAAGTCCACCAGAGTATAGCTCAGTAGTGCAGCAGTGTCAAAAGAGAATCAGAGCCTGGATAAGATATGATTTGTGGACTATACCAATATTGCCACATGGTCTTTGTGTTGCCAGCTTGAGCCATGGCATCAAGATAAAGTGCAAAACCGAATGGGATGCTGAGGAGAAGCACACAAATGTGTCATCCTCCAAGCAGGAAGCATTTTCCTCCGAGTATAGATTCAGGCCATGATCTTTGAGAAGCTGAAAATGTCTGTTTTGTACCTTTGCACTTAATTCAGCCCTGTGCTTTGCATCCTGTCTCTGAAGACTTAATTTCAAAGTAGGACAATAATCTGTTATCAAGTAGAGAAACCATGGTGATGGCTGTACTTCCACAAATCTAAATTATTTTCTAATTATGGAAGGAGCTGTGAAATGCAACCTTGGCCACTAAAGCTCTCCTACACATCATACAGATGTTCACAGCCTTCACCATGCTGTGAAATACTCATCAAAAGAGAAGACAAATTAACACCTCTTACAAAGACTGCAAAAAAGTGACTCACCAATGTTATGCTGTTAACAGCAATAACTGGATTCCTTGGATGCCAGCAGCAATATCATTCGCACATGCACCCGTGTCAGCCCTTGTAAAGGTGCACATTATCAAGAGAATTAGTCAGGGTAGAACTGAGATATATGATTTTTCAGACTCCAAATTACAACCTAGTGATTACTTTCACAACACAGCTGAGACAAATAAACACAACTTGTTCTAAAAGGCCGCTTCAATTATTAGCTATTCATGACAATCTGAGTACACAAGGACAATCAGAGGAAAAAAAGGGAGAGGTTCATTTTTTTTTTAAAATAAACTTTTAATGTGCAATATAGGCATGATCACTACAAGATCCTCCACCTATACGCAATACTACACACTGTTAACACACCGCATTTTCACTGTACATTAAAAAATCTGGTAAGAATATTCCTTCACTGGAAAAATATAATACAATCACTTAAATAAACTGAGACAACATTACAGTGCAAACAAAATCCTGGTTTTATTTATTCTGCAATTATTGAGTACTTTCTAAAAGTCTTTTAGAAAAATAATAAAAAAAACTTCCCATAGACAACCAATACGTTCTGAGATGATTTCCTCTTAGTGAACCAAGAACCTTGATCTGATCCTTGAAGCTGTAATAAGCAGTATACTCATTTGTATGATGCACATTCACATAATTTGTATGACAATGGATCCCAACCCAAAATTTGCAGACAGCAATAAAATGGCACTTGCTGGCTTCATCTGACTTTTGATCAGACCCGTGACAAGAAAGGTCTGGTACAATAGTTATCCCCATGAATTAAAGACAAAGTGCTTAAGGAAGCCAGACAAGACCTTGGTTAATGATGCTACTGGTTTCTACTGGTAATTGCTGTTAGACAGAGTAGGGGGCATACTTTTTTTTTTTCCCTTTAAAGAAGAAAAACAGACTATGAAACAGCAATCATGCCAGATTCAACATGCAAAAGAAGAAATAACACATATTTCTGTTCCAAAGGGCATGATAGCGTTGCTCGAGTCCACAAAGGCCAAGACTCAGAGCAGATGTCACCTGATTCCTAATCTGTGTGAATTCTGCCACCTTCATAAACTCCTACTCTGGTGAGAGAATATACTAACTTAAAAGTGCCTGTATGGTCTTGTCAGTTGAGTGATATTAAGAGAGTAAAGACTTTAGGGAAATAAAAAAAGCAGATGGGTGAATATGATGCCTTAAATTTTAGCTTTCATATTTTTCAGATTCTGTGCTGTTTTAGTGTGAAGCTCTGAGCTTCATACTAAGTGTTGGTAATTTCTCTTCACAGGATAGGTAGGCAAAACAATTCCTTCTCCAGCTGACCAAGGATAACCGTTACAAGCTCCAGGCCCAAAAAGTATAGACAATGGTGAACTTAAGAGAGAAAACAAGGAGGATGGAACTTCATAACTTAAACCTCTAACTGGACAATTAACTCCAATATGCTAATGGACCAAAACTTATAAAAGTGTGACACCTTGTGACTGATCATCCATTTTGTGACCATTTTAGGTTCATCTTGGGTGCGGCCCTGGCCAGGCTCTTACACTGCCCAAGGTGTATCTTTTAAGGGCTTTTAATAAATACCTACTTTACTCTTTAACTCTGTCTAGCCTGTGTTCTAGGTCAGCCATCCCAAGGCATCAAGTACACCAAAAAAGGCATGTTTGTGTTCACTTGGAGAGGAATGTTGTCTCTTTGTCCTCCATTGAGCCACCCTCCTTGGAAAACTTATTTCAATGCATTTTCTGATTCTGGGTAAGACAGACAGTTTGACCCACTGCACAGAATGACACTGGGCTCTTCACACACATATGATCAACTTCTGCTCAATCTGCATTGGATGCCATTTAAAGAATAAGGCAGGCTTAAAAGGAAACAGAATATTTAGCACCAGTGAGAGTATATGGGTCATCCTTGAGGTTCTTAACAAATTAAACAATACCATGAAGAACTACTTTTACAGGCAATAAGTGGTTATTCCATCACAATTTTCAGATTTGCACTTCTTTCTAAGCATACATAAAAAATAGTAGTAGCTAAGAAAGCTTAATTAAATAGCACACAATTTCACAGTCCTATTGCTGTCTGTAAAATACATAACCTGCATATAACCAGTTTGCTACTATACCAGCTGATGGGTTAATGCACAACATTCTAGACGTATGTGGGAGATGGCACAACATGAGGACTATAAGGCTATAGATTCCCCAGTTCCAGCTTGTGTACAATTATAATTTTTCACTTTATCTCACTGAATGAGCACACAGAGCATATAGAAAATATGTCCCAAGGAGATGAGTACTGAGTTGGCAGGACTAAGATACAGACCAGCTTCCACAGTGCTTCTGGCTGACAGTGACTGAAATACAGCAAGAGGCAGGCTTCTGCTCATGGTGAAAAAAAGCACTGGCCAGAAGGTATGTGTCAACGGGGCTATGGCTTAAGAATGCCGTGGTAGACCAGAAAAACAAAATTCTGCTCTGCTACGTACTGCAATTCTCACAGCTGCAAAAGCCATCTTGTGGAAAGGCAGTATGATACACATTAGCCTGCTACATCAGTAGGACAGCTGTTTGATCCAGATGAACGAGCAAGTGAAAATTTTGCCTACTAAAGCTTTATAAAAGCCTTTGACCACCCTCATGCATAAATACTAACCCACATATCAAAATTACTTATCCTAACTACTTAAAACATTATGGTGTAACTGCCCCAAACAGAATTAGCTGCCTGTACCTACAAATGAAACTTGCAAATGAAGACAGTAAACATTAAGAGATTATTGTACCAAAAAGGATAAAAATATATAACAAACTACTGTTTAGTTACATCCCCTATTCATAAGTAATTGACCATGATTTGCTCTCACAAAACTATTTTAAGATTGTGTGTCTAATAGAAGTTCAATATTTGACTACCCCAAGAAACTGCATTAAAAAAATCCCAAACCCATCAAACTATGTGACCAGAGCCAGAGACTTGCTTGCTAAGCAGCTCCTTCTCAGGTCCATCAAGAACACCCTAGGGTCCCTCAGAGTAAGGTTCCTCTTTCTCATGGAGAAGTTTCTCAGGGTAGCAAGAGAATACAAGTGGTTGGTTTTTTACTGCTGAGAAGAACTTATTGATTCTTCTCAGAACATGAAGGAAGAACTTTTGTTGGGAAGCACTTTCATTCACATAGAAGGTCTGGGAAGGTTATCTGCTCTCCTTGCATTAAAATAAATGTTCTTTCTCTTATGCAGTAATATAATTCTAGAGGCATGCTGCAGCACAAGTGTATCACACACACAGCCCCACAGACAACTCTGCAGAGAGCCCACATTCACAAGACTAAATGCTGCCTCTCTCCATCATAGACTCAGGCTCTGAATTCTGGCAATGAATTCTGTGCAACCCAGCTTCTCTCACCTCCCATCCACAGGAAGGGGTGAGACTAGGTTATTAGAGAGTCCGTACAGCCACAGGGTAGAGCAAGGACAAGTGTTCTGCTCCTTTGATAGGCAGCTTTTTTGTAGTGTAGTAGTGGATGACTTCAGGAACACTGTCGAAGGGAGGGCTGTTCTGACCCAGGATGTACTTCTCTTTGGTTTTCGTCAGCTTCATATGCATAAAACCTTGACTGCTCCTGCAAGGAAAGCAAAGTGTAAGTTCATGCTTGTGCATAGGGAAGAGGGGTGCAGCACCACAACAGGCTCTCCTTATGGAAGGGAAAGTAGGAGAACAAAATGCCAATAGCTGCTGGGTGGCAGGCCAGGACAGTGGCCAGACTGACATCTCCAATTGCTAGTAGCAAACCCCCATGGACAGTTTACCACTGCCTAAGGCAGTATTTTGTTTTCAGCACCTGTGCTGCCTTGATCCACATGCACAGCTGTCTCACACAGAAAGTGATCCAAAGGTATGCCAGCAGACAATCCATTTCCTTCCCATGGCCCCTCTCTCCAGCCCCTTCAATATTTTCCTGTGAACACTTATTTGCACTATAGCCAGTCATTACTTCTGGACCCAAATATCTGTGGTGTTGGCCTGTCAGAGGCCTGAGGGTCCCTTCATAGGCACAAGCAGGCTATGAACCTTGCTCAGCTAGGCAAGACAAGATCTGTCCTGTTGTAACCTGTGGATGCCTCAGGGCAGAGCTTACCCATTCCACCCAGGCAGTAACTGTCCAGAACAGATCTCTGTGCATAATATGGTGGTTTCAGGTGGGAAAACTACTCCAGGTAAGCATGTTCCCAAGGTTCATGTCATAGCATTGCTTTAGACTGCTCACTGAGCAAAGGCTGCTGTCCTGTGGTCTTTCTGCAGGCACTCTCTTTGAGGGAAGACTCATGATTACACAGGCAGGAGAAGAGTGTCATGGAACTGCCCTGCCTGCTCTTGGCAAAGCAACCTGTCCAACAGAATTCCTGTTGCTACTCTGATGATGTATGGCAGTGGCACCCACACTGCCATACAGCATCAGAGGTAAAGCTGGCCTCAGCTCTTCCCAGAAGTGACCCTTCAGTGTCTGCTGTCTTAACATAACATATAGGCTACTTGAAGAGTGTAGAGTTCATCCAGGGCAACACAACTGCAAAGAACAGCTCCTGCATGTCAAGATGTTAAATGAGCTTTAGAAGGCTTTTACAGCTTATTTGATGTCCCAATCCCTAACCTTCTGGCTCCAAGCCATTGTTTCTTCTAGGTGTGTCCAGGGGCAGAGACAACAGTGTTAAAATTGGAGTTGGTCTGTGTCAGCAAAAAAACCCAATTCAAGATGACACAGAAAGCTGCAGCAGGAAAACAAATTATGTTAAAACCAGCCTCTCTAAAATCTGCCATATTCTAGTTAGCAGGTGCAGTGTTCCCCTTGTAAGTGCCTGTGTTATAACCAAGCTCATATCTTTCAGATGTATTCAACAATTGTCTGATGAAGAGAAAACCTGGTGTGCAGAAACCATGGCAGGCACTGTAATTATGCTCTACATGCTTAAAATTGTGCTTTAAATATCAATTTCTTAGTAGGAAAATATATCAAGTCATAATTAATCTCTAAATTATTTCCCTTAAATAAGAGTGGCATCTTTAAATACTTATTATGAGGGCAGATGTATTGCTCTCTTTCTTCAGTTGACTGTGAATCTGCTTCGCCACAAAATGACTTAAAAGTGTGCAGATACATTAATGGAATCAGGTGCACGCTAATTTCAGAAGTATGGCAAGGACCAAAGAACAATCTTTTAAGTGCACTTTAGTGCAGAGAAGGAAAAGGACAAGCCCTTTTTGAACAGGAGGACAATGCAACAGAGTATGAACAAATTGCTACAAGCCATGTATTCATGACAACTGTTGCTTCCTCAGGAAGGACCTATGTATATGTATATATTCAGGTTTGTGTAGCAAATAGTCACTGAGCTCCCACAAGAAGAATCCCTGCTATATATCCTGACAGGTGATATATAGCCGGAAGGCCACAGTGTTTGTGAGGGTGGGGGAAAAAGAATGTGAGCTAAAAGTTATGAATAGCAGGCTAATGGAATATAGACAAGGCAAATTCATAGCTTCTGCACTTGGGATGGAGCAAACCAAAGCAGCGGTGCAAGCTGGTGCACACAGGCCAGACAAGGAACTGTAGCAGGGAGGACTCAGGGTGGGAAGGAGAATGATTCAATGCTCTGCCCATGAAGGCCTACTGCAGCCCTGAGTTCCATAGCAAAGTGCAGCCAGCTGCTGGAAGACAGTGACTACTACTGTTACAGAGCACTCGTGAGGCTGCATCCATATCTGGTGAGAGGTGTCCCATGATAAAAGAGGTGCCAATACTGGAGCATATCTAGAACAGGACCACTAAACGTAGTCTGGGGATGGGAATACCTGACATACAAGGATAGAGTTGAGGGAATTGTGCCTGTTTAGTCTCTAGGAAAAGGAAAGATGAGATGGAGTGTGTCAGGTTGCAATCATCCACTGCCTGAAAAGGAGAGTTACAGAGAAAAGAGAAGTTTCTCTGTCAACAAGCACAAGGTGCAAGAGAATTCCCACTGGACAGAGGGGCTTCTTCCTCATAGGAGTCCTAGAGCCCAGGAACCAGGATTAGGCAGGTCAGAAGGGTTTCATCCTCACAAGTTTTCTGAAGCACTCAGCAACCTGAGAAGCATGTACTGCTTGTAGCAGGGGATTGGACTAGACATCTCCAGAGGTCCATTTGCAACTAGATCTCCCTAGGCAACTGGAAGGTATGTTAAATTGACTTCAAAGCTTTGGAGTGTCTCACACGCAAATTTTCGGTTCATAAAGCAGTAGAAATGAGAGGCAAGAACATTCAGCCAATGAACTGGTTTTGCTTACTGCTAGTGTTTGCAGCCAATACCACATTGTTAGTGATAGACCTGATTTTTATCCTGGCTACTTGTCTGGATGTTCAGAACTCTTTAAACTGAGCATTATTTCACATAACTGCACAGACCAGTCCCACACAGTAAGGAATCTGAAAGGACCACTTGTGTCTTGAGGCTTTCCCCACTCTGCCAAAACAAACAAGTCACATTTAATACTGCTAGAAGGGAATTCTGACCAAGTCAAGGTGAAATAAAAAAACTGGCTTTTCAGAAAAAAAAGACACAGAGTTGCAATAACACTCTTGCTTTCTAAGTGTTCAATACTGAACAACAACAGTGCAATCAGACTTTCACAGATGAAAATAAAGTAAAATATTCTCAGAAAAAAAGAGATGTTTTGGAACTTGGGCAAAATGGTGGATGAAAGCAAAGATTATGTTTTCAAATATTTTCCTTCTTCACTCCCTTTCCACCCTCTTTTAGTGTCCAAAATTTACAGTGTGAATGTGCTATCTGCCCTCCCTGTTTCAAAAGAACTATCACAGGTTGCAAGTAGACATATCAAACCAGACAATTCTCATCTTCTATAATGTAGAACAAATTAAGTTCAAAGAAAGTCAACTCAGCACCTTGAAATGCCCTTGAATTAAACCATTTCAACTGTAAACTATTCTCTGAAACTATTCAGATCTACACTAAGGATCCTTCTGTGCTGTTTCAATTTCTCTATTTATCCTTAAAATCTGTCTATCTGTCTTACAGTCTCCCCTCTTCTGCTATGTTTGGACTCAGAGAATCAGTGCCTTTAGTAATAGGTAAGAGCAAAATGCATCTGCACTTGATTAACAACACCAATGCTGCTAGACCAGTGATTAGAATTACAGGGACCAAGTCAAAAAAGAGCCTGGAGTTCTTCCTTTCCTCCAAATGCTGATTTTAGTGTGCAAAGAGATTACTGAAATTTCAGGTAATACAGAGAAAAAAGCTTCATGGTTGAAGTGATTGTAAATAAGTTTCTGCTTAGTTTTTGAAGCACTGTTGGAGTCTACCTGAAAAGGTGCCCGACTGAGTAGTCCTGGTTTTGGAATGCCTATTTATCAGCTCAGCAATAACTATTAGAACCTGCCAGACCCAAGGTTTTCAAAGAAAAGAACCTAAATAGTGATCCCAAGTTCACATTTGTGAACACTGGTGAGAGCCAGCACCTTGAAGAGACAAGACATACACATTTTGCAAGAGAAGGTGCCTAACTACAGCATGTGATATTGTTACCGTTTGAATTCTAAATGTCATTGTGGTTTTTCAAGTGTTGCAATAACTCTTCACCACATTTTTATTCAATTGACAAATAGAGACAAAACAGTGTTACTAGAGACAATATTCTACCCTTTCTTTCCTTTTTCCAGCCATTCCCATGAGTTTCAAACACAGAAGAAAATTGCTAATTGCTGATCCCTCACCAAATTTCTTTGGAACTCTCAAGCACAGATGTTTACACAGACACAAACTTGATACATGACTAATAGTCAGTCACACCTTGTTTAAAATGTTTGGCAACACAACCATAACACCAAGAGACTTTGAATTGCAACCTCCCCACATATTTTTTTTTTTTTCAGTTTTCAAAATCCAGTGAGGATGGAAAAGGAATTGGGCAGACAGTTAATTAGAATGTGCTTTTCTGATCTTATGCATGAAGTGTGATAAAAGCAGGTGTAATAAATATTAATTAGATATTAAACCTAGTATCTTTTCCAGGAAATATTAATGGCTTTGAAACATGATTCAGTGTTCACAATCAAAGTTTGGCCAAGTCTTCTGAACCCTATTTTTTCTGAAGAAAGCACTGTTTTGTCAGAACAGATTTTCTGCATTCATTTTGATGAAACATCACTTGCAAAAGAAAAAAGCAACAACTTTGCAATATCATCAGGAAAAAAAAATCTAGCCATGTAGGAAATATATGCTGTGTTATTTTTCCACTCTGAAATGATTTCCATAATGCCAGACCAAAAAAAAAAATAAAATCATTTACTGGAGGCATTAAGAGGCTGGCCTATGAACTGTTTTTCCTCTATCACCTTTGCTTTTTCAAGCATATTATACACAACACTGTCATTCTACACCTGACAGACACTGTCTCAATGATAAAATAAACATGTCTTCCCCTACAAACAAGGTGTAGAAGTGCTCATTTGCACCCAGTGTGAGAAAATCACTACTAAGCCCAGGCTCCATCCTCTATAACCAGTTCCCACTTGCTGCTTTGAAGGTAGTGAGAATCCTCAGCTTTTTGGATTTTCAATAGAAGTGAGAGAATCCATACATTCTGCTAACAGTCAGGACCCTATCTTTACGGTTTAGGCTAACAACAGACTGTTAATATACTTTTAAATACTTTTATTCAATTGCTAATTTAGAGACACATCAAAAATCCCATGACCTCTTTGTAAATTATACTGACAGGAAGAAACTTGTTATTTTTATAATATTACAAGATTTACTTCCAAGAACAAAAATCAACAGAAATGTGCAAGTCCAGCATTTATCCAGAGCCCAGAACTACCCAAAGTTTATGTACTCAGTTGTGGCAATCAGGACCACTTCAACAGACAGTAATGACAAAAAACCCCCATAGCTTGCAGTTTCCTTTGCTATTCAGGGAAACCACACGCCTGTTTACGAGTCCACAGGATCAGGATGTCAAAAGGCACCACCCTCTCTGAATTCAGCTCTGTACTTCCAGTGGCTGTGATTGTGCAGGAACTATCTGGCAGATCAGAAATCAATGCCTGTTACTGTTTTTGCTCACAGACTGCACATTTAGTTAACTTGTGAGATAATCCTTATCTAAAATTAAGAACAGCCACATTTCCCAAAACTGAAATGTGAGTCAGGAAATAAAGTGGTGTGGGCACGGTGCACACTGCTGCAAGAGCCTTGGGAGGGGGAAATCCTGACTGAAAGGATTAGTTAGTAGAGCCCAGCTGGTGCCTGGTCTTCACTGAGCAAGACTGAAATATAATAACCCCGTCCTGAGATCCTGTTCTATTGCTACATCAGAAAGACTTCTCTGTGAGCTTGATGTTCACCAAAGTAATTGCTGAACACCTAAAACATTATAAGTAAGAAATGGCTCTCTGTCTTTCATTTGCACATCTACTTCTATCTTTTTCACCAGCGTGCGTGCTAGTAAAGAACAAGAATTCAGATATGGAATTTGAAACTAGGCATTTCAATAGCAGCCAGAAATTTCTGGTTACAGCACAGTTACCAGGAGTATGGGTCTCCAATTTTTACCCAGCCTTCTGCAATTATAATTGTGTTTAAGGAAAGAGTGGGTGGGTATGAGCGAGCCAAATATCTACAGACCTGAAGGAATGCAGGGAAGAGGAAACAGGGAACAATCCAGGACTGACAGAGGAGATTCAAGAGAATGTACAGCTGCTCCTCATGCCTTTGGGATCATTTTGTTCTGGGAAGGTAGATCATATTCTTTTCCTCTTCTGCTGTGCGGAATTTAAACAATGCTGACACGGAAGCATAGCTCTTTGGATCCCAATCCATAGAAAGATGTTTTTAGCTTCCAACACTTGTCACCACAAATACTAATTCCTTGTTTCTAACTGAGATGGGCAGCATAAGTGTGTACTTCAATAAAACCTTCTCTTGATGGCCCCAGAGATAGCTAATCCACATGCAATTAAATTTCACTGGGTAAACTACACCATCTCAAAGCAATAGACATTGAGATGAGCAACTTAAACTACCTCAATGACTGTTTTATACACAGATGCATTTTAATTTAGCAATAAAGCTATTTCCACACTCATTTCATTATATTTGGAATGATCATTTTTGGATTTTGAACCAGCCAGATATCTCGCACAAATTCCCCATGCCAGTCAAGCCTGTCTGGCTCTCTCAATGTCCACAGAAAATAAAAAGACTTCCTGCTGTTGGAAAAAATGGTCTTCAGAGATGTCTCCATTATGAAATATTCAGCTATATTGAAAGAAAATCAGCAAGTTCTACCATTTTTTCACTTTTCAAATACAGGTAATATTTGGGTAGAGTCTCATTGCTGTGTTTTGAGAAACAATCTTTTGTTATTAGAGAAAACTAAAATACTAGAGTGAAGTGGTTTGGGTTTGGTTTTTGCTTTCTGTGTTGTTTTTAGAAAAAGCTTGTCACACGAAACAGAAGAATAGATTTTAAATCACTGTTACTTAATCTCAGGACAAAATCAGGGTGTGATTCTTTTTCCCTGAAGCAAAAATGAAACATTTAACCGAAAAAAAATGCTGATTCACACATGGTACTAAAGGTCTTTAAGAAGCAGAAACACACCTAATAGACAATGGAAATGTTGTAGTTCTGTCCAAAGAGACTAAAAAAGGATAGTAAAGGCATGAACGCAGCTGTCCAAAGCAGAAAAATATAATTTTAACTGTCGCCTTTCCTCTGGAAATTGTGCTCTGGCAGAATAACAAAAATCACTGGGTTGATGCAAGAATTAAGTGAAATACTTTTAAAAATAGTTCATATTCTAAGACTTTGAATTTAAGGGATAATTTAGGCCTGAGGGAAAATTTATTCCAAAGCTTGTGCCATTAATGTTTCCGTGTTTGAAAATATCTAGAAGACGCCTATATCGGAGTACACAGAGATCAAATTACAAAAGAGATAACAGGAACTCAACCACAATTCTAAAGCACGTGTTCCAGCTCAACGCAAACCTCTGCATTACAGAGAGATCCCAAAAACAGTAGCAGAGGAATAATGATTTAAAATACACTCCTACAAAATATTTTTCTTATCAAGTCCTACAATGGAATTTAAAACTTACCAAAAAAAAAGGATCCACTTTGGTGCTATTTATAAAAGCATTTGTTACAACCAGGTATCATCATCATCCCAGCAGTAAAATGTATTTTCAGAACAGACCTGCGAAGAAATGGCCTAAAAGCCAAACTGGCAGGAGTAATGCTAGTGAAAAGGGCAAGCTGGCCTATACCCCAGACCTACTTGGAAGGTTAGGCTCCACATCAGACCCTGTCCTGCATGAAGGAAAGAAAGGAAACATTTCTCTTTGTACCTGTACAGCCTATACCAAGGTAAAGGGGCTTCCTTTTCTCCTGCACACAAAACCTTGACAATCTTCCTCAGCTAGAAAATTAAGTGAACTTATCCTGTCATGGGTGGGAGAACTGGGCTAGATAATCTTTGATTCTCCCTTCCAACCCAACAAGTTTATGAACTTGTATTATGGTATGTTGAAGACATCTGTAATGTACCCTGTTCAGCCTAAGCTAGGTAAAGCAGATTCAGAGCAGTGCTAAGACTAGAATACTCCTAATTCTGTAGATCTTGCATCCTCAGTCCTGGACTTTTTACTTTGAAGAACTGTAACAATGCTGTACAGCTTTACTCCAGTAAAGCACACAAAACAAAAGGAACAAAATCCCAATACAGTTCCTTATTCAGCCAAAAGCAGAAGCAGCAGAAGCATTTCAAATTAGAACCAGAAAAAAAATTAATCCAAGCTTATTTAGTTAAGTGGACACCAAATAAAGACTAAAAATCTATTAACATCCCTAGACAGGAAGATACTAATTCAGTGACTGGTAACTATACATCACGCAGTCCCAAACACTCTGGAGTCCTTCAGAGCTAAAACAGTGCAACAACAAACTGGATAATTTTCTCATATGGCACCAGAGAAGTTAGGGCTTATAAATACATTTACTATGTTTTACTGACAAGTACTTACTTCAGTGAAAGTGAATAGTCATGCTTGCTTGTTTGACTATTTCTTACAAGGTAGCTACATTCCTTACATAAGCGCAACAGGTTTTCTGCATCTGTCCGACTGATTGCTCCATGATACCATCTAGAAAAAAACAAAGAGGTGTTAATTAACACAAAGAAATATTCCCACTCATACTGCTTTCACTGCTTAATTTTTTAAGATGTGAATTGTTACCAGTAACACATGAATACCTTTAAAATCCAATATATTATGGATAAAAAGCTCTGGATGAAGTTATTACCAATTGTGAAGGCTTCTTGTTCCTGTCAGCTGAGGGGAAAATCTCAGATCAGGAAACCATGCAATAAGATTTGTGTACATGTTTATGTAAGAAATTCCCATTTAGAGAAACACATAATCTGTTTTGCAAACAGATCCACGATATACAATTTGCTCTATTGAATCCCTGGGATATATCAGTTTTTAAACTAATACAAAATAACAACAAAAGCAAAGACACTGAAGATCACATGTGGAGAATATGACCAGTTAACAGTAGAAAAGATTTGCTAAAATAAATCTTTTAAGAAGGAGAAGAGTGATAAAGTGTGAAGATCTATCAAAAAGGCACATTCTAAACAAAGTTGTGGCAATTCTGACAGCTTTAGATAAATCTCTGTAAGATCTGTGGAGTGATGTGAACAACTCAGGGAAAAAAGGAAATTGGGTGAGGAGAGGTGGTCTTTCATACAACTAGCCACTGCAAACAAAGAAGCTTCTCAGTGCTTTCTATCAGCTTTCAAAATCTGAGACTCCAGGAGTAAGCACTTCCTTAAGTTTCCAGAGCAATGTAATGTGTCTGGCCCTGTACTCTGTCAAATGCAGCTCTGAGGAAGATCTCTCCCTCCCTGCAATTGGCAGGTGCACTTTGAAACAGTATGTGACATTACCACGTCTGCCTAGGCAAGATGATGAACACATCAGAAGTGCTCTCTGTTCTTACCGGGAAATGTTGCTTGCTTTGTGTAGAAGAGTTTCATTCCATTTGTTCCTACTCTAAGAAAGATGCTCCAACTAAAAGATAGGTGAATAAAGACCAGATAAGCCTCTTTGACAGAAATCATTCTCTTAACTGCCTTTTGCTGGTGTCTCCATTGTCAAATCTGATGAATGTGCTAAAAGAATAAAGTTGGTGCCCAAATTAAAAATTCATTGAGTGCTTGATTAAAACCAAAGTCTGCATTAGATGGAACTAAAGAGAGGTTATATTTGTATAGTCAAGACCAACTAGAAAGAGAGGCCCTAACAGCTTCATTACTTCACAAATAAGATGGAGACACAGACACAAATGATTTCAGGCAATCTCTTCCTCATCTCCCATTAGATATGTACTGGTGAAGGATATTTCCTAACATGCAATTTAAAGACTAGATTGCCTTCTGAGTGTGATGGAATAATATTAACACAGGTGTGAATCAAGAAATGGATCTGGGAGAATTTAAAAACTTTTCCTATTAGTTACAATTATCTTTATTTTCTTTTCTCCCCAAAGGCCCAAATAAAACAAAAGTGAAATATTACCTTACCAAAATAAGTGAGATGCTGAAGTCTGATATTCAGAGAGAAATAGAAAAAGAACACAGGGCTGGTTTGGGGAAGAAAAACCTGCTTTTGAAAGTTGAAAGTAAACAATGGATGAGACATCTGACTCAGATTTGACGTCTAGAAGCTGTTTTGGCTACACCTGACAGTAAGCAGCAGTATCCAGAAGTGTAATTGTTTGTGAGTCATATGCCCATGTAATTGGGACACTCTGACTGCTCCTGTTCCAGCTACCTAGTGTGATAAGCAAAGTGCAATAATCAGCTTTAAGTTCCTGAGAGATTTGCTGTTAAACTATATTGGGTCTGTTTGTCCTGGGTGTGTTCATTTTTTGAAATGTCAGCATACAAGCACTTGTGAAGAAAGGTCAAAAAATCAAACATCAGTGAGGTGGTCTTAAAAGAGTGTACTGCATTAGTTTAGATTTTTTTTAGGTAATTTTTACCTAATTTTAGGTAAAAATTAGCCTGTGGAAGATATCAGTGCAAAAGTATGGAATAACCTGAATGTCTTCTAAGATATCCTGGAAAAAACATGCACATAATGCAAACCTGAAAGTAATATTCTACATAGTCACACACTTTGACCCTTTACCAGGATCTCCTTCCAAGTTTTTAAGTGCCCTGATTGTGATTTACAGAATGCTCTTCCTGACATCCCTTACTTTGTCAATAGTCAGGTTTCAGCCACTGAGGGGCCACAACTCCACCGAAGACAGGACAGCAGCATCAATTATACAGTAAGTAGAATAAGTTATTAGAACTTATATAATGCACAACACTACTCCGTTTCTGAGTTAGAGCAAAACAGGAAACCACAAGATCTTGATTATAAGGCTGGGAGGGATTCACTTTCAATAAGACAATAGAAACAGCAGAACACACTTTTTCTTTACACTGTTATTGAGGAAATAGAACAAATTACTTTGATTCCCCTGGGTCCATGAGTTAGCAAGTTCGTCGTTACACAGATTCCTCAGTCACAAGTAATTAAAAATATTTTCTTAATGTACTAACTCACCTTGGTATTTCTGCCTGTTTGGGGAATATCCTAACCTACCCATCCATTTGCCAATTTGTGTACATCCTTTTCTTTAGATCTTGCATTCCTTTCTGCAAAAACAGACTCTACTTTTGCATAAAAAGAAGGAAGGGTTTGGCATGTGCTGTGGAGATGTCTCACACTACTAAAACAAGTAATTTGAATTACTATGAATATTCTATGTTAAAATAAATGTGGACTCTTTCACTTTATGATGCATCATTGTTAACTGCATTCATTTTAGGTTTGATCCAAAAATAAAAAAAAAACCCTCATGTCACTGACATTTGAATAGTTAAGAAGGAAAAACTAGACCTGCAGTTTTCAATTGCAACATTTAACTGCAGTTATACTAAAAGATACCAACAGTTATACTAAAAGATACCAACATCACGGCATATCTGTGAGTCAAAAATTCAGTAACAGAAACTCACCTTCTTGCAGTTATTTTTAATGTATTTGGGACTAGGAGAGTTACTTTGGTGTACTGCAGCTACTCAACTGGAAGAACTAAATCTACAGTTGAATTTACAGCCTTTTAGTTATTTACCTAACAGTATCAGTGACTGATTTCACAATAATGGTTGCTACTTCCTCTACTGTAGATAAGCACACAATCAGTCAATGGGCAGATGGTTCAAAGTCTGAGGCTGATTAGATGGAACATGACAACATGTGGATGATATTATCTGTTTCAAAGCTGTTTTAAGCTTCAAAATAGTGCCTGAAAAAGTGTAAAAGGATTCTTAATCCACCCAATACCGCTAGCATTAAGGAACAAAGTATTCTCACAAACTGCATACTCACATCCATGCTAAATTGTGCCCTCCCTCTCCAGTGCAAACAAATTCTGCCTCTAACCCAGAATGACAGCTTCTGGAGTGGACAGCCTTCGGGGATTCAAGATGCAGCTTCTTCACTTTATTGCATGAATCCACTGGCTTCTCAGTGACCAGGAATATCAGTCAACTTTTGTAAATTGCTCTACTTTTTCACTTTTCAGGATTTTTCTCTGTGTAGCAGGAATTCTGGCCTCTTCTCTGAGGCTGCACCTTTGGTATGATACAGGACAATGAGTCATTGTACCACACAAGCTAGTCTGTCCAAATTGTTCAAGGAAGGGCAACAAAGAGGCAGGACAGGGGCCATGCTTGTGGATACCAGACATTTACTACAGGGAATTCACCTAGAACCTGAATATGAAGCTGATAGAAGTGCATCTAAATACTGCTCTCAAGTTTGATAGCACAAGGGTAGAAATAATCTCTTTTCTGACAGCTATTTAAATGGTCTTATCATTCTCTCCGTAGAGGAAACTCACTGCCAGATGCAAGGCAAATCTGATGTATTAGAAACATGCTCTGCAGCCACAAATATATTGGTTTCATGAACCTTTAAACAGAATTTGGTTATATGTGAGGAACAACTTTTTTTTCCCCTAATGCAGCACAAACAACATGTTTGAAAATTGAATGTACTGGACAGATAAAATTCATTGTTTCTGAGATGAGTTTTCTGTTTAACACTGTTTTTCTCCCCACAAAAATTACTTATGCTTTGCAGGACTAGTAAGGGTAAGTCTTTGGGGATACTAAGGAGAGAAGCCGGACAGTAGGATCTGGATACTTACTGCTCCTGTAAGTGGGGAGGCAAAGAGCTAAAGAGCAATTACTGTGCTTACTTACATCTGCTTTTCCAGTTGAATAGTTGGGTCTATTCTCTCTCCCAGGATCCCACAAAATTCTGGACTGCCATGTTTGATAGGTTTAAAGCCTCCTCCAGGTGCTCTTAATTGCCTGTGCTGGTCGTTTGAGGGAGAAGGAGATGCTTGCCGTTTCCCACTTCCATTAAACTGGGCTGCAAGATACACAATAATTACCTCTCCAGGCAAGGTTAGCAAGGACCAAAAGAGTTGTAGCACATACAGGGGTTGTCATACCTCACAGAGAATAAATATATACCCACTAGCATTAACATGCTTTATCTATGTGTGACATAAAGTGTTTCTTACTAAGCAGAGTACAGTCCTAAAACTCTCTTGTTTTTCCAGTAATAAAGTTCACCCTCTTCTAAACCTTGTTATAATAACTACTGCTTATCTTGACATTTGATACATGGATCCTCCAGAGCTGTTACACAAGTTACAGTAACAAGCCTTCAGTCACCTGCCATAATTCCAAAAGGAAATAAGTGAGAAGATCAGTTTGCCTCAGGTTCCATGGTATCATCCTAACAGTGATCTGGGGGCAAATCAGGCAGCAAACATCCATGTCAGAAATACTGTCAAGCAGCAAAGAATTAACAGTACATCCACTCACACTTTGCTGGCACAAAGCTTTTGCCTTTATAGCCTAGGAAAGATGACAAAAGAAAAATAGCCTTTCATAATTTCTCTCACTAACTATATTATTCCAAGAAAAGAAATACAATTTATTTTGCAAAGCTGTTCTGTCCTAAAGGACATAATGCTGACAGGAACAGTGAAAGACTCTACCCACACCATATTCCTGACTCTGATTGCCTTCTATGATTTGCTGCTTCACCAAAAACTAACAGGCCCAGCTGCAAATGATTATACATTAAGGCCATCTAGTGAGGACCAGGCAGAGAACCTTCACTGTGTCAGGAGGTAAAAATCACAGTGCTCACAAGCGCAAACAGCTCAATCAGCCCCTATGTGAGTTTCAACAGCAATACTGGAGAAAAATGTTACAAGGAAAACTGAAGGAACTCCCTGCAAAACTTACAGGCTTCATGCACTTAAAAGTGAACTCACTATAACACACTGCCAAGTAGGCATGTCAGTGACAGCATTAAGTGTCTTAAAGCAGACAGCTGCAATGTTCAAGTTCAGAAAGATAGTGCACAGAGACATGTTGGATGAGGAAAGTGTTTTAGAGCTGTTTTTTAAAAATTTGTTTATGCTTTTGTCATGAAGTTTAGGACACTTCCAAATCCCCCCTCTACTCAGAGAAAGTAGGCACTTTTTTGGGTAAAATTTAGCCAAATGTATTCAATCACATTCCTAAGCATGTGTGATGGAAAAATGCTGATTCTTTCTTAATACAAGCTCAGATTTAACCTCATTACTGGATAATGAAAGCTGATTAGTGTAACAAGGAGAAACACTGCATGTGGATACTTGCCCACGACATATACAAGCAGCATTATTTAACTCTAAGAAAAGGTACCTGGATGTACCTTGGGTACTCTCAGAAACCCAGTGAGCTTATTGTCACCTTCTGGACAAGGAACACCTTTCAGACACCAAAAAATTCACTTCACATAACAAACTCAGTTCTGTTAGCAACTTGTCATTAGAACACAGAATGGCTTGAGTTGGAAGTGACATTAATGATTATCTAGTTGCAAACCCCCAAGAGCAGAGAGATGCCACCACAGGCAGTGATTTCATCCACTAAACCACATTATTCAGAGCCTCATCCAACCTGGCTTTGAACAGTTCCAGGAAAGGGCCATCCACAATTCACAAACAGCAAACTGCTCCATTGCTTTACCATCTTTGACTAAACAATTTCTTCCTAACATCTGATCTAAATGTCTCCTCTTTTAGTTTAAAAACATTCCCTCTTTTTTTAATCCCAAAATGCTTGTGTAGAAAGTCACTAACATGATAAGGCATAGGAACTATTCTCCAAAAACAGGACAAAGTCAAATTTCAGATGCTTTTGAATGTTGGGGATTTTTTCTCTGAAAAGTTCACACATGAGTCTGGACTTGGCTTTTTGGTTTTTTTTTTTTTTTTTTTTTTTTTTGTCCAGAAAGAAGCAGTCTTGAAGGGATACCCAGGCAGATTAAATTTACAAGTGTGATAGCCAGTCAGACTAGGCACCCAAACCAGGTCTGAGTTTTGGCTGCTATGAATCCTCTCTTAAACAAAGCTAAAGCATATCAGCCATTGCAGTTATGGAACTGACTGCAACACTTCCACACTCTCCATGTGGCCTCTCTTCCACTGCCCTGTAAGTCCTGCCCTAGCCCTGTGACAGTGGCATGCCAGAACTCCCTTGCTTTAGGTCACTCAGGGTTCTAGGCAACACCCTTCCATTCAACAGTAATAGAAGGCAGAAAAAGTTTGGCATTTATGAGTCCTCCTTCCATGAGCCCATGATCAGTGCTGGAAACTACTACCAAATGGCCCTCTTGACCATTGAGACCCTCTTTGTAAGAGAGGGTCACATATTTTGTTAAGCAATACTAAGACTGGCTTTACAGATTTCACAAGCATTTCCTTTATCCAGAGGTTTTCTGTGCCCACACGACAGCTTGAAGAGGACAGATTTCTCACAAACTCAGTGGAAGCCAGCATCAGTGTGACATTCTTCAATGGGCCCTCCAGTGACCATGCTGTCTATCCAGTGGGCTGTCCCTGGTGTTATCTCCTTTTCTAGCCAGACTTGTGTACCTGGAGCTACTTTGTTCCTGTTACTTTGCCAACCTCAATTCTTCTGGGCAAACCAGTCTGCCCAGCTCAGCAGGAGTTCTAACAAGACCTGCTCGCTTCCCATAAAAGCCATCAAAACCATATTTTAGCTTCAGCTGGACAGCCTCCAATAAAACAACCCCAAATTTGTTTGTGAAAGAACTCCAGCTGCAGACAGTCAAAATGCTGCATTCCAGTTCTGCTACACAGACACAACTTTTAGCACAGCAAAGTCCATAGGCTATGTACATTTTGCTCCATCCACAATGCCAGCATGACACCAGCCTCAGCCCCATCCTCAGGAGTCAAGAGCACAGACACACTGCCCTCAGCCTCAGCACACTTCATAGCTTGAGCACACTTTCATTCTGACAAATCTCAAAGTCCAGGTTGGAGATAAAGTCCAGGTTTTAGCTAGCTTCAGCAACGAATCTTGAAATCATGGCAGAAGAAAAATTTTTTTCCTTCAAAGACTTGCATGAGTAATTAAGTTCATGGTCATTCTAGTGTTGCCGGTGATTTTGGTTTGTTTCTACAGTCTATCACCTGACAAATCAAAAACATTTGCTGCACAAGTCTCTCTTGCAATTCTCATCACAAATGTATGTTGTTCCCTCCAGATGAATTTCACAAAATAGGAAAGTTTCAGCAGAGGGTCCCTCCAGGATCTCCACAGTTCCACAGAACTGGGAGATGGTAATTGTAGGCCTGTAAATTGGGGCTTACCCATTGCCAGAATTTTTAGTAGTTAGACCAACTTTTCAGAAAATTCCAACTCAGCTAAGAATTGAAAAAACCTTTTCCTGGGCTACACTATGGAACCACCAACTAAGTCAGAAGAGCACTTCATACATCTCAACAGGGGGTCAACACTTCTCCATTGCAAAATTTCCACTGTTTTGAACTTCAAAGCTAGACCTCTTAATTCCTTACTTTAAACATTTACTATTCCTAGGACAAAGATGAATTCTAGAGACACTAGATGAAACGGCAATCGGGCTTGCAGCCAATGCTTAGACATTTCTTTGTGACAAAAGAAATTCTTGTACCTAAAATAATCTTGTACCTAAAACAAATTAATCTATAATGAATGGCAGGCATAATGAGAGAAATCTAATTAATCTCAAAAAGGGTTTACTCTTCTTATTTTAAATAACAATTCTCTATGCTGAACCTGTAAGTAAACCAACCATATCATAATACTATTTAATTAAACTTCTCTTTAGTCTATTAATTCCGTAAAGCAGTATTTTGCTCTGTGTGCTTTCGTAACTGCATAGTACGAAGTAGTAAGAATATTTACACATAAGCCAATCTTAAAATCTTGTATTGGACTGACCTTGTTACATGTAAAAACTGGAAAGTAGATATAAAGAAAAAATATAACAAAACTAAGATTCTTTATTTTAAAACAACTTAGAAAAACCCTATTTCAGAATTTACCTGACAAAGAGCAAAAAAGTAGACACAAAGATGAATACAGAGGTTAAGAGAAGTTCCAAATGAATTAAAATGCATAAATTTCAAATAATATGACCGATACATGAAGGATAATAATTTACATATGTCCATTTTGACTCTTTAGACTTAACTTTTAAAATCCATTTCTCTGTAGCTGCTCTATTACTATTAGAAAAATTTGTGAAATGTGATCTCACTGGAGACACATGCATACTGGTCCCACAGCTTATATCTCAACAGCATTAAGCAATGAAGTTGCTGGTTTTTGAAAGAAAAATTACTTCTGGGTAGCACACAATCACAAGCCTTGTGTGGGAAGTTATGTGATCAGATCAGGTTGTTTATCCAGTCATTTCTTCCCACAGGATGAAAAAAATCTTAAGATGGAGACTGCAAGAGCTCCTTGAATAATTGTTTCCAATACTTAACTGTTCTTGAAGTGAAAAAACCAACTTGAGTAAGAACCTCTACTGATTCATCTTATATCTCATCTTCCCATCACACACCTGCTCATTTGTAAAGAAACTGGCTCCATCTTATTGAGGATCTCCTCACAGGCATTAGAAAGTTCCCACTATGTCCCACCCAAAATTTTCTCTTCTCCAGGCTAAGCAAGCCCAGTTCTCTCAGCATCTCTTCACATGTGCTGTCATGTGCTGCAGTTTCTTCCCATTTTGTTGGCTCTGTGCTAACAAAAACGTTTATCAACATCCTTCTTGTATCAGAATCCTGCCACAGCATTATGCATAGCTCAAGAAATATGAAGTAAAGAACAGTCACTTTGTTTTATCCACTGGCTTGCTCCTATTCACACAGGCTAGCACGCTGCTAGCCTTCATTATGGTGAGGAGCATTGCTAGCCACATGTAGTCCATGTCCATCAGGACTGTTTAAGCCCCTTCTAGCAAAGCTGTAAGCCCAGCAAGTCAACCAGATCTAGGTCCATTATCATTGCAGGGCGTTAGGTTGCTCCAGATACCAGGCTTTGGGTCTGTTCTCATTAGGTTTTGTAAACTTGTTGTCAATCTATTTCTCCAGTTTGCTCAGGTCCCTCAGAATGGCAGCTTTGTACACACCCTCCCTTCTTGGCTGTTATGTCAAGCTTGATAAGGGGCATTTCCGCTCCTTCTGGTTTGGTTACTAATAACTATGCTAAACAGCAAGGGTTCCAGAACATATGCTTGTAGGAATCACACTTGTAACCAGATTCCAGGAAGAGTATGAATCACTAACACTACCCTTTGAGGTCAATGACTCTGAAAGGTTTTTGCAGATCTATTAGTCCACCCATCTGGCTACAACATTCCAAACACTGCTGATGCCACAGCACAACATGCTGAAAGCTAAAGTCTACACAGATGACACCTACTGCTCTCTTTCCATTAAGAGATCTAGTAATTTTAACACACAAGGCAAACAGGTTGGTCAAGTAGGATTACCTAGGGTAAATGCACATTGACTACCCAGTAATCAGTGCTCTCAGGCTTCTTCCATGCTCAGTCCCAGAGCCACACCTCTTTTCTTCCCACCTCACCCCCAATACTTCATAACCCAATCCCTTTGAGAATAGCTCTACAATATCAGGACCCTGCAAAGCTACTTCCTCACCATAGAGATACTCAACAATAAACACTATCTACATCCCATCCATTAAAATGAGGGTAGGGAGAAGGAGTGGGAGAATCAGAAGTTTTACTTTTATGAAACAAGTGCTAAGATGACTGACAAGAGGCTTGCTGAAGTACCAAACAAAAAATGCAGTTCAGTATTTCTGCAGCAGGTAAAGACTTGAGATGACCCACATTCACTTTTCAGAAATTTCTTCATACACACATACACAAAAGAGCATAAGGATTTGATTTACCCCAAAGGCAAGTATATATATGGTATAACTGTGAGAAGGAATTTTGAGGCTGGGATCTAGGAATCCCTACCTGCCAAAGCTGGGATGCTGACTTTGTTCCACTCCCACGGCTGATCATACTCATCTGCAGGCCTGTCATCATCCTGTGGCAATTTGCTTTCTCGTAAATGGCGACTCACCACACTTTCAGAATCGGATTCCACACCGCTGCCTTCTGGTTCATAGGGTGTGTCATAGAGCTGCATGTTTTTCTGATGGGACTTCATGCCTTCCTGCTGTTGAAACTCTGTTGGCAAGGAGGAAAATTGCATCAGAATCACTACTAACCATGTCTTATCATTACAGTCTATAATTTTAGAGCATTCAACTTCCACCCATTTCTTAATAGACACGTAATTATAGAGATGACAAGCTTGTACAAGACTTCTAAATTCTACCTCTACACTAGTAACTGGCTGGAAGCAAAAGTTTGCTCCAGTTAACCACCACAGCTTTGTGCCTCCACCAACATTTCCCAGCTTGTGCAGAGCCAGATTACAGGAAGCACACAATCCCTGTCAGCTGCTAAAAAAAGTACACTCACAAGCAACTGTACATCAATTCCCAAGAACACTGAGATTTGTGTATAGTTAGCTCTTCAGGAGGAGATGGTTCTGAAATGAAATTTGAAGACACAAAGAACAAAAAAAAAAATTAAATCCCATAGTACAATTGCATATGCTGATTAAAAAAAAAATTGTCTGCATTTACACCTACAGAATATCAGCAAAAAATGAGCTAGGACTAGATTAAGAACAATAAACAACAATAGATTAAGTAAAATAAAAAGCTTATCACACATCAAGGGGGTTGTAACAGCCGGTCTCAGCTGCCTGAAAAGCAGTCAGAACCAAATCTTTTTGGGCAGAATCAGAAGAATCAGTAAGGAGAAACAGGCACAAGAGGTAGCTCAAGAGATCCGAGTGGTACATTGTAGGTACCTTCTTCCCCTCGTGTGAGGTGCAGCCCTGGGACAGGTTACCAGGAAGTGGAAGGAATAGGTCATGGGAAGTATCTTCATTCTTTGGAGTTTACAGAGCCTTGGTTAGGCAAAGCCATGGTCCCTCCATCTACTGATACAAAACTGGGTGGAGTGAATGATAGACCAGGTGGCTGTGCTACCACTAAAAGGGACCCAGGGAGGCTGGAAGACTAACAGCCTAGAAAGCTGCTCAGCAGAGAAGGACTTTGAGGTCCTGTACGGCAGCAACTTAAACACAAGCCACCAATGCACCCTCACAGGAATGAGGGACAACCCAACCTGGTGTGCACCAGGAATGCTGAATGCAGATCAAGAGATGTGATTCTTCCCCTCTAGTCGGCAGTGGCGAGGCCACATCTGGACTGCTGGGCCCACTTCTCATCTGCCCAGCACAAGAAAAACACAGAATACTGCAGGAAGTTTCAGCAAAAGGCCATGAAGCTCAATAATGGGGCTGAAGCCCTTTTCATATTAGTTGAGACTGGCTAGCTGGGAGAAAATAAGTTTTTGTGGGGACATTATCAATGCATATAAATGCCTGATGGAAGAGAGAGAAGACGGAGACAGACTTTTATTGACAGTGCCCAGTGACAGCCCAAGATACAACAGGCACAAGTCAAACATAGAAATAGGTTGCCTGGAGAGGCTGTGAAGTATCCATCTTTGGAAATATTCAACATCTGACTGGACATAGTTATGGGCAACCTATTTGAGCTGAACCTGCTTGAACAGGATTTTTTTATTAGATAATATCAAGAGGTCCCTTCCAACTTCAGATGTTGTGTGATTATACTGACCACTGCAACAACAAAATAAGAACACCAATAATGTAGTCAATTGCTAAGTTATGAAAAGACTCAGAGAGAGACCTTTTTAAGCTACAAATGAAGCAAAATCTAGAGTTCTCTCTGTTAAAACAACAAAAGTCATAAATCAAATCATACATCAACAAGAATATTATAATTAAGTAACTTCTCCAAACCACTTTAAAGTGCAGTGAAAAGTTTGCAAAATGACAGTGCCTTTATTGCTTGAAAAAACCTTATTTAATTTATACATTAAAAATTCAGTAATTTTGAAGAAATATACACCAAAATTGATGCTACAAGCAAGATGTATCCTGTTAATTTCTAGTTGTGAACAACCAACAACCACATCAAGAAAAAATGCTGCACTGAGAAAAAAACAAACTAAAAGAAAGAATACAGCGCTCTCTTGAATACCCTGGTTCAAAAAGATAAACATTTTGTTATTATCAGAAGTCAGAAAAATGGTATGTATCTTTTTGCCTTTCAGTACTGTGGACCCAGTCAATGCTTCACCAAGAAATGTGCATTTCTGAGGAACAAAAGCCATATAAGTTGTAAGTGCCAAAAACAAATTTGTGTGCCAAATACAGCTAGGCAATTGGCTCTTTGCGTGTGAGCATATACAAGAATTCTTGCCTGACATTTTTCTTTTACCCAGAAGACCAAAGCATCAGGCCATACAGAAAAGTTTACCAGTAAATAGAAGGTCGTTCATATTCAGGAAGCATAATTAGAAAAATTATGAATATTTGATTCTAAAGCAGAAAAGTTTTTCTGGGAAAAGCTACAACCTAGATGGAGAGTGTGCAGGGCCAGGAGCTGGACTTAATGATCCTTGTGTATCCCTTCCAACTCATCATAGTCTGTGATTCTGTGATATATAAAAACGTACACTTCCTACACACATATCTCCAATCTCTTTTGTAAAGCTTTGTACAAATATGCTTGAAAATTCACCTTTGAGAGTATTTGTAAATAAAAGTAATTTTACTAAAAGCTAAATCAGAAGAAGTTCCTTTCAATAAACGACAGCAGAGCTGAATCTGTACCATAAGCAGTGTTAGCGTTATACGCACAGATAGCTCAGTGCAAACTTGGTATTCAAGAATCAAATAGTAGAAGACAAAAGCACATTTGTGATGAAGCATTTCTCATGGTAATTTTACAGCCTCTAACAGTGACAGCTCTAAGGGCTAAAGTCTTTGGAAAGATTAGGAAGCCAAAACTATGTTAATTTAACTTTTTCTTTACAAATTCAGTTTTATGAACTATATAATTGGAATTCTTATTTTTGATTAAAAGTACACTTGCATACAATTCAGCATTAAGTTAATAGCTATCAGCAGAAGTAACAATTGAAGTTTTTAAAGCACTAATTTTGCTAGCAGCCTGGAAGACTCCCACAGACAATTCTTGTTCTCACAGATTAGTGGTTATTACAGAAACAGGCTCCAGAAGTTTGGATTCCTGTGTAAAACCAAGAACTTGACTAGGAGAGATAACAAAACTGAAACAACGCTATGAGATACAAGACTCAACTTGACATTGTTCTTTCTACTTGGTGAACAACTTTGATACTCAGAGAACAGAAGGCCACAGGACAAGCAGCCACATCAGCCACACTGAACAGCTTAATAGCCCTAAATAACTGAACAGGATTACACATAGATGCACTATATTCCTGAAAATAGTTGGAAGAGAATTAGGGGACCCCATCAAGGGAACAGAACAGCTACGAACCCAACAAAGTAATGTTTTCAACATTTCCTTACTTGCTTATCAAACCCAACAGGTAAACCTCTACAGCTTCCAAAAGGATGCACCAGACTAAAAAAAACAACCAGACCATTCTATAGTGGCCAGATGCCAATATATATTTCCTTCATCTCAAACTCAAGCATGCAGTAACAAGAGGTCAAACAATGTAGTTGCACTATAAAAAAAGTCCTGATAATATAAAAGCCCATTTTCCCAAATCAAGCACATCTGTAAATGCCACCAGGCAGTAATAAACTCAATGCTATTTACAGCCCATTTTTAACATATCTTTTGATGAAACACTAGACAAGCAAAATGCAGGAGTCTTACTGCCACAATCATGTAAGGAATGTTAGTTACAGAGAGGTTCCCTGAAGTTAAGGGCTTGCAAGAATTTTTGTTCTCCTGTGTGATGAAAGACAATGAACAATGACTTTGTGCACATTGGGGTTCCTGCATCACCGTAAAAGCACATCTTGCTTGTCCACATCTAATATTCAGGAAAAGTCTAAACCTGCAGGAGACAAAATCACTACCTTATACCAACTGCCTGGTTTTTTCAACCTCTGCTATTTTATTGGGAAACCTTTTAAACAAATTACATGCAACAAATCACAGCATCAGTGGTAAAACAGACATACATGGTTCTTTATCAGTCTGACAGCCATCTGTAATTTATGTATGCTCCACTGAAAACCAGGGAAAACTATAGTGGAATTGGATATCACTATATCAGTCTGTAAGTTAATGTAAGTCACATTAACTTACAGACTGATCAACAGCAGCACAATAAAGCTGTTTTGACTTGCCAGTATGTCAGATTTCAAAGTGCACTGGCCCACAAATAGGTACAAAATTGATAAACCAGACCCCTCTCCATCTCAGCTACCGTTTTCAAGACTAGTGCCAAATTAAAATGACAGTCTTACCAGTTCCTCAGCTGCTTTCTCTAGCCAAAAGCCCTGTCTTAGTGAGACAAATCTGACTATGAAGGTCTCATGCTGGAAACAGTACAAAGAGCAAGGTCAACTTTTGAAAAGCTACCACTGAAACTGACTTTCAAGAAAAGAACAAGGGATATCAAAGCCTTTGTATCCAAGCCTAAGAGCAATACTCAGGAAAGAGAACAGAATACTAGAAGGGATTTTCAAACAGGGGACATTTAGCTGCACTCAGCTCCATTCAACAGTACGGAACTCACAGAGTTTATCTGGCCACATTGCTGAATAAAGCTTCATCCTATTTCAGAAAGCATGAAACAAAATACTTGGAAATACTCCTAACTCCTACAAGCAGCTGTTGCTAGAAACCATTTAATGTAAGTATAAAGATTTTCAAGGTCATTTTTGCATGCAGTTAAACTTGCTCAAATACATAGTTATTTGCAGAAAACCAGGTAGATTTTTCATTCATTTAACACACATTAACATGTAAACACTATGCTGGAATCAGGTTTTACAGAGGACAGCTGTCAAGCTGTCAGCTTGAAGAATTTCTGTCCTCCTACCTCTGGATTCAGACTACAGATGGCTTCTTTTTTTCTGCTCTCTTTGCAGAAGTCAGCATTTAAACAACTTCAACCCCACTGACCTGGATTTAGTTTCCCACTAACCAAATGAAAAACACAACCTGCTATTAACTACATGCAAAACTGTAACCAGGCTGCAGTGAACACCAAATACTGAGCTGCTATTTCCGCTGACTGCATTTGTGTCACTCAGATCTACCAGATAATTCCAGTGACAAGGATCTCAACACTGAAGAGACTTAATCTGGAACTCACAAAACTTTTCAAGGCACACAGACAGATCAAACATTTATTATCAGAAAGATACAGGTATTTAATTAAAGAGAGTCAACTTCTTGCATCCTTTTGTCCTATATACACAAAATTCCCCATAGGGAGAGGGAGTGTTTCTGCCCTGACAGAACAGGCTCACCTGTCTTTAACTAGGATAGTCAGAGCAGAATTATGAACAGCAGAACTTGTGGAATGTGAATTCAAACACTTTATATTCAAAAGCCCTAAAAGGGCAGTCCACAAAGTGCTTGGAGACTTGCTATAAGCACACTGGCTTTTGTGGATAAGTCTGGGGAAAAAAATACCTGTTGTTTGAGGACAACAGCCAACTGCATTTCTTGTATTCTCACCTATCACTGAAAGCCAGAAGTTACCAGTGGAAGCAGAAAGAAATTTGAAAATGCTCAGAATTTGAAATACCTCTTCACATTGAGAGGTATTGCTGAGCGTCTGATGCATTTCCCCCCACCCTATCCTGACAGCCTGGCAATCTCTAGCAGGTAAAGGTCACATCAGGGCCAGATCTGATCACAGACAACAAAGACCCATCTGCAGGAGTGCTTGCTATCAAGGAGTAAGTTTTTCTGAAATGCTCAAACCTCTGCTTTACACGTGTTCTGCTCTTGAGGCCTCTAATGGAAAATCACTGAACTGGCAAGTAATCACATTGAAGGGCAGTGAGCTGTTTGCTCTAGGTGTATGGGCAGGCAACAATCAACAAGTAACTTGCCAGTTTGCCACAGGCATAAGACAGATTAATGCAAAGATCACCCTGATATGAACATTTGCTTCCATCGAATTAATTAAGATAAACAGGCAAAAATACTCAGCCAACTGCTTCCTTATCCATGCCTCGCCATCACTGTTTCTTTTCACATCTATTTTAGAAAGATAGTCTGAAAATATTTCAGGACTTGTGATTCAGAATTCTTATTTTATTACTGCAAAGCCTATTCACTAGAGAAGCTAAGTTTTACCTCTGTTCAAATTTCACCTCAGGTCACCAGAAATCAAACTGCTTTTTCCTCTGCTTCCAGATCCAGCTGGATGCCTCCAACTGCTGGGACACAAGGGAACACCAACTATATTCCAGTGGCAGGGAGAGTTATTTTGCTTTGAGACTGCAGCAACTGCTATCCAATAGTAATTATTCCAGATTTTGCTACAGGAAAAGCTGGATATGAGATCTTCCGTCCCTCATCTTTTATTCCAAACAGAAGCCAAATGACTCAGTGAAGTGAGCCACTTTCCAGGAATGACATTTGTTCCCCTGTTCCCTGTGAGGGCTTGCATTACTGCATGATGTGAAAACCAACATCTTCACGTTGCCTGCATCATGCCGGAAATACTACCAAAGTCCAAGTATGACTCATTACCCCAGGAAAAAGCATTCAAAGCAAACTTACATTCCAACAATCCTGATAAAGAAAAGTTGTTAAGCCAGTCAGAGGAGGGGTAGGCAGGGAGAAGACCGTTTATGATAAGTATCAATAAACCAGCAAAAAAAACCCCATTAATATTTTCCACAGAAGGTATGTACTGAATTAAAACAAGCAACCACTACCCTGCCCAAGAAGACAGGAAGCACACATTTGTCTTTGTGGGTGGGAAGGGTGAGGAAGAGGAGGGGTGGGTGTTGGTGGAGTCAAAGGATGCTGATTAAAAAAACAAAACACATGGGAAGCAAACCTAAATGCTGGTGGCCTGGAAGCACAGCCATACTGTTTCTAAAGGACATTTATTTCTTCTCCAAAAATTATTTTTGGAGATGTATTTTTCTTTGGCAGAGGCACATAAAAAAATATTTTTTTCTTCAGTTCCCTGGAGGCAGAAATTTATTTTATAAAGCCTTCCACCTCAACATCATATTTTCTGATAAGCAAGCAGTGTTTAACTGTTTAACTGTCAGTTTTAAATTCTTGATTTCTGCAGACTTTGCCTCTTTGGAGGTGCTTTAATGCTGCTGACCTACTTACTCCTTGCACATTTTTCAGTAAGACAGAAGAGGAGTAGGGATGCCCTTTTTATTTAGATAAGGGGACAATGAATAAAAAAACTCCACACCTCTGTACATTTACTGCTGCTTGATCAAAAGCCAGCTCCAGATGTTGCTACAGCCAGTTACATCACAGTGCTATATTCCTGGTTTGTTTATAGGTTTTCTTGACCTGCCTGGAGTACTGACCTTTGGGATTCAATAATCATTGTTTCATGGCCTAAACAGAGCAATCCAAGTGGCAACAGTGCAAACCAAAAAATTCAAGATCCCCATTCCATACTCCAAAACTTTTAAGCTGTGTAAAAGAACACTCATTTCTTGAGGTAAGAGGGAACAGAAGCCCACTGGGAAACAGAATGCTGTGCTGGGATTTCCATGTATGCCAGTTAGTACAGGGGTTCTCATTAGCCCAGGATACAAACCACAGTGTCCCAAAAGATTTGTTTTAAGATTAGCACAAACAGAATAAATTGTCCTTGAAAGCCATCCTAACACCAAAGTCTAAATGAATATTTTGAACAAGCTAAAACTTTCCCATGCCAGGACAGAGAAGTTTATAGTGAATATGACTGTTTCCTGCAGTTACATCAGTCCTGCTGCTCAGGACTGCTAGTGATGCCCTCTATACCCTTGCCAGTGCTCTTCATGAACACACCTTGAGAGAGGGCAGGAGTGGAAAAAAAAACATTCATAATTTAAATGCTCTTCAAGACTCACACAGAAGGAAGATAATTTCTTGCATCATGTCTGCCTATGAGAGTCTCTTTTTGCTGAATGCTTACTCAAAAGAATCAAATTATCAAATTAGATAAGCACTGATCAAAATTATTTTTAACGAGTATAAATATATATATTTATACACTCAGAATGATATTGCAAGGAATAACCAGATGGGAGCAAAAGGGAGTTTAGATGACTCCCTTTTAAACCTCCAGCTCTCAGGAAACAGTTCCCTAGGGAACTGTTTTCTGAGAGCTGAAGGATTATGAGATTTATGCAGAAGGAGTTATCTTTTCTGCATGTTACTGACTTTGAGCAGAGCCTCCTAGGGATGTGGGAGAGGGCAGAGAAGGATAAGTAGATAGAGGCCTCCCTCCAGACTTCCTCCCTGTGGTACAAACAGTGGGAAGAAGTTCCCTACAGGTACAACTTACACAGTACAGTAAGGCATTAGATTTTTGTAGCCAGAAGAAATGCCATTATCTGATTTAACAAACTCAGATAAGACGTATACTCAGCTAGATGAGACATGTTATCTTCTTTTAGCCACCTGCTATCATTTGCCATAGAGAGTACAAGGCAGGTAGAAGAACTGCTACTTAATAATTCCTACAACAGATTTATTCCATAGACCTGGTGGCTACATCATCAAGATGAAGACAGAAATGTGAATTGTGCATTGTTTTCATGCAACCTGTGAATGATCGTGTCACCATGATTAAAAAAACCGAATACCAACCGACCAAAAAAAGCTTAAAACCCCCGCAACTGCCAGCTGAAAACATAGCCTGAAACCTTCCTGGTAACTAATGCCCATTATTTTATCTTTATTAGTAATTTTTAAAAGAAAAATGCTAAGAAAACAAAGAAGTCAAAGCTTTGGAAGCAATATCTGATGCATTTTTAGGAGCTCTTTCCCCAACCAGCATTCCAGGAAGAGCAGGCACTATCAGTACTGTTTCCTCCTTTGGCAGGACTTAAAAGCCACACAGCATCTGCATGCTAAACCATCTGGTTTTTCTCCTGTTCACTGCAAGGAACAGCCACAGTGATTATTTGCCACAGTGATCATTTGCAATTTTCCAACTGGCAAGTTGCAAGCAGCAGAGATAAGCCACCGTGGTTATTGGCAATTTTCCCCATTTCTACATGCTTTCCCAAAGGGAAGTATTGTCCTAGTTGCAATCTTTCTGTTCTGTCATTCAAACTAAGTTACAGGGATAATCTAGCAACTCTGATCAGCACCTAAGCACTAAATGAAGATGAATCACCACCTCTTGGACATACAAGCTTTCAAATATAACTCCAAATGTTAAACTCCAACGTAAATCTAGCACAGTCCTGCACATGCATGCCATAAGCATCATTAATGCAGACATAAAAAATGGTTTGCATTTGCTGTTGAGCCCTGGAGAAAAAATGGTTTACTTTAGAATTCTACCTTACCATGATTAAATGAAGAAAGCTGTTCAGTTGTCATTACATGCAACCATAGATTTTACTTATCACAATCCAAGGCCTTGCATGCATTAAATGACAGCTGACAGCAGAGAAAAAGTGACAGGGACATGAACACTGAAATTACTGGGAAAATGTTTCAACCCATCCCCTTTGGCCTATGATCTCTTTACTCATTATGTCAAGTAGGTCAGCAAGAGATTGATGGAAGGAGAAACTTGAGTCTAGCATTTGTTGGTTTCAAATACTCTGCACTGGGCTGTGCAGCTGCTAATATTCAGTACCTTGTCCGTGTTTGCAGATTTATCTGTAATTATTACAGTACTCAGGTAAACCCTGTCTGGATGTCCATTTCTAGTTACAAGCCCACTTGCAGAGTAATCGGTCAGTTACACAGTGTTGGGTTTTCCCCTTGGACAAGACTTATATAACAGTACAGGACACGCAGCAGTGTTTGCATGTATGAAGTATACAGTCTATCACATCATCACTCAAGAGCATTTGTGCTTACACTGATACATAACAGCAAGTATATCTGGTTTGCATTCAGCACAGGATAATTAAGAACAGGTGCTTTAAGAAAGCAAATGACAGTCATGTGCAAACATCATAAATCTGTACTTTTTTAACTTCTTGCAATGGAGTATCACAAATCCAGAAGAGCAATATTTAATATTTTCCAGTTAGGTCAAGTCAGAAAAGGTCATTTTATAAAAATTCATGGCAGTCATGATCCTGATGCATACAACTGAGTCAACAATTTCTGGTAAATTTTCCAGTTACACTCTTACTTTCCAATATGCCTCTCTAAACCACCAACCAGCGAACATGGAAACATTTACAATGCACAAAACCATACCTATGGAGACAACTGTGGAAGGCTGTATTTTTTACTGGGATTTTTTGTTATTTTTTTTAAGAGACAGATACAAAAAGATCTTTTAAAAATCGTTAGGAGAGGCTGTCTTTTGTTATGCTCTGTATTCTACCATGATGCCAGGATCTCAGTGATGGTGCATGTCACAGCCTAAGGAAAGAGCAATAGTATGTGCAACTCGGCAAAAATATAATACAAAATCAAGAGTATGTATGAAAGACATCACCTTTTTTTAACTTCATCTCATTCTTTCCTTTCTGTTTCAACTGAGGCAGCAGCACAGACACCTTTAAGACAATCTCAGGCTGCATTAGAGCCATAACTGCTGCTGCAGGACTTGCTTAGAAAAAGCTCATGCTTTTCTGTCTTGCAGCCCATCCCAGATAAGTGCAACTGTTGTTAGACTGTATAAAATACAAGAGCCAGAACACCAGAAAACCCACTGCTTCATCACAGCAATTTTCAAATTATCCACAGAAAATGAATGCAGAACTGAAAGCAAGCAGAGTTCCTTCAGGCAAAATTAATTTCCCCCAGGTTTACCTGTGTTGCTCTTAATTGTTAGTGTGACCTGCAATAGCATCAGTTTTGCATGCCTTCATCCTGCTGCATAAAACCAAGATGTATGTGGACTCTCCCACTTCAAGGCACCATACACATGAAACTGAACAATGCATAATCTTGTTCAAGCCCAGATGAAGACTGAATATTTCCATGTTCTATTTGTACAACTAGTATTATTCAACAAATTTAATCACATTAGCACAACACAATCCATCAGGAAGCAGAAACACACTGGAGGCTTCCTAGGTCTTTACCTGAATAGGGATAACAAAGATAATGCACATATAGCACACCAAACACACACCAAAACCAGAAGAGGCTTACCTGACCTCAGCAAGAAGGAACAGGCTGCTCCTGCAGACAATTGCCTCTAATAATTTTAGCAGCCAGAATGGTAATGAACAGCTGGGTTTGTACAGATGTTTGAGCTCCTCCAAAGGAGCATTTTCAAGCACAGTTCTTCATAGCCAGAAAACAGAGAAGGAGAGAAGATGTACGTTTTTGCTACCCTACATAAAATGCTAAGAACCCAAAACACCACTTCTCACTGAAGTTTTAAGTTCATTCTATGACACTGCTGTGAAGCCACACTAAACTGTTGGTAAACTGATGTGGCAAGATGTACTGATGTCTCTGTGGCAAAAGCAGACACAGAACTAACTGGTTGAAACTTCAAGTCTCATTTACTTCTAAGGATATGAAAGCACTCATCTGGTTTGGGTTTCCTAACTGAAAAAGGCACAGGAGAAAGTCTAGCTACTACATTACAGCTGATGTCAGAAGCAGACTTACTAAACAAACCTTACTGAAGGTTTCACTCATATTTTGCCACTTGGGATTTCCAGCGTCTGGATGCAAAACCAGCAGGCAAAACTTTTTATTCATTTATTAACAGGCTAAGCACCATAAAGATGACAATATATCAGAGCTGAAAGGGTGTCTTATTCCTTCAAAGAACTATTCTGTTTACCTCATGCTTAACTAATACTTCCTGTACCAGCTTTTTTGAGCCTACTTAACTCTTCTGTATAGCACAGATAAAAATCCAAAAGTGATTTGAGTAAGTGATAGTACGAAAGAACATTATTGAGAAAGTTCTTCGGAGAAAAAATTCTCACTAGTTTGAGGGTGGTGGGGGGGAAGGATTCCCAAGCAGGACCTTTGAGTTGAGCACAGCTAGCTGGGGAAAGGGTAGAAATTCCTTCTGGCTTGACAGCACATGTAAAGTCCACTAGTTGCCTTTAAAAAACAATAAATCCAGGTTAGGCTAGAAGTATCTATTCCCAGGGTTGTCATCCTGACACTAACTTGTTTATTAACATGCTGCTTTGAAACATTTTCACATTTTCCTTGGCTAAAAGCCTGTTTGCAATAGAATAAAAGGAAAGAGAAAAGGAATACAAAGCACAATTGAAGATACATTCAAGTGTGACAAGGGATTTTTGTATCACTTTTTGTCCCAAGTGCATGTCTCATTTTTTCTTTTAGTATTGTTATTACATGTCCATATAACAAATCCCTGTAAAACTCATCAGCGACAGTCTACATCTCCCACACGCTGCTGATTATTCATGTAACAAATTCTCCACATTCTGCTTTTGAGCCATGTTGCAAGAAGCAATAGAGCTGGCATCAGCTTAAGAAGATTGAGAGCTGAACTGATAAGCTGGCATGATGTACCTCTGATGTCCTCCTACCTGATAAAATAATAGTCCTCCCAGTAAGACCCAAAAATGAGCTTACAATGTTCCTTTGCTGTGGCAGGCCACAGTGGTATCAATCACCTATGCTTCCATCATACCTCCACTTGGAAAGCACACAGAATTCCTGCCGACAGAGTCCAGAAGTGCACATACAGGCCGAGTGCAGTCTGGAAACCCATCTGTTCAGCCTCTGCTCCTCCCCCCCCCACACTGATAGTGAACAGCTGTCAAGAGTCAGACTCCCTTGCTTCCACAGCATGCTTTCAGCATGGATACTGCCCATCTACGGTTACCTCCACAAAACCAGAATATTTGTGCATAAGCCCCTGCTCAAACTATATTTCAGCAGACTGTTTCCTTGTGCCTCACAGTCACCTGTCTGGTCTTCCCAGAGATAAAGCTTAAAAGGATCAGCATTGGGAACATACTGTCATGGTGGTGAAGCTAGAAATCAACTGAGACTAATCAAACATGGGTTCCAGCAATCTAATCTGGGATATGCTGACTCTCACAGCCACTCCTCACTTTCACAAATCAGCTGCAGGATCATAAAATGAGCTAGATTAAACAAGATCTTAGGACATGGAAGTCATCTTGTTCAGTGTACACTCAAAGCAGGTTTTAGCTATGGTTTCTCAGTCCAGTCCTGAAAAATTCCTAAGATGGAGCCTACAAAATCTCACTAGGCAACCTTCTCCACAATTTGACTGTCCTCATAGTGAGATTTTTTTTCCTCCTGTATTCAATGAACTTATTTCAGTTTGTGTTCACTCCCTCTAAGCCTTTCCAGGCAAGGACAGAACAGATGGAACACTGATTAAATCAGAAGGAATCACACTCTACAGCGGTCTGAAGAGAAAATGCAAAACAGTTTCATTTTTTATTTACTTTATCCAATTTAAGGGTTTATACAACTCACAATAATCTCTACAGGGCAGGCAGAGGATTCCTTCATGGCCATATACTTTCATGTTCAGGCATGTTCTATCAAAGAGAATCCTTTGCACCAAGATGAAGTACATCTTTACTATCCCTGTAGATTACCAGAGAAGTGAGTTACCTTCAAATTCAACATACGTGGTACTACAGGGTAGGAGTTGGGGAAGGGAGGGTAGAGGGTAGATGGGAGAGAGATTTAAAGGACTTGAACAGGCCAGCAGGACACAAAATTAAAAAAACCAGTAACTCCTTCACCTTTGTAACCAAAAGAATACCAATATTCCTATTTACTGAATTATTTTGACTCTAGGGTCACAGTTCTCTTTTTCATATTTCCAAAGACACAGCTGCTGGAGTGCTAAAATTACAGATCCTCTTAGACCACACAGACCTCAGTGCTACTCAAACTGCTGCCAGAAGCATTGCTGTCTTGAAGGGACAGGCAATTCACATCCAATATTAAAAGCATTGTTGTTCTTAAGAAAAGCAGTCCACAATCTTGAAACTTATCTGGGGATGAGAAGGATGGAGTAGAGAGAAGACCTGTGGTAATTGGCAGGTGAAAACAGACAAAGAATCAAAGCAGCATATTAAGAAACACAAATATAACTCCCTATGCCACAGACAACACTGCATGCAAAGCACAGCTAGGCACCAAGGAAAAAGCACCTGCATACATTACACATGTTGATTCTATTAGGAAAGCAGATAGTTTTTGTCAAACTAACCATCTTCATCAAAAGTGGCTTGAAACTACTGCTTCTTTGCCAACACCAGTCTTCCAAACTGCAGGCAAGGGTTAAATAGCATTTTGACCTCATTGGTTTCTCTTTCCCAAACATCCATCCCTTCACTTTGCTTTTTATGCAAGTACACAGGCCAGATTCATCAGACAGCGAGCAAGGAAATTGAATGAATGAAGCTACAGTCCTTCAACATGCATCCTCAAGTAGTCTACTATAATTCTGATATACATTTCCAAAGTTCTGGAGATCTTGTTTCCATTATTTTGGGCATAAACTTTGTCTTAATGAGAACAAAAATCTTTGTCTTAATGAGAACAAAAGTCAAGAAACTGAAAAAAACTCAATTTTTATTAAGGCTTGTGATTAAAGTTTCACATTTAGTCCATTTCCAAACTATATCAAATCAAATGAGCAAGATGAAGGTGTTGAAATGGGGAAAAAACCCCACAAACAAAACCAACAATAAATTAAACCTGTATTATTAAACATTAGAGATCTTGAAATCTTTCTAGGGGAGGAGACATCTTTAAACATAAAGAAATTGTATTCATTTTATGCACAGCTGGTTTCCAGCCTAGTGATGCACCTAGTTTCAGCAACCAAAACACATCACAGTCTCTCACTACCTGAGAAAATAGTCTCTCCCTGTTCTGGCTTTATCTTCTCACAATCACTGATAGGGTATGAAGTGCTCATGAAGACAGGAAGAGAAGTACTGATGATCCTGGCACCTGGACATGCTTCTAAACTGGTAGGGTTTCACAGCACGTGTGAGATCTATTGCTTTGCTCAGGGAAGGCAAGAACTTGTGTTGAAGCAGGTCCAGCACAAACAACACTCAATTAATGCACATTAGACCTAATGCCAAGGAAGATGTTCTCTTCTGTAATTGCTCCTAAACAATTTCTTTCCTTTAAATCATTGCCCAATGGAATGTCTGTCCAAATTCCAAATTAAGTAAGAAACAACTTAAAATAGATGCTGAAGCCCAGGAGGTTTCTAATTAACACTGCATCTAGCATACTTTAAAGAAGCAGCACAGCTGTTCAGAGCATATGTCCTCACTTCTCATGAGCTGCAGGGAATTTTGCAGGATAGCAGCAGGTGACAGTAACACTAGCACTATACTCCAAAAGATGGAGAATGCTCAGAACACATGAGACATCCCTACTTTGTCACTCTAGGAAGAGCTCCCCAAGATTTCTAGTGCTGCTGTATAGGAAACACCTAACACGTAAATAAAACCATCTTCTTACCAATCACAAGCTTACTTCTGTGTGCTACTGATCTTCAAATCCTACCCAATGGCTCTCCACACTGCAAATGTTGAAATGAGAGCACATACACATTGAATTTCAAGAGGAAAGTGTTATTAGCTTGCACTTTTTCACTTTTTCCACACTTTCCCTTTTAAAAGGAAAAAAAAATCTTAAAATTTTTCTACTAGAATGACCTGCATGTGGTCTACTCACGTCATCTGGAAAACGGATAATGATGGCGTTAATGAGGAATTCACAATACCACCTGAGGTGCACTGACAATGGACTGATTCTCATTTGGGGTTCATTTCCAGTCATGGCTAACCTATTGTTAGACTCTCAAAGAGAATTAGAATTGAAACACATAAATGTAGGAACAAAAGAAGGAGCTTAAAGTTTTTTGAAAATGATGCCACCTGTTGAGCTTAGTGGACAAACATACGGCTCCTGTGTCCACTACAGCTGTCTGCCATGCTCAAGTACAGACAGACAGGCAAGTCTTACACAGAGACACTTAGAGATCTGGTTAGCTTGCTAGGCTTAGTGATTTTAATAGGACAAAAATATTCTTCCTAAACTTCCCATGCTGTACATGCTAATCTAGCCATCCTAATCAAAGCCTTTATCAAAGTAGTTATCATTGCTCTTCTTATATTTTTTGCAGTTGCAAACCTGGTGCCAACAAGCAATATGCCAGAGGCCACCTGGTAAAGAATTTTACAAGATCTGACTCACCACCAATGTGCTCTAGTGACTATTCAGATGAAGTTACATGTCTGAACAAAAAAACAGCCTTTCTAGTTACAAGGGAAACTGACACCCAAGACCTTTTGAAGTAGGTCCAGGTTCATGGGAATGCTGTTTTCTCCATACTCCCAGCATTGCTGTGATAGCTTGTGTGAAGACTGAGCTACTTCTCCCAGCATGTCCATGGGAAGCTCCCAGTTAAGACAGGTGCACACTTTTTGCTAGGCTGCCTGTCATGCATTAGAGATTCCATTGTGATGCAGCCATGGACTCTTACCTCAGTCCCTAAAAAGAAGCAGTGAAGTGCAAGAAGGCATTTACTCTTCTAGCACTGTCTGCATCTATACAGGAGACTCAGCTTTCTGCATCCTCAGAGAAAGAAGGCCAAGCACAAAATTTCTAAATATGAGCTAGTTAGACTTGCTCACTGCTGTCCTATGGCACAGCCAGGATAATGCATATGGAGACAGGATGATAAATATACAGAAAAAGAAAAGAAGGGGATGTTAATATTGTGAGCCTATGAACAAAGCTGTGATTTTTCTTTTGGAATTCTCTCTAATAACCCCTCATTTAATTTTAAAAGAGTTTCCGTTGACAAAATGCTCACATTCATTAAGGCCCCTCTAGATGGAAACCCTGCCCTTCCTCATCACACACTTCCCCTAGTTTATGCTCACCTTTGCTAATGTATAATTGCTCAGGTTGATGAAAGCATTGAACAACACAGGCAAAAAAAAGGTATCTCTGTACCATGATCCTAATGCTCTAGAGCACCCTTAGGAATAGATTCCAGCTCTTCAGGTCCAGTACACAGATCTTTCTGCCACATCACTCACCTAACCCTGGAGCATGCACACAAGCTCATCTTCTCAGTTTGAAACTGGAATTCAGCTTTCCATTTATGCCCAGAAGCCTTCTTGTGACTTACTTAGATTTTCCAGTGTTCAAGGAGTAGTGGCAGCATGCTTCTGTGTCAATTTGGGACTTGCCAAATGCACACTGAGCACGTTCCCTGATCTCATGGGCTGTCACATCCCACCTACAAGATCTAATATGCCCAGTCCCCAGGACAATTGTGTGAGTAGACTCTTGTGAGAAATACATCAATAACAAATTGAATTCCTTCCTCTTGTAACATCTACTTTGGCTGTGCAAAAGGAGTTATTTTATGCCCTGAGGAACCTCTCAAGTTACCCTGATCAGAAGAGAGGCACAGTGTTTACTTTATCAATAGCACTATGACAGCCTTCTTAAATCTGCATACAACATAGCATTTGCTCCATGAGGAATACTGCATGGTATGTTACACCTCAGGGAGAGCAACTGTTTACAGAAATGCTACCCATTCAAATCTTCAGAATTCTGAGACACAAGAAGAGAATTTTCTCCCTGGCTACCACATTATTGAGGCAGATGCATGAACTAGAGACCAGAACCCTATAAAGAGGCTGATGTCTCTGGCACAGTCCTAGATCATTTCTATAAAAGAAAAGGAAAAATGTGATGCGCATCAAGACTGTCAGGGCACAGACCTGAGGCATTCCCAGATCTCGAAGTAATCAAGGGATACACCACATGCTTAACTTGCCTTTCAAATCATTGTCCTAACTCAAGGGCTTAACCTTCCTTATTTCTCCTTCCCTGACCATTCTACAGAGCAGAAGATACAACTCCTGATCCAGAAAAAACAGAATGATTTTGCCAATGTACTTTTCTCAAGGTAGGCATCACATCCCGATAATGCTTTCTACTTCCTCTCTCAGCAAACACCCTCACCCCTTACCCAGCCATTTTTATTATGTAGTTTCAAATTATTCTGAGACTTAAAATGACCTTAATTTTATGGTTGTTTAAGTAAGCTGAATTATGTATTACAGTATGTATCATGCTAGGTGCTTCATACTCAAGAGATAATAAGCTGTTCAGATCAGGGTAACTTTAGAGGTTACTCAGGGCACAAAATCTCTCCTTTTGGAAGCAAGAAGCTCTCTTCAAATCCAAGCACCAAGTAGGAAAACAGATGCACTTTATTAACTCAATCTCTGTAGAAAGTATCCCTTATCATACCTTAAAATGACACAGTTGTTTGTACAACAACTTGCCTACCAGCATATCTCTATTTGAATGGTGATCTAAAATTGGACCCTTCTTCAAAGGCAAGTTTTAGATGCACTCTATTATGCAGCACACAGAAGGCTGTGGTATAGGCAGCCTTGATCTGGCATTTGATTGCAAATGTTTCATGCAATCTGAGGACTGGTGTTAATTCTTTCTGAAAGGCAGAGATGCCTGGAAAAGCTTTGTCAACATGCACAGCTGTCAGGAGAAAGAGGAAAGGCATGGCTGTAAGGCTATAGCTAGAATAGGACCTTCTGACTTTCAGGGGATTTTAAGGGAAAAAAAATGCACACATTTTCCCCAGCCATTGCCATAGTCATAGCCATGAACTAAGGAAACCTTTTGTCCTCTCAGGTAAGGGATTACCACAGAAAACAAACAGACCTTCCTTCAGGATTTGACATTCAGTGCAACTGATGGGAGTAAATGCTCAAGTGGAACTTCTTGTCCCCTAGCATTCCCTGAGAAGAATGGATGACAGAGAGGCCTGGATGTAATGATCACCAGCACTCTGACCTGACAGTGTCTCAGCCATTCACTTCTGTTCAAATGCAGCATTTCCAGCCACTGCTTGTCTGCAGAGCTCTCTCTCAAGCATGAAGAACATACTACACCTGATCCAAGGAGTGATGCTTGGTTACAATCTAGGTAAAGCAGCTCAGGCTTGTTTTTGTGACAGGCAGCATGCTGCTGCAGCAGCTACAGACTGACACCAGGGGAGAAGTAAGGTCCACCTACTACTCAGGATCCTTAGAAATCAGCATCTTGGCTATCTCTATTGCTGTCATTGCATGCTTGGTAGCAGCCAGTTCAGAGCCTTCAGCCAATTCCATGCATAGTCCAGGATACTTCACATCATATACCACAGAGAACTTCCTTTACACTCGCGTAGTTACTCTGACACATCAAATCTCCAAAGAGGTTGTGGACAAGGCAAGGATGCAACAACTGTTGCTATGGCTTTGGATGCACACCCAGCCAAGCTGAGATTCCCACCACACAGGACTTCAGGAAGTGTGGATTGACAGGGGTTCTCTCTGAACCTTTGGCATGGATTTCCTGAAGACAGGACAGACACTTAAGAATAGCAATACCACAGCAGATGTGTCCAGCTGACAAAAGATGACAGCTTCTTATCAACATGCATTTGTTATCAACACATTCTACCTTAGCCTCAGGTCAAGTCTTCCTTTGAGAAGTCCTTTCAAACATTGTCATGAAGGTTGCTCTTTTTTCCAGTCATCACAGCCACAAATCTGAGGATTTTTGGGGAGCACTATAACCAGAAGAAACTTCAAGCCTGACTGAACCCAATTCAACCACAGACAGCACGGGAACAGATAGAATTATTTATTTCAATTATTAATTTAAATAAACCAACTCGGGGACTGTCTATTCTTTTAAATTAAACACCAGCCCAGAACTGCCTGACAACTGCAAGACCACAGAACTTTTAGGAAGAAAGGATAAGCTCTGAATAAAAATATTAGTTACTTCAGACATCATGCATTTCTGTTCAGATGTAAGCTTACTTTCTCATATTGAAATCACAAGGTCTTATTTCATATGGACACCTGCTTCTGCCTAATCCTCTACTAACTCAAGGACTACGTAACACGCACAAAGTTTTAGGGTTGTATTTCAACTACCCTCACAATGGGTCCCCAGAGGGGGACCAAGAGTTAGGGTACACCAGTAAAACATGGAATAGCTGATAGAAAATGAAACAGCTTTTTATCTCTCCTACAGTGCATTCCACTGGGTTATGCAAATTCCTACTCTCTAGGATTAAGCCACTTTAAATGCAATCAGAAGGATTTAATCAGATTAGTCAGGCTAAACTGATAGCCATCTGATATTATTCCATTCATCAGACAACAACACTAACAAACATAACAAAGCAGTAAATATTTTGAGACAAGTCAAACTTCAGTCAAAAGGTCTTCTTCAGAAGCAGCAGATACATAATAGAACTCACTCACTAAATATAAATAGAACCTTTAAAAATTCTCCAACAAGATGCCTTTGGATTTTCTTTTATCAAGTGCAAAGGCAACACCTGAGCAATAACAAAATCCCCACACATAAAACTGTGTGCTTGAATACAGGAAGTGTGGATTGACAGGGGTTCTCTCTGAACCTTTGGCATGGATTTCCTGAAGACAGGACAGACACTTAAGAATAGCAATACCACAGCAGATGTGTCCAGCTGACAAAAGATGACAGCTTCTTATCAACATGCCATCTGATCTATCAGCCAACATAGCCTGATGCCATGGACGTTTATAGGGAGACGTTCTTTAACTACATTAGGACGAGATGACTGGAAATTAAATACCCAGATCTCAAAACACTAAACATCTTCACAGGTATATAAATCATCTTCTAGTTGCTCAGTCACATGAATATTCAGAACACTTGCTCTATCATTATAATCAATTAAACCCTATTTTCAAAAGTGCCTTTAGAATCCTGGAGAGCTGCTCCTCTTTCCTTTATGATGACATGGAGCAGATATAACAGCTTATCAGTTGCACCAAGTACCCACTAGGCAAAAGGATGTCTTGTAATTGCAGTGGCTCACAAATCTACTGTCCCTAACTGCAGATAAGTCATCCAGTATCATCCTACTAAATATCTCATTTATAATTAATCTGAAAAAGAAGAAAGAACAAACTCCAGTCCTAAATGCAGGAAGAAACAAGCCAATGCACTATAACTTTAATAATTTAAATTACAAGTGCTCACCACTTCTGTATAAAGAGCAAGAAATTACTTAGACTCATTTCATTCTGAGAAATTCCTTGACTCAAAATTAATAGATTTACACTAATGAGAAGTAACAGCTCCCAGCCCTTCTACAAGGTACTGAAAACTTCCAAAGAACTGTTTCCATATCAATTCCTGTGTCTCTCTTCAGAAATGCTTTAAGAAAAGAAAAATAGGAACACTTGCATGAAAAAAGGATCTTTGCATCCAACAGCCTCATCTTCCCCCACTGATTAATCTTTCCTGAGGGCCCAAAACAGGAGCTGCCAATAGAAAAGGAAAGCATACAATCAACTTAACCAGGCACAAGCGTGACTTACACCGCAAAATGAGAAAAAAAGGACCTGCTGTACAAATCCAAGAAATGTACGTTTGATCTGCACAAAGATATGTGTTGACTGGTCAAATCATCACAAATTAAAACATATGGCCCAATACCTCGGAACATTTTACAAACTGCACAGCCAACAAGTGGGATAATGATCCTGATAAAGAAAATACATGGAAAATAGAGTTGCATAATGCCAGTACAAGAGATTTAAATAGTTTAATGGAACACAACATCACCACTAACCATCTTCCTACATGACAGAAAAGGACAGACACTACCAAGAATAGCAGTTAAAGGCTCAGAGGCATCCTATAGTGTCTCATTTTGACTACTGGTAAAAAAACATTGGAGAAGCAAGGAAGGAAAGAAGGAAGCTACAGAAAGATGTAGCTCTGCAGCCCTCCTCTAACACCAAGAAGTCCAAATCTGATTGAGAAAAAAGTCCATTAGCAAGCTGTTAAACTGTTTTTAAGTGGAATAACACAATGTCATGCTTTGGCCATCTCAACCACATACACAGATGACAGCCTTCACATTGCCAAGAGGAGGAATACACACTCCAACTCCCATTGCTCTTATTTTTTCATCTTATCACATGACAGTACAAAACTTCTATATTTAAAAGCAAGGTATTGAACGGTATATTTAGGAATAAAGGCACATGCAGGAAAACACAGTGCTTCTATGGCATTTGCTGCTGCCTACCTAAGCATCTTCAGAATCATGGTTTTCCATGCCAAAGGACATTTCTGTTTCATAGCAGCTATCATATGCTGCCATATGTGAACTGCCATGCAACTGGAGCTCACTCTTGCAACAGTCTTTTCTTACCAGCCATTATTCTCTGGGCTTCGTATGGCTCCATATAGCCGGTGTTCTCCCCTTTTCCCATTCTGTTCAACTCACTTTTGGCATCAAATGGATCTGAGTAGTCATCAGCTATCAATACCTGAAAGACAGGAAGGTAACTGTTACTGAAGTCAACATAGCCTGATGCCATGGAAGCACAGATGTCAGATGTGCAAACCAGAAGGCAATGACATCCTATCAGCAAATGAAACAGCTTCACTTGGCTGCATCCTATTCCATCTTCAAAGTAGTCTTGGTTCAGAGGACAAATACACAATTGCCACAGATCAGTTACTCAATGGTACTGAAACAGAAGTGTGCTCCTATTTATACCAGAAACCCCATAAAGGCAGACTCCATGTCAAAAGGATTTCTGACTAGCATTAGCAATGGAATAATTGGGATGGACAAATCAGAAAGAGCCAACCAGCAAATTCAATCCAGTGCAAATCTTATCAGAGAAGTCTGCTAATATTCAGGGGGAAAAAAAGCACTCTTTCCCTTGCACATACTTAATCTCATCTGCTTTTAAGGTTTATGAGCTACAATTGCAAATATTGCTAGAAACTTTTTAAATAAATATTCTAAGGCTACTGTTTTCACTGCATCAATAAGAAGTCTTTTAATTTTAGGTCTCACCTATAAAAAACAACACACAAAACAAACTTCTTGGCTAAACTTAAATCCTCAAACCCATCTGTGCCATTCTTTCTCTCAAAGAAACATTCTTTTTACTTATATTTTGTCAGCTGAGATAAAAGCTAGCAAAAAGAAATGATCTGTCAGAACACATTCTCTTCCTCCACTAGGAGATTAAAAAAATCTGAAGGTTAGAAAATGTCACACTTGACCTTACATTATTATGCTTTCCTGACCACTGCAAAATCATTGTATGCTGCGTAAGACCCATCTATAGGGTTTTTATCAGTCAATTACAGTCACAGGAATCATTCCTCCCTATAATTGAAGTGGTAGAGCTAATCTTTGTTTCTGGGATGTGACAAGTGGACTGGGGCAAAGGCAGAAATCCTCATATGAGAATTATTGCAGAGCATAGAGATAAAATCTACAGCAGGCAAAAGAGACTGAAGCAAACAAAAGCAGGCAGAGGCAAGCTTCAACATCAGAATGCCTATGAAACCATAAGATTATTCAGGTGGGAAAGAACCACAGGAAATCACGCTATCCAACTCATCACTCAAATCAGGGCAAGCTTAAAGGTTTTTGCCCTGACTACTTACTTTATTTACAAGGAATTTTTCAACTGAGTTACTTTACATTTTTAAGACAAGCACTCGTAAGCACAGCGCAGCACAGCACAGCGCTATTCCAACAGTTTAAATCTTTTCAACAAAGAACTAGGAGTACACTGCCAGCTAAGAGACTGAGGCTGCATCTGTTTCTGTCTCCTGCTGCCAGCATATCCCACCAGTCAGAGAAGAAAAACAGGGCACACAAGTATTCACAGATCAAACACCTGCACAAGTGCCATGGAATAAATGAACACTCTATTAGGAAAGACAGAGATCTCCTTTAAGATTAGGAAACAAAACATCTAACACACTTCTGAGTCATTACTCAGGCCCCATAACACTGGCACATTGCAATTTTGTCCTACTTATTTTGCTTATTTTACTACAAAGACTGACGTTTTAATTATGGGGTTTTTGTGTTTTTCTCCACTCAGAGTTTAAAGTGACTGGAAGCTTTTTTTTTCACCAGAAATTACCAGACTGACACGGATCATCGAGACAGGAAAACATAATTCTTTCTTTCACTTGGTGTCCAAAATTACTCCCTCATTATTTAGAAAATCAGTTAACACAAAGGGGAAAAGTCCCCTCCCCCCGTCTGGCAACATATGCCCAAGCAGCAAATCAAGTGACAGCAGCTGCACACACTTGAGACAAAGACAACAACGTGTATCACGCAGCGTAATTTCTCCTAGCCACAAGGGCAGTTTAATTTCCAAAAATGATGCGGCTGAAATGCCATCCATGTTGTCTTCTGCTCCGACCCTATCAAGAGCTGCTAGGTGGTCGCATGTGCTCTGCGCTGGTCTCCTTTCAAATGTTGACACGTAGTACCTGCCAATCCTTTGCATAACTTTAGTACAACACAAAACAGAAAGCACACTTAGCACAGCTATTTGACCTTTTTTCTTCTCCATTTGCCCAAAAACTATGCTAGGAGGAAAATTATACATAAAAGATTCTGTCAAACAAGAAACCCCACCCCCCATCCCCAAAAAAGAAAGCCACTCAAAAAACCTCCAACCTAAACAACACTCTCTCACACCAAATACCAAACCCACTTTCAGCACTCAGACAGGCAGAAAGAGCAGTCTACTTCACCATTCCTGGAACTGTATATCTTATTACAAGTGGATTTACAATGCTGAGCTGTCAGAGGACTCCCCAGCTGACTGTTACTGTTTCCATATATACTAAAATTCAGTAATTCTCAGCCTAGATGTAGCAGCTGGCCAGTGCCAGAATTTGATTTCTTCTATACTTGCTAACAGCTATAAATTCTCCACTTCTAGGAAGTCTCAAGTATTTCTACTTCTTTCAAAAAAAACCCCAATGCTTGAAAACCTCAAATAAGTATGATTGCTGGTTCTGTTTTAATATACTTACTGTAAATGCCTGAACTCCTTTTGACAACTGTGTTTCAGAGGATTATTTATCCTGTTTTCAGAGATCTCAAGCAGAAAAAAGAGTCCCTACTTTGCAAGTCTTTTTGCCATCTCCACATAAGCTACTTTTAGCTTAATGAGCTCACCTTCCAAGCCTCTATGCTTGGTTAAACAAACTACAGACGAAAACTTGTGATGAAATAGAAGGTTCTGAGTACGTGAATTTTCTAATTAAACAAAACACTTGCTTCATGACAGATGGTATTAATAAACTGTTCTCATACCCCTTTCATACTATCCTGAGAAAGAAAAAGTGTTCTAAGCTAGACAAATATCACAGGTACATGCCTTGCATGTGCAGTGGGGGTTCTGCAGATCATGATCTTGATCACCTCCATGCCACACGGGGAAGATCCACTGTGAGAACACCATGCTGTCACCTCTTCCCCAGAGGCATGTAGGAGCAGGTCTTCCTGTAGGATAACCAATGTGCTCCTGTGTTCACCAGAGCTCATTAGCTTTCCAGAAGGAGGCATTTTGTTTGTTTATATTTCTCCCAACAACCTTTTAACCACTGTCCACCAAACTGGTCTCAGTCAGGCATTTGTTTTCTACAGTCCAGAGGCCAAGGTAAGCACAGGAGATCCCAGGTTAGGGCCTGTATGCAGTGCCCTTTCCACAGCTTTGATTTAGTGCACTTCCACGGCAAATGGCTAAACTCGTTCAACTGGTCTCCAAACTGATCTTTCATGTTACTGACTGACAAACACTGGGCAGGAGGTAGAAGATAATGGACAGCATCCACTGTCTGCAAATGCATCCCTCCTAGAAGTCTCAACTAGTTAGATCATCCAGGATCTAATACTGTACTTGCCACATCTACCCTGGACATAGAGGAATGGCAACGTGTTGAAATTTTCTAAGCACAGCTAAAGACAACATTCATACACAGAGGAAGACCTCTGGAGCAGGACACATTTAATATTTGACTCCCTGCTCTGCCAAATCCAGCCACCTTCCTCACAGGTACTGCCTGCCAAAATGAAAACACAGCTTTCAGGAATCCCCAGCAGGCAGTCATCTAATTCCAAATTAATGTCAAAATCAGTTGCATTTGTCAGGGTTATTGTCAAAGACCTGTCGCTTATCTCTTGAAAGAATGCAAGATCTACATTCTGAGTGTGGACTAGGAGCTCCTACAACTACATGAATAGAGCAGATTCCTGTTCTATTCAAGCCTGTTCCATGGCATCCCATACATATATGATACTATTTTCTATTTTTGTACATGCAGCAGTAGTATTTTGAGGCATCACTAACATCAAGCAAAAGAAACTTTAAGAAATAAATAGAAGTAAAGTTATTAAAATAAGTCAATAAGGATTTAGAGAACACTCGCAGGGGCTCTTCCTTGCAGGTTGCTAGTTAAAAGTCAGAAGATAGAAAAAAAAAGAGTACAGCTCAGTTACCAGACAAGTTGACAAATTAAAAACCATAACTCTACCTAAAAAGGTAATCAGCAGATACAAGATCAAAAGCCCAATAATCACTGTACCTCCCAGAAAATTACAGACAAGCTGAGACTGCAGTTGGTTTATCCCTCTATTATATATTAACTAAGTTGCAAGCTTCACTGTTGATACATAGTCTTTGTTCTTATGCAGTCTTAAAAAAGTCTGATGAATATTATCGTATTACACACAAGTTTAAATGGGTATTTGCATATACAAAAGCATGATCTGCATATGCGGCCACAGGAGGAGACCAAAGAACACACCGAAGTGCATAATTTCACAGGTATCTCTATCTGACTAAACCAAACATTTTAAAGGGAATGAAAAAGAAGAAAACAAATGAGAACTCACCACATTGAAAAAATAGCGGTAATCTCTTTTTTGCAGAGAAATGCAGAAGGTCAAGCTATCTTTAAAACAGCAACATCAACACAGAACTGTTAGCTACTTCAATAATTTAGTGGCTATTGTGATTAAGGACATACTCTTCTAGAAGAATCCAAGAGGAATTATAATAAACAACATGGAGCAAACAATCTAAAAGACTTTTCCTGCCCAGCAGGCATTTGGAGAATTTATTAGGGGATATTAACTTTAAACATTTCTTTTTATTAAATAATACATATTATTATATCATCAATATTAAATAATAGAATAGTTTGGGTTGGAACAGACCTTAAAGATGCTCTAGTTCCAGCCTCTTTGCCATGGGCAGGCACATACTTAAATAACTGCATAAAGGCAGACCATATATTCCTCTTTCAACTTTTGTGAGTTGCAATTAAGTCCACCAATATCGCAGATAACAGCATCCGTCTATCAGCAAAGATACAGAAGACAAAGGCACTTAAAAACTGTGAATACATCTCTGAGAACACCAGAGATAACACATTTAACACAATGTAATGAAAATTCTTCATCCTATCTGAGAATTTGTATTCACAAAAGACCGATCCTAGCAACAGTAGAAGACACTCTAAATTATCATAGAATGGCCTGGGTTGGGTAGGATCTTAAAGATCATCACATTCCAACCCCTCTGCTACGGACAGGGACACCTTTAGATAGACCAGGCTGCTCAGAGCCCCATCCAACCTGGCCTTGTACACTTCCAGGAATGTGGCATCCACAGCTTCTATGGACAGGCTGTGCCTCAACACCTTCACGGTAAAGAACTGCTTCCTAAAATGTAATGTAAATCTACTTTCATTTCAAAGCTATTCTCCCTTGCCCTGTCACTATATGCCCTTGTAAAAAGTCCCTCTCCAGATTTCTTGTAGGCTCCCTTCAGATACTGCAAGGCTCCATTTAGGCGACCCCAAGCCTTCTCTTCTCCAGGCTGAACAACTCTAGTTCCTCAACTCAGCCTTTCCTCATATGAGAGGTGCTCTATCTATCTAATCATCATGGTGGCCAACAATGATTAACAATATTATATGGGGGAGTTGTGTTGTTATTTTGTTTGTTTGGTATTGTGTTGTATTGGTTGGGGATTTTTTGCAGGGGTATGTTTGGGGTTTTTTCATGACATGATATTTTTAAATAATTACATTTTCATGTAATATTAAGGCAACTAGACATCAGAAGCATCTCTGATGTTGAAGCCTGGACAAAGTTCAGCCTGCATACAGCAGGACTGTGAAGTTTGGTCTTGATTTTCCATATGGTTTTCCATATTAATAAAGACATCCATTTTTCTTCCATGAAGCACTGAATTCAGGAACCTGTTGGATAATCCTCCCTGTAGCCTAAGCACCACTTTTTATTCAAAATAAACTTCACACCCTTGGAAAGCAAGGTAATAGCGTGATCTGTACATGCTGGATTCTTGAAAGTATCAGGAAAAATAAATCACGGATGTTTAATACCTTGCGAACAAGAGAGAAATACAGGGTATGATTCTAGAGGACTACCCTATAGACAAAGTGTATATAGAGCCTTTCCTCCTCGTCCTAAATTTGAGTATTAGAAAGACCAACACTAGCTCTGACCCTGGAAGGAATCACAGGTGCCATTCACAGCGCCATTACTTGAGTTCCCATACACTTTTTGCTGTGCCTAATTTCTCCTTCAGAATTAGAATACCCTTTGAATGCCTAACCTTACTTAACCTATAGAAGGTTTTACTGCCATATATACATTGTAACAGTCCTAATGCTAACAGTGGGTGTGCAAGTTTACCTGAAGCTGGATATGTAAAACAGTGTAATACAGATGTCCTTCCCTATATGGACAGTTTTGAAGAAAAGTCTGCAGGTAACATGTGTGCTATCATACAGCAGTAAGAAAGCTGCATTTATGGTGACCCCAGTGTTGTAAGAGAACAGCAAGTCTGTTCCCTTGTTTGAAGGCAGTGTCTGAGGAACTTTCTTACAATGGAGCTGAGGTGTTTACTGCAAAGTTATACACCTGATACACTCTTCCAGAAGTCTACCATGCCCTCCTTAAATATCCACACCATCCAACTGCTTCATACTCTTTCCTGATAGTCTCTGCTTGGATCTTTGTGCCCAAAAGTCTGACAATTTGGATAGCTTCCAAAGCCGTGAGTGTTCCAAGCTGCATGTACAGTGCAGATGCCAGGCGTACTTGTAACTGAACAGCCTATCACATCATTCCAAAAAAGCCCTGAAGTCACCAAGGCTCCAAAGTCTCAGGCTGTATCTAAATATCCTCCTGTTCATAAGACTGCTGTAGTCCCTTAATCATGAGACTGACATACATGAAGAAATTGCATTTTTAGCTGCATTACAGCTGCCCTATAAAACATGGATATGGAGAAAAAAAATGCCTAAGCAACTCGTGCACGACCAGCAGCCATGAGTATTTTTTTTTCTTTTACTCAAAGAGAGAACCATATAACAATGGGAACCACATGTAGAGAGGAAGACTTTCAGAACCAACTGCATGGAGAGGTAACTGAAACTCTGCTGCAATGGGTTAAACATGAGAATAAGGCATTGAGGTACATCTGTAGTTTAGGATCTCTAGAAATAATATTCTGTGATAAAAATAACCCCAACAATGCTTAAACATCTTTCAAGTGTTTTCTCAGTGCATCTTGAAATACCAGCTGCAAGATTCTCTTAAATGCATGTAACTTATTCTCAGTTTAAAGATCAAATAAAATATAGACCTTCCATATACAAAAATAAGACAAGCATCTGCTCAACCCTAAAACAGTATTTTAATAATATAAAGATATTAATAATGTTATACGGAGTCTAATCACTTCTGTGCAAGATGTCAGAAGTTCAAAAAGCTAGACTACTTTGCAAGTCTACTGCAAAGGTGCCTGTTTCTTACACATAGATAATGTTTTCAGAACTTTGTACATCAAGTCAGCAACTCTGCTGTCCTGAACAGTTGCCTGGTTGATTGCTGCTGCTGCACAAGATTCACATGATTTTGCACTAGGTCCACTCTGACTGTGCAGAATCAAATTATTCTCTACTGCATCACATACATCCTGTCTTGCAATTCAAAATTTTCTACTACTTGAAAGTAGCTGAGTGCTTGCTTGAGAAAAGTAGTTGGAATTGTTAGGCTGTAGGTTGAACTTTATTGGAACTATAAGGTTATTTGCTGTAAGTTGAACAGAGATTATAGTACAGTCTGGAGTACACATAACAATATGCACATTAATAATAATTAAACTGGACAAAACTAGCATTTTAAATATTACTCAAAAAATAATAGATCACAGCTTATGGACTGCAACAACCATATTACAATACAGATGGCAGAACCAACTAAACATACAGCAAGCAGTTGGTAGCAAAACAGAAAATCAGAAGCAAGAAGACCCCAGACCCCAATGCTATTGTTTGTCCAGGCTGTCATGTGAGGGATAGAGTTTGGACTGTAAGTGTATAACTGCCTAGGATTTATTTGTTCAGAGTCCCTGTCTTGAAGCACTGCCAGGTACCTTAATTGACCTGTGCCAACAAACCTATCTAATGGAAAAGAGAAATTAATGTCAAAAATTTTGTAAACACATGTGGAAATGGATCTTGCAAATTGCAGTGTCTTCTGCATTCAATATAAAGAATTGTTACATTGTTCCGTCTCCACTGAACACAGATAGAGCAAAATGCTGCTCATTATGAAAGAAATGTCTTTTGAAGGACAATGTACTAGGAACCCAGCTTTTAAGTCCTAAAAACTTCCTGCAATGAAGTATGATACAGCTTTTTTTTGGGAAGCATCCGAGGTTCTTCAGCTGCAAAACCTGGCAGAGCAATGGTTAGGTTCAAATACATAATAGATGAAAACATATCTGAAGTGTTCTTTCACATAGACACTTCCCTCTCAGTTATTACTTCAAGGATTTACACACGCCATGTGTATGTAAATCCAGATAGAGGACAATCACTCAGGAAGACTTCAGCTTATTTCTTTTGATCTCCATTCACAAGTGGTTTGCCTAGTGCGCTGGTCTTAAACGAAGTCTTGAGTTTATTCTTACACAAATACAGGAGATGCCAGATTGATCCAGAATACAACCACATGTTGTTTCAACTTGCCCACACTCCCTAGCTTCTTTGTGGCAAGCAAATGAATCAAACTCTCGCAAGTCAGCACTAAAGATGGAAGCAAATAATTTCTTTATCCACCATACCTGAACTGCTTCAGCCATTAATTCTAACACACTCTGCTCTCCCTTGTCTGAAGGTAAACATCACAGTTAAAGTCCCCAACCCCACCTAATTGTATTGCCTAAATAATAAAAAAAAATCCACCCAACGATTTGAATTCAAAGACATCTGGAAATGATGACTCTCACTGGGCATCTCTTGTAGAGGTTACTCACCTCACTACTAAGAGGTGCATGGCAATTTGGGTTTGTCTGCTTCGGCTTTAATTGGTATTTCCACTGCTACATATCAAAACTTCCTGAATCCCAGATACATTACATCTCTGTTGTTACTTTACCAGCCTTTGTCTAAAATCTTGCATAATATAATCGTGTCTGCCACCACTTTTAGTCTTCATCCCCTTTATTCCCTGAATCAGCTAATTTACAATTTTTCTTTTCCTCTGGGAATTTCAGCCAACCAATCTGCCACTATCCGTACTTTGCCATTTGTCCTTTATAAGTAGCCACACCAAACAAGCACCTCCCTGAATCTCCTTCCCATTCCAGTAACTCTTTCAAGTATGACACACAACTGAGATTTTCAGCCAGTTCTTTACAGATGACAAACCACAGAAAATATAAAATTGCTTGCTGAATTTGATGAAACCCCTACTTCTCACTTCTCTCAACACATAAAGGAAAACAGCATTCTGTCCTTGTAAATGAAATCAGAAAAAAAAAAAGAAAAAAAACTAAAATACCGAAACAGTGATGCTGGAATGAAACACGAACATTTAACAGGCATTATTGGATCACTAAACACTAACATACTTCTGTGAAGACAGAACTATGTGGCCCTCAGTTATTTTTTTTCATTCCTGAAGTGTTTACTAGCTTATGCTATGTTACACACAGCATAAAAAAACCCCAGTTTTTAAAATGTTTTTTGCACGTCTGTAAATTCTTATGAACAGCAGACCTCTAGCTTTGAGGGGGTTTTATTCCATCTTTACTGTCTTTTTTATCAAGTCTTTCCTAGAGTAGTTTATTTTCAATTGCTTTGTTCACTACTGAACTACAGACACTCAGCTAACTAAATTCCTAATTTTTCTTCTTCAGTGAATCACAGGTGTAGAAGAGAAGCAGTTCCCTGCTGGCCCACTATGACCCCTACTTATGAAGTTCACCTGTCAAACTCCACATTTCAGGGCTGTGAAATAAATGAGATTTCATGTCCATTGCTGGGATAAAATAACACAATTGAACAAAAGGCAAGCTATGTTGCATACAAATGCTGTTGCAGGCAGCCACAGTTGGCTTTTCTCAGATACATTCAGATTTCCTGCTTGTGACATATAGTTCTCTCTCTCAATAATTGGAAAAAAATCCTGAATACAACTGAGAATTTTTGCCTACAAGTTTCAGAACCTGCAACAAGGGCTTAGGAGCAGCATACAGATTTATGATCATTACAAAGCAGCAGGTTACCTAGCAACAAATACATATTTTCTGATGAAAATTGCTTCAGTAGGGTCTAAAATCTAAAGTGATTTTAAAAAAAGAAAAATAAATACATCTTGCCCCAAGCACTTGTTTTTGCTGAAAGGCATGCCCTAAAAGAGGATACCTAATATCAATGTAGGAAATTTAAAGAAGACTGAATAGATTGTAACATCTATATGTTACAATCTATATGTGTTACGATCCATATGTTACATCTATAGTGTAAAACATACTGAGATGCTAACTTTTAATCAATCACTTCCACAAAAGAAGTTGCTTCCAGTCAGGAACACCGACCAAGACAATAGAATAAATCCTAGATTTTCCACCCTATATCATCACCTTCACAAGCTGATTTCTTTGGAATTCCATCTGGACAGATACAATTTATCAAGTTGTCATGGAAGTGTGGCAATGCAATCATGTTACATATTTAAACATGTACACACAGATCATTTAGACTGATAACATTCAGCACATACCTGAAATTCCTGTGATGTGACTATTATCCTGGAGTTGAAAATGCCAGTTAACAAAATAGAGAAACATTTATTTCCAATATGTGAGAAAAACTGAACTACACTCACAACCAACTGAACGATACTTAAGACCAACACAGGCAGGAGGATGTGCTGTTCTTAATTAAGGCTATTCCCTCTCTCTCTAACTTGAGTTCCCAAGCCCAGTACTTTCCAGTGTTTTGTTAAAATTTTAAGAGAATGACCAGTAAAAGACAGGATAATGTTTGCAACTGGGCAAGTGTCTATGGAATTTGCTACATACCAGTTGGAAACACAGCTATCATGGAAGTTGCCATGCTGCTGTAACACAGGACTTTGAACCACCTCACCTCTAACACTGAACTAGGAGGTAAAAAGTTTATAAATAAATAAATTACAAACTCTCTCTGTAAAAGCAGTTTATTTTTTATATATGACTGTCTAATACCACTCGCAGTGGGGCTGAGGCCTCAGCTTGGGGTCACAAGCAGAAGGCTTTTCAAGGGCCTCTAGCGCTCCCCAAGCATCCCCCTAATGACTCCTATCCTGTTCTGCAGGGTCATACCAAGAGCCTTGGTACCCATCATGAGGTTGGCAGTGAACTGTGCCTCAAAGGAGGGCTAGACACACCTGGGAACCTGCCCCATCAGAAAGAAGGTGAGCTTGAAAGCCATAAGGACAGGGCACCATCGCTTCACACGTGCTCCCCCTGCACATGCCCTCATGACCTAAGTATTAAAAAGGGCCAGGCCACCCAATGAAGGACGGCTGAGAACAGAGGCAGCTCCAGGTGGTCCCTTCGCCAAAAATCCTGCTATGGGCTGACGTAGCCCCAGCCCTACTACCTAGCCAACAAGGGCGGGCACAGGAGCACAACACTTACTTTATCTTTCATGGCAGAGGGAGCAGCAACCGTCGGCTGCTTGGAGCCCTTGCTGAGCTTCTTGCCCGCGCCGTCGCCGCCTGCACCGCCGCTCTCCACCTTGATCAGCCGGTGCTTGGGGGAGATGTACTTCACGTCGGGCGGCGTCGCCGGGCGGCGCTCGCTGTGGCTGCGGAAGAGGTGCGGGGAGCCGGTGGTGGGAGGCGTGGCGCAGCACGACGAAGAGGAGGAGGAGGAGGAAGCCTTGAGGGCTGCCTCGCCCAGGTCCTCGGGCGCCGAGTAGTCCGGGCGGCACATGGCGCGCAGCTTGCGCAGGGACGAGCCGGGCCCGCTGTAGGGGTCCTCGAAGTCGCGGTCCTTCTGGGCGCGGTAGGCGCGGAGCAGGTCGCTGGTGTCGTCGCGCAGACGGCGGCGCGAGAAGCCGGGCGAGGTGTGGTGGTGGTGGAGGTGGAGGTGCGGCGGCCCCTCGGGGCGGGGCGCGCTGCCGGCACCGTTGCGCTTCTCCCGGTAGTCGGGCCGCGGGGGCTGCGGAGGGCTCTTGGTCTTGCTATTGCCCAGGCTGAAGTACTTGTTCAGCCATTTGGCCATCGTCTCTCCCGGTCGCGGCCTCAGCACCGCTGCGCGCTGCCCCCGGCGCCCCGCGCCCCAGCCCCGCTCGCCGCCCGCATGGAGGAGCGGGTCGGCGGGGCGGGCCGGGCGCCCCGCTCCGCGCACTCCCCGCTCTCCCGCTGCCAGCGGCTGGGAAGGCCCCGCCGAGCCCCCCGGCTTCCCGGCAGGACGGAGCCGCTCCCGGCCCCAGCCAGGCGCTCGCCGTAGCTCCGCGCCCGCCCCCGCGGCTCCGGGTCTGCCGCGACCTCAGCCCCGCTGCTCCGCGCTGGCAGCGCAGCGCAGCCCAGCCTGACCTCAGCACGCACCGGAGAGGCGGGGGACGCATCTGCATGCGGGGCCCGCCCACCGCCGCGGCCGGGCGGGGCCGCGCCAGGTGCCGCGGGGCGGTGCGGATGGGCCGGCCCTGCGCGGGCCGGGCCGGGGCCGCCTCAGCCTGGCCTTGCTTCGCCTTCTGGGGCGCCGGGAGCCGCCGGGGCTTCCCAGCTGTGCCCGCGAACGGGCGGGGGAGGGGAGCTGTGGCTGTGAGGAAGACGGAGGTGCCTTTCCGTTCCTTTCCTAGGTTCCTGCGCCTGCCGTCTGGAGAGGCCGTGGGACCTGCAGCCGCCACCTGCACAGTCTGAACTCTGAATTCTCTGCTACCGCTACCTGTGTGTCCTTCTTCCCATCCGTGGTGGGCTAGGAGGGTTCCAGCTGGCGCCTAAAAATGTAACCAAGCCCTGGTTTTGGCTAGGGCTGATGCTAAAAAGGATGTTGCATATTTTTTGTTAGGTACATTTCCCATGTGTGTTCCTAGGTAAGGAAATCAAATACAGAGATGATGCTTGTGTGAATCATGCTGCTCAGCTTGTGTGTTGCCAGAAGGATTTGTCAGCTGGACCACCACAGTCACAGCCACTTTTAATCTTTCTCCATCTGCCTGAAGGTAAACATATACTACAGCAGGTTTTCCCAAGTTCTGTCTGCCCAGCTGTGATAGTCTCACTATATCTTTAGTCCTGGTCCTAGTGCTGATTTGGTCTGGTTTTAGGAAATGCTGGAGACATTGAATGGATGTTCAAATGGGAACAGGAATACCTGCAGGCTGATCTCTCCAGGCCTGTCTCTGGCCTTTGCCACAATGAAAAAGTTAAGCAAACATAACTACTCAGATGATAGCTTGACCTGTAGTGCTTCAGTTGTGCATTATGATCAGTGACAGGAGAGATTTGTTGCAGTTTTGTTCTGTCTACACTGCATGGTGGAACACAGTTTCAAGTGAAGAGTTAGAGAACGCCTCATAATTGCATTTTAAAAAAATCTTCTGCTAATCAGAATTCAGACATGTCAATAAAAGAAATAAAAAAGTTTTTCATTCCTCCAATGCAAATCTGTGACAAAGTTTTCCAGAGCTATACCTTCATGCAAAGCATCATTTCCCCATTGTTTTATCAAGTCCATCAATGCAGAGAGATGAGCAAGAAGGAGAACTCTTTTCATATAGTTCCTAGTTTCACTAGGAGCTGTGGGTGTGCTCCTAATATGATGTGCTGGTTTTGACTCAGGTACTGTTAATTTTCTTCACAATAGCTATTATGGGGCAATTTGTGCTGAAAACAGCATTATTAATATGGAGGGGGTGGGGGTTGTTACTGATGAGCAGTGCTTACACAGAGCCAAGGCCGTGTCTTCTCACAACACCCCAGCAGTGAGCAAAACTGGGGGTACACAAAAGCTTGGGATGGCACAAGCCGGGACAGCTGACCTCAACCAGCCAGATGCATATTCCATATCACGTGGTGTCATGCTCAGCATACAAAACTGGGGGAGAAGAAGGAAGGGGGGGATGTTCAGAGTGTTAACCTCTGTCTTCCCTAACATGCTTTCTGCACAGAAGGGTGGCTGAAAATTAGACATGAGATGCAGCCCTATTTAGAAGATAAGAAAGGCAATGTCATGCACAGTTCGGAGAGGGTTGTGAAGATGTCAGAGCACAGTCATGTTTTGCACTGTTGTTTTTAATCATTTGGGAGTTACAGCTCTTTTAACATTTTTATAATCAGGATAGTGGAGGGAAGAGAACAGGAAACCTTTATCTACTTATTACTCCAAGTCATCTGTGTATTGCCCTGTTGCATTTTGGCAAACACTTGTGTAGCTCCCTGTTGGCATTGTTGAAGCCCAATGCCAGACACATACCTGCAGTGTATTTACACACCCACAGCCAGTCATGAATTATGAGGGCAAAATGGACTCGGCTATATTAATGCATTAATTCTCTTTATGAAATAAACATGGACTAGATTTACATACGAAGTTTGTATCTGGTTTTATTGACCCTTTTAACCTTGCTCTTGGCTACACATTTCTCTATAAGAAGCCTCGCTGTCTCTGAGTTTGGGCACTATCCTTGAAATTTGCCCAACATAGGCATGTCTGTATGTTTTAGGGAGCACCTGAGAACAAACCTCCTCCCCCGTGAGCACGGCTTCACTTGTTATTCCTTCCTGCAGTATTTTCATCAGCGTGTGTGGAAAGGAGGGTTGCATGCTCCCTTTACTGTCATCAGCAGTATTTTTCTTTTTACGTCCTTAGTGCTGGTCTTCTGTCTCTGCTCAGCATATTCATCCTGTCTGACTACAGAGGGTTTTTTTCCTCAGAGCAACTTCTCAGCCTGAGCCTGAACAGTGAGTGTCCTGTTTCTTGACTGACTAGTGCCTGGGTCTCTCAGGGGGTTGCAAGACTCCCAGTAGTTGCTGATTGAGGAATAATATATTCTAAGCCCTTTGCATGAGAGCGATTTTTTGCCCTGAAGCAAGATGAGTCTCAATTTCTTTAAAACTGGAAGGATCTCATTACCCAGAAGTCTAGCAGCTCCCTAATTCCTGTTCTGCCAGTCACGGGAAGGGCAAGAAAGTCCCAGCAGTGCTCCAAACTCAGCCTGATAGTGTCCCTTGTGGCTTGGTGAAGAACCACATTCTGTTCCATGCATTTACAGGCACCTTGTGTGGTGACAAGCGAGCAAAAAAGCACATCGATGCAGGGGAGCTCCTCTAATACTTCAGAATTTCTCTTAAGCTGCCACCTAGCAGTGTGAGAGGATAGGAACTACGGGTGTACAGGATAACCCTAGGAAACCCCAAACTTGGATAAATACCTACGAATGAATAATAGGAATACCTACAGAATAATCTGTAAAACCGGCATAACAGAGAAGTAAAATCAAGAATTCCATTGTCTCTCTAATCTCAGAGGTTGTTCCAATATAAATCTGCAAGGCCCAAAACATTTTTGCATATGCCCAAGATGCTTTCCAGTCTCAGTCTGCTCATGCAGAGTACACCCAAACCTCCAGGACTTCTAGTCCCCACTCTGAATAATTTTCACACGTATTTTTGAAGGTAACAGGCTTTGTAGTTTTCAGCACTTTGGCCACATTTTTAAGTTCTGCTTTTTTTTTTTTTTTTTCCAACCATAAGGAGAAAGGGGTGATTATGAAAGTGAACTTTTTCTATGAAATAACAAATCCTAAAATGTTATTATCTGAATAGAATATCTACTTCTTCTCAGATCTGCATTTCTTGAAGCAGAAATAATTCACAGTTTGTTTCAACTTAGGGAATTAGTAAAGAAGAGACTCTTACTTTTTGATACAGGCATATCCTTGCACACAAATCACTAATTTGTGCTAAGTGTTCACACTCCTAATCATATTAATTTAATTAAATAATGAAGTTAAGGAGCATCTACTCTAGAATTTATAAGGCCTTGTTTCCTCTCATACTCCTGATTTCCATATATAATAAGAGTTGCATTACATGCAGTGCATTTCAAATTAGGATAAAGAAGAAAAAGTAGCAAGTAACATGCAGAGCAAAGTACTTTCTGTACTGATAAACACTCAAGCAGTGCTGCCAAATCTAACTTTACACTTATCTTCCTGGAAAATAAATCCAAAATTTTCAGTATTGATCAATCCTTCACACTGAGATATCCATAAGAAAGATAGAAAGCAGACAATCAGTCTGGTTAATATGGTTTTAGGCTATGCAGAAAAAAAAAATAAATCAAATACATTCACCATGTTAAGCCATCACAAAACAGAGAAATGTTCTCTTTCTTGAGGTACTTCTTTCCTGGTGACTAGTGTCAGATAGTTCAGAAAGGGTATGTAGCATACATAACACATTTGGATTCCTCCTATTTATGTATGTTGCATCACAAAACCATACCCAGCTAATGATCAGTTTGTTGTCCATAGCCTGTGGAAATGCTGAATGTTTTCTTTCTCCTTCACATATATGACTGAATGTAGGATTATTAGGAAGTTCTGTATTTCTTCTTTCCAGGATGACATCTTCCTGCAATTTGTTTATTCCTGAGTAAGGAGAAATTCTTATACTGTGAGCATGTATTAGTTATTTAAGTCCAACCAATTTGTCCCATATTCTCATGCTGCAGGGAAAAACCTAACCAGACACTCCTCTTGAATTCTACTTCTGTGATGATTGCTTTGCCTCCAAGAACAAGTTCACATCAATCATCTTTAGTTTTCCTAAATCACATAAGCTGTTCAAAATCAGATTTTGAAGGGTTTTGTCACCTACAGACATCCTGTGGAATTTGCAAAAGCAACTTTGTAAAACCAGCTGGATTTAGAGTACAGCATTTGTCATTTTCTTGCATTTTTCAGTGCCTCTCTGGAAAGCTCTGGCTCAAGTGACCACTGTGATTTGCATCATAGATCTGCTCTGAGCACATGTAGTGTGTAGCCATTAGAATTATATACCTCAATCCCAGCTACTCTTCAGTAGCTGGGCAAATGACAATGGCAAATTCTGGCAAAGATGCAGCGGTAAAAGCTGATTGCAGCTTATGTCTAGAACCTTGAATTAGCCTGAACTCAACCAGATAAATGGTATAAGGAGTCTTTTTGGTGCAAGCACTTTTCCCTGCTGTTTTTTGGTTTTGGTGTTTTTTGGTTTTTTGTGTTTGGGGGGTTTTTTATGTGGTTTTTTTTTTAATTGTATTTTATTTTATTTTTTTGGGGTTTTTTGTTTGTTTGGTTGGTTGGTTTGGTTTTTTGTGGGATTTTTTTTGTTTTTGTTGTTGTTGTTTGTTTTGGGTTTTGTTTGTTTTGGTTTTGGTTTGTTTTCTTTGGGGTTTTTTTTGTTTGTTTTAGGGTTTTTTTGTGGGTTTCTTGTTTTATTTTGTTTTGTTTTGTTTTGTTTTCCCCTGCAATTACACATTGCAATGTGCAATTATCTCAGGATTCTGACCTTCCTGCTCCGAGTTCCAGTGCAACACAGAACCTTTGGGTAGCAACAGGGCCGCCTGCACAGTGAGAAGAAGTTGAGCACTGGTACAGAGTGGTAATAAGAGCTCCATTGTCAGAAATTGAGACCTCAAATAGAGAGGGCAGATTTAGATTGGCCCAGCTTTCAGTACGACAGTGGTCCAGAGATATCTGGAGGTTCTGTTGAACCTAAAATGAAGCTGTTTGCCTATCCATATTCTTTCCAGTCCTTGGGTACCTGTGCTGCATAAGGCAGGACACAGACCAGAAGCCCTCACTGGCACAACAGGACAATTTTCTATACAAATACGCCTGACTGATACCCCACTGAAATGCCACTACTCAACCTTAAATTGAAAATTGTTTTCCTATAATTCTACTTACCAACTGCAACTGTAAGGACAAAATTACTCCTTTGGAGAACCTCAGCAGAATGATGGCACTAGATTGTAATTACAATTAAATAGCTATTTTTAAAAACATAATTTTAGGATCAGCATAGTATAAAATTTTATGGTCAAAGTAGCACAGGATTTTTTTGTAACTGGTATCAGTGTAGCACAATTTTATAAGTATCATAGCACCAAATTTAAAATCACATCTTAATTGATGTTTCTTAATCACCTGGACTCTGCAGATTGGGTGGTTTGCTTGCAGTGTAAATAAAACAATCATAATCTATATTCAATCTTCAGAGGAAGCAGATTACAGTGGAGGAGTCCCTGACCAGTGGGAGACTGGGTTTTGCTGTCCAAAAGCAGCTGTGGACCAAGTCCCTCTTAGGGCTTGTAACTCCTCCATTTTACTGAGTACTCTCTCTGTGTGATGTTACGTTTCATTCTTCTGTGACTGAATTATCACAACTTTTTTGTCCAGGTGCCTGAGACCTTCAAGGCTATAAGCAGGTGAGAAGGTGGGCTGGTGCCCAGGCACATTAAGGATGATATGGAGGTGGATAAGTCTGCCTGGTGTGTGGTATTTTCAACAGCTGATAAAGTGGAGGAAGGGAGCTGGCACATGACTGCTCAGTCACAGGAACAGCTCTTTGCCATATTAAATGGTATTAGTCATGCTAGCCATATTGCCATGTGTCAGGAGTACAGGAGTGGGGCACCAGAAACTCTGCATTGAAAGAACAGACCCCTAGATTCAATAATGAGGGAAATTTTTGATATGGCACAGGAAGAGATCTAAGATCCTGCTGGCAGTGGTACTGTTGCATCGCTTTAGGTACATTGTTCAGGAACCATAATTTAAAAATCACTACAGTTAAATTCCAGAGCCTTCTGGTAACAAAAAAAATTAATTAATTTATAAAAGATTTCCCTTTTGTTCTGAACTTATTTATAGTTTCTGTGGACTAAATAGATTTTCTAATTAGGAAACACATGTGGTTTAAAGGGTTTCACATCTTATTGTTGGAATGTGTGGAAGCAGCAATTTGAAGACTCACAAAGAGGTCCCAGGTTTGCTGAAAAATTATTAAAAATTTCTCCATTCCTTTTAACTCTTGTTCACGTCAGGCTCATAATACCTAATTACTTTTTCAATATGATAATTAAGAAGAAATAGTACTTTACAGGCATCAACCTGTGTACTTCTCAAGAAAATTATCAGAATAATATCAGAGCATCAGGTTAATCCTCATAATTTATTAATGACCAACTTTCACTGGTCAAAGATTGGCAAGATTGGAAAGATTTCTTCATAATGAGCTTCTCAGCAGAGGATTAGAACAGAAGCAGAGACGGTTCTGCATGCTAAAAAATATTTAACTACTTTGATCAATTTCAGGGAATTGAGGTATAGCTCAAGTACAGAGACTCTGGGAAATTAACACAGGCATCCATAAACATTCCTCTGAAAGGCTGAAGCAGACACTGCAGCACAGTGAGTACAGTCTCAGCAAAAGGCCAAGTCAAGTAATCATACCTCTGAAATACATTAGTGGCAACTACTGGGAGAAGAGATGTGAGAAATTTCATAATCATCTTTTCAAATTGGTCTGAATGAAGCAGGAAACGAAAGTAATATGGAGCACAGGCTTCCAACAAGCAATCCATACAGCTAGTGCAGTAATTGAGTCTGGATTCTGTGAAAAAGCATAATTCTGTAATTAAAGGCTAAATCATAGCAGCTGCAAGTAAGATATTGACCGGAGTTTCTAACATTTCCAAATGTACAGTGCAGACAGAGTATTTATTATGTTATTGATTATGTTTTAACATTTCCCTAGTTCAAGCAGAACAATGAATTAATGACTCTCAGAAGTCTTGTCCTACCTCATTTTCATGAGGTTTTAGTTACAGAAAGAGGAACAGTTCTGCAGTTCAATTTTTCAGATTTGCCATACATGTACCCTCATACTGCTATTGGAAGATGGGCCTGCAAATTTTGCTGTTGATTTCTTGCTCTTTGTGGATCTAATGAAGAAGAATTCAATTCCAGATAATCTGTGTCATGTGTTGTTTCAGCCTCTGAGAGCCAGCAACAGTCATTTATAACACATTTGTCTTGGTGCTCTTCTGTGCAGTAAAGAGCTCCTACGGTCTTTCTCTGGTTCACAAGTTCTCTGATTCACAGTTTTCCTGTCAGGTTCTGAATATCCATCAGGAAGACAAAATGTGTTTGTAGTTCCTGATTGCACTGTGTTGACTAAAAGGATTTTGAGTCTCAACACCTGTACTTTCTACAAGTACATTTTGTAGGTAATTTTTCTTCTGTAGCTTGTACAAAAGAGAAAAATTATCTGTAACCAAACCAAGTACTGAGGAGTTTCATAATAATCAAGCTCCTACAGTGGAAGCATACAAACAGTAGTTGCTGAAGCTTGAAATTCTGATTCTATAGAGGGAGATAGTTTGGTGACTTGTATACTGGCACATGCTGCAAAGCAACCAAGACAGCTCTGATTCTTTAATTAATTACTCCTATGCCTTGAGGCACTGTCCTCCCCTCTGACATTTCATTCCATTGGACTCAATATAAGGTTAATTGCTTCCATTTAATGTCTGCTGGCTTATGGATGTCCAAATGTGGCCATTTTACATAATGAGAGATTTTGCAATTGCCTTGTGAGTAATCCAGATGCAGACTTTCATTTTAGCATGCTTGGAAACCATAAAAGGAAACAGAATCAGATTGTTCAAATGCAGTCAAATGGCTGACTTCTCAATTAGGACAATGTAACTTACACAAATAATATAACTCACCCAAATGCCAGGGATTTTTCTGCACACACATATTACAGCCTTTACACTTGTATTTGGTCTGGCTGAGGTGGGGTTCATTTTCCCACAGAAGCCCCCCCAGAGCTGTGCTTTGCATTAGTAACTGGAAAGGTGTTGTCAACACAGCAGTGCTGGCACAGCACCAGCCTCTCTCTCCAACATCCCACCCCACACAGGCCAGGAGGCTTGGAGTGGGCAGAATCCTGGGAGGGAATGTAGCTGGGACAGCCAGCCCAAACTGACCAAGGGGTACTCCAACCACAGGATGTCTGTGCAGGTACAAAACCTAAGGGAAAGGAGGAGGAAGGTGTGGTTTCACTGCTTATGGTGTTTGCCTTCTGGACCATCTGCTATGTGTGCTGAAGCCATGCTTCCCAAGAAGAAGTGGCTGGATATTATCACTGGTGGGAAATAAAGAATTAAATCTTTCAGGTTTTTTTTCCCCTTTGCTTGCACACATGCAACATTCTTTTTTGTTTTATTAAACTATCTCAACCCATGCGAGTTTGTTTCCCATCTTATATTCTTTCTGCTCCCACAGTGCTGAGGAGAATCATAGAGCAGCTTGGTGGGCTCCTGGGTCCCAGACAAGGTCGATCTACTATATCGCTTTCACCTTGAAGCCCCCAGAATTCACCAAGTTTTTGAATATTTATAATTTGAACCACAAAGAGATAAGAGGCTGCTGATTATCCACTGAGGACTTCTTAACAGCCCATATTTGGCAAAGAAATTTTTTTTTTCTTGGAGAAAAAATGTTGCTGAACCTTGCTATCTCCCTCTAAAGCATTCATTGCGAATTCAAATAGAGAATGGCTGTCAGCCGGTGTTTGTGATCACTTTTAATAAAGAATAGTGAAATGCAATGGCCTTTTACATATGAAAAATAGTTTTAGGGTGTTGCATACTTTCACCTTGAAACATAAATGATACCTTGAAGGAATTCAGATTAGACGTTCTTCTTCAACAACACATGAGGTATTGAATAATTTGAATAGTTAAGGTTTGAAGGAAATTTAATTGTTATCTAGTCCAACTCAGCCCTGCAACAAACCTGAGTAGGGACATTCTTCAACTAGATCAAGCTGCTCAGAGCTATGTCCGAACGGACCACTTCTGGAATGGACCAAAGCAAAAAAACCCCAACAGTATTTGCAAAAATTTTCCTGGGAACTGCATCTCTTTAACTATCTCAATCCCCTATAAAATATTATGTGTGGAACAGTAAGCGAGAAGTATTATGTCAGCTATTATAACTTGGCAAAATTCCATCTTGTCAATGTCACCCACTTTGAAGAAACAGACCTACCAAAACTGGAGTTCTATCTACCTGTTGCTAGCCATGAGACATAATGCTCTGTGGAGAGAAACTATGAGATAAGAGTGTACATGCACTCTGCATTGCCCTAAAGCAGCAAATAATTTACTCATTCTTAATTTCTCAAACAATCATTCATCTTCTTGAAGTAGATAGTAGGTGTAACAGAAGCTTTCAAAGTGAACTGACAGAGAAACTTTCTCTGCAGGCTGTGAATCTCATGGAGTCTTATCTGTGACACTGGTTCTGACATGATTTGATGTCTGCTGGCAAAAAGAATTAAAGAATAGACTTTGCTACTACTTCCACATGAACAGACATAAGAAATGTGCCATTTGTTGCCCAGAGGAGACAAAGTCACAACTGTGGTCATAATGCAGCTGCCTGGAAGAGGGGATCTCAAGTGTATACAGATGCTTCCTCACTCTTCAGCAGCCAGTGTGGTGGGTTGACCCTGGCTTGATGCAGGGTGCCCATAACAGCCACTCTATCACTTCTCAACTTCTCAGCTGAAAAGAGGAGAGAAAACTGAACCAAAGGCCCATATGTCAAGATAAGGACAGGGAGAGATCACTCACAAATTACCATATAGAAATAAAATGGAATTGGGAATATTTGTTTAATTGATTTCCAATCAGAGTAAGATAAATACAAATAAACTCAAATTTTAAAACACCTTCTCCCATCCCTCCTTCCTTCCTGCTTTTAATTTCACTCCCTATTTTCTCCACCTCCTCCATTTCCTAGCAGCACAAAAGGACAAAGAATGTGGGCTGAGGTCAGTTCTTCACACAATTCTTCTTCCTCACCGGAAGGACTCCTCACAGTCTGTCTCTGCTCCAGTGGAGGGTCCCTTCCAGAGGAGACAGTTCTTTGTGAATGTATCACACAGTTCATCATGAGCTGTTCTAGCATGGGTCCTTTCCATGGGAGGCAGTCCTTAAGGAACAGACTACCCCAGCATGGTTCTACCACGGGGTCACTGCCAGCACACCTGCTCCAGCATGGGCTCCTCTCTCCACAGAGCCAGAGGTCCTGCCTGGAGCCTGCTCCACTGCCCATTTTCTGCAGGGTAACAGCCTCCTTCACCTGCTCCAGCATGGATGTGCTGTACTCTAGCACCAGAGTGAACCAGCTCTGCTAAAGGGAAGGCATGTTCTGCATCCACACTGCACTTTCCTTCTCCTCAACAACACCCACAGGCCACTGGAAAGCTGGCTGAACACATACATGATCAGCAGCACAACAGTAGTGGCTGGGATTATGAATCTGCTTTCTGTCCATCACAAAGAAGGTTTTGGTAGGATTTTAGAGTATGTCTGGATTGTAAACCACTACAGAGGTTCCTGGCACAGACTTTCCTGCTGCTGAAAAAAACATAGTTGCAAGTTTTAAATGACTGAATCTAGCTTTGAGGAATAACTCCTGTCATAAAAAATGAACTAGAAAGTATAGATACATTTCTTTTTCAAGATTGCAACATGTAAACTTCATTAACATATTAACCAATTTGTTTATCACTCTTTCATTCATGAAATTACATTCCTTCATGAACTTTGCCTTTTACACTGACTCAGGAAAACATTACTGTTTCAGGTACCAGAGCTTAATATCCTTTTAATTCCTGGCCCTGAGTCCAGATGGTTGTTTTCCAGGAGTTACTCAGTTATGATCATAAACTTACTTAACTCAAAACATGTAATAGCCATTATGTCTTTAATTGACATTATTTTCCAGTCATTCTAATGGAGTCTGAATATTTGTTTTAATTTAATAAAAAAACAAAGGAAACCCTGTCTCATTGTAATCTCATATGGTCATCTGCTGCTTTCCCAAATTGTTATGTGGTATTATGAGGGGAGGAAGTATACTCATATAATTACAAAGCTGCAACAGTATATGTGTTGTTGCAGTCAAAATAATTGCTGCCTTTCTAGTAATAGAAAATGGTGGAAAAAATAGAAGATTTTTTTAATAAGAAACACTGAGATTTCCTAATTATATTATTGGTGAACCATCATTAAAAGCCAAAGCGTTCCTGAAATATCGAAGGTGAAAGGCAGGTTATTTACTTTGCAGTGCAAGGTCCTACACCTGGGTCTTGGCAATACCAGCCACACCTATAGGGTGGATCGATCTCTGATGATTGAGAGCAGCTCAGAGGAAAAGAACCTGGCGGGTGATGGTTGATGAAAAACACAACATGACCCAGCCATGAAAGGCAATGGAATCCTGGGCTGAATCCAAAGCAGCGTGGGCAGCAGGGCGAGGGAGGGGACTCTGTCCCTCTGCTCCACTCCGCTTTGCTCTGCTGTGCTCTGGTGAGACCCCAGCTGGAGCACTGCATCCAGCTCTGGGGTCCTCAGCACAAATCCAGAGGAGGGCCATAAGGCAGGTAAGAGGGCTGGAGCACCTCCCTCAGAAAGGCAGGCTGAGAAACATGCATCTGTTCATCCTGGAGACGGCTGTGTAGACACCTCATGGCAACCATCCATTATCTCAAGGGTCCTACATGGAAGCTGGAGAGGGATTCTTCATAAGGTAGTATAGTGATAAGAAAAGAAGTAATGGGTACAAACTGAAAGAGGGGAAACTTAAGTTAGATATTAGAAAGAAATTCTTTACTGTGAGGAGATGAAACACTGGAACATGTTGCTTAGGGAGGTTGTGGGTGTCACCTTGAACTTTGGTGGTTCAAGGTGAGGTGGGATAAGGCCTGGAATGAACTGGTATATGGGAAGTGTCCCTCCCCACGGCAGCAGGAGTTGGAACTGGATGATCCTTAAGGTTGCTTTCAACCTTAACATAATTAGCAAATTAAGTGAGTAAATGTATTTCATATGGCATAGCTGGCATCAAATTATTTTTAAAGAGTAATAATATTAATTGAAATAAAATTACAGAGAAAATAAACATACATAATCCATATTTTCCTGCAGAAGTTTTTTCTTTATAGAAATTGAAGTAATTCTGTAATATTATTATCTTTTTTAGCTGGACTTTGGTGACCTCAGGAACTTGCTACAGTTCACATTTTTATATGTATCTGTCTGAATACCACACCTGGCTGGACAACAATTTTACCTGGGAAACTGGTAAGAATGAGAAAGTCTAAATGTTAGAAGTATTCATGTCTAAATGTTAGTAGTATTCATGTCTAAATGTTAGTCGTATTCATTTGCAGTTTTTTTTTTGTAATGGGTTGACCCTAGCTGGATGCCAGCCACCCACCAATGCTGCTTACTCACTCCCCTCTGCAGCTGGACAGGGGTAAGAAAATATAACAGAGAGTTTATGAGCTGAAATAAGGGCTGGAAGAGATCATTAATCAAATTCTGTCACAAGCAAGACAGAGTTGACTTACAGATATTAATTGAATTTACTACTAACAAAATCAGAGCACAATAATGAGAAATAAAAAAATACCTTAGAAACACCTTCTCGCACTTCCCTTCTTCCCAGCCCTATGTCCTCCCACTCAGCAGAACAAGGAGACAGAGAATGGGTGTTGTGGTCAGTTCATCACATGTTTCTGCTGCTGGACAGGGCATCTGTGGTATCGGCGGAAGAAATGCGGCACTCAATATGAGTGATCAGCAAATCTCAAACTTTATTGATAGGCACATACATTTGTATTGGTGTTAATGAGGCTAATACATATTGCAAAAGGTGAGCTCATTATTGGTTAGTTACTTATCAGCTAACTACGCCTACCTTAACATTCTTGTGACTACTATGTTGCAGCTGTTCTCATCTTTTCTTCATATTTCTAACTAACGATCCTCTCCCCCATCCTGATGTTGCACCAAGGGCACAGTGCCCTTGCCAGGTTTGGACACTGACTGCCGACTCCCATCCTCATCTCCTTCTCGCTTAATTAGCGGTATTATGTCAGTGTGACCTTTGTCAGCTAGCTAGCTGTTCACAAAATCCTCCACACTTCCCCTGTTTTTCTGTTGCACAAGCATAGTCTGATTAAATGCAGCAAATATCATTCTTTGAACCATGTTCTGTAAGCACATGCAAAAACAAGGCAAAACTAACACTACTAACAAAGCTATAATGCCTACTATAATGATAACTCTTAACAGTAGAGTGCAACCATGATCCCAAGCTTAAAGATTTGAGCCATTCATCAATACTGGAGCCCAATTCTACCTGTAAGTTTCCAGTTAATCTTCACAGCTCAGAGAGCTGGGAGTGGATGGACTGGGAATGATCAGAGAGGTTCATGCAACACATGCCCTCAAATTCTTCACAACCATGGCCTTGTGCCAGTAAAAGGAAGTCAATTGCAGCTCTATTCTGAAGCGTTGCATGGCGAATAGAATCAACATCAAGCAAAAGGCTAGAAAGTGCTAAAGAATCGGCATTAGTTTGTTTAGCAAGCCAGCATCCTAGCTTGTTTAAAATGGCATGGGCACCTGCTGCTGATACCCCTGGAGCCAAAAAGGATGCTGCCACTATGGCCCTGAGGACCAAAATTTTACATCGTCTTTGCAGTCAGCAGTAAATGCATGGGCCATTCTTTTAACGCTTGTCCTGTCGGGGAATTAGGGATGCCTGTCACATGTTCTATCCCCCACATTTGCATGAACTGCTTTATTCTTCTGCTGCAGTAGGCAGGCCCATTGTCTGCCTTAATGCGCCATGGCACTCCCATTACTGCAAAGCAGCTACTGAGATGCCTCTCCACGTGCCCTGCTTTCTCACCAGTCTGTGCTGTGGCCCATATAAAATGACTATAGGTGTCTATAGTAACATGCACATACTTTATCCTCCCAAACTCAGCAACATGTGTGATATCCATTTGCCAGGTCTCATTTGTATTGAGCCCTCTGGGGTTAACTCTTAGACCTAACCCGCAGCCCCCATTATGATGACTACATATGGGACAGGCTTTGACTATTGCCTGTGCCTCTTCCATAGATATCTGAAATTCTCTATGGAGGCCTTTTGCATTTTGGTGAAACATGGAGTATTAGTACAAAAATAATTAGCACATTTACATTCATTTATCTAATGCCATCTCTTCATGAATAGAAGAGAGCAAAGACCATAGTATACAGAAATATTACAGTTTAAATCTTCTCACATGTAGTCCAAACAGAAACTAGGAAGTTTATTTAGATTCTGTTCCCTTAAAAGGTTGTTTCTGCCTCAGGTAAGGGAAAGGCAATCAAGTCTTTAAGCCATCAAACCCAAATACTCTACCACTTTTAAAAAAGCAAACACATTTACAAAAAAACCTGGTAAACTAACTGTAAAGCCTATGGAGCAGTCAGGGCGGTGCTTGAGGAATGTCTGCCCGCGCCCCGTCTCCGCCTGCTCCGGCACAGCCTCAGCCTGCGCCACCTCGGGGGTGCGGAAAGGAACACTCTCACCCGGACCCGCGCAGCCCCGATCCCGTTTGGGCTCTGCTCCGCCTGGATCTCCACTCTGGCTGGTTCCCCCTGGCTCTGCACCAACACCCGCAGCCAGCGGGAGCATGTCCCGCACCGCTGGTGCTCTTGTGCGCTTGCAAAATGTGAAAAAGCCCTCCCAGCTCCAGCTTTCGGGTTTCGCGTTACTGGTGCGTGCCCGCCGCCGCTACCACTGGCACTGCGCTTGTCGCCGCCCCGTATTCGGCCCCCGCGTCTCGCCTTGGCTGGCCCGGCCCTGGCTGGCACTTCCCTCGCGATCTGTGCGCTTTCCCCACGGACAGCTGCCGTGCGAGTTTTTGTCACTGGACCCGCGGTGCGCGTGCCCGCCACCGGCACTGAGCATGCCGCCGCCACCACACGCGTTCTCGCCGCCACGCCTGCCCCGGGCTCTCCCGCGGCCCCTGTCGCCCTCATGGTCCCGAACTTACACCACTCTGTTAATTCATGTACTGTATGAGGATTTTGAAAAACTCCTTGCGCGTACCCATAAGCTAACAACTGTGGGAGCTCTTTCTGCAAGTCTATGTCCTTAACCTGACGCTTTTTTAAAAAGCAAGTAAATAAATCATATGCTGCTTGCCTTTCAATTTCCATTTTTGAGAATGTCGACGGTTTTGCAGCCCTTCAAGGTCTCGGCAGCATGTATCGGCTGGGCTCTTCTATAAGGTCACCCAAGGCGTGGCACCTTTCGCTTTTTCAGCAGTGCTTATTCGCCGTCCTTGCTGCTATAGGACCCGAACTCGTTCACCGATCCACCGTGGTTGCCGTTACCAGTATCACGTCCGGGGTCACCATTTGTGGTATCGGTGGAAGAAATGCGGCACTCAATATGAGTGATCAGCAAATCTCAAACTTTATTGATAGGCACATACATTTGTATTGGTGTTAATGAGGCTAATACATATTGCAAAAGGTGAGCTCATTATTGGTTAGTTACTTATCAGCTAACTACGCCTACCTTAGCATTCTTGTGACTACTATGTTGCAGCTGTTCTCATCTTTTCTTCATATTTCTAACTAACGATCCTCTCCCCCATCCTGATGTTGCACCAAGGGCACAGTGCCCTTGCCAGGTTTGGACACTGACTGCTGACTCCTATCCTCATCTCCTTCTTGCTTAACTAACGGTATTATATCAGTGTGACCTTTGTCAGCTAGCTAACTGTCCTCAAAATCCTCCACAGGCATCCTTTCCCTGCTCCACTCTGGTGTCCCTCCCATGAGGGACATGTCTCCATGAGCTCATGTCTCCATGAGCTTCTCCAATATAAGCTCATCCCACAGGCAACAGCTCTCCACAGACCACTGCAATATGGGTCACTTTTCCACAGGATGCAGTCCTTCCTTCAGGCACAGCCTGCTACAACGTGGGTCCCCCATGGGACCACAAGTATTGCCAGGAAACCAGCTGCAGCATGGATCTTCTCTCCACAGGTCTGCAGGTCCTTGCCAGGGCCCTGCTCCAGCATGGGCATCCCACAGAGTCTCAGCCTCCTCTCAGGCATCTGCCTGCTCCAGTGTGGGGCTTCTCCATGGCGTGCAGATGAATCTCCATGGGCTGCATAGGAACAGCTCCTTCACCATGGTCTACACCATGGATTGCAGGACAATGTCAGTTCCAGTGTCTGAAGCTTCTTCTACCCTTCCATCTCCACTGACTTTGGTGCCTTCAGAATGGTTCCTCTCGCATATTCTCATTCCTCTCACATATTTTCACCCCTCCCTTCTCTGTCCACAATTACACCTGCACAATAACTTTTTTTTCCTTTTTAAATATGTTATCACAGAGGCATGACCACCATTTCCTATTGGCAGAGCCTTGGCCAGGAGTGGGTCTGTCTTGGAGACATATGGCTTTGGATCTGTCGGACACGGGGAAAACTTTCAGCATCTTCTCACAGAAGTGACTGCACCTCTCCCACTACCAAAGCTTGGCCACACAAATCCAGTACATGAGCACTAAGTGAATCAAAACCAAAGCAAGTCCTCTCACATCTTCTGCCTTAGAGGTTTGATGACAAACAGTCGCCTGAAGGTTTGCTTGGACAATTCTCAAGCTACTCAGCTCTGCCAAACTGATTATGAGTTCTTGTCTTTCTTAATGACAGGCTTCATGGGTTACAATACCCTCTAGCATATGATAAATTTTGCATCTCCACCCCTTCCCTCACTCTCTTCCCATCTCCCTGCCTCCCACTCTTCCCATCCCCTCACTCTCCTCCTCTTCCTCATTCCTTCTTTAATTAACAAGTTATTTTTTCAGTGAGTGGACTGGAATTGTGCGAAATAAGGCCTTCTACTAGGTGGTTTACTTTTCAAGCAGTCATAAAGGTGTGTTATTAGGAAACAAATGAGAAATGCTTTTGTGTATGTGTCTTAATTACAATTAGATCAAACCTTCATATATTATTATCAAATACTTTTTAGCAATTTCCCTCTTTCCATTCATAATTTTTTTCTTTCCTGCTTTCTAGTGTTCCGGAAAACTTTTCCTGATTATTTGGAGTACTTGACTGGAAGGACACTACACAGACATCACATGTGACTCCTTGGGGTTTAGTCAAGATCTGCTACCTTAGCCCAGTATCTGCAAACTGCAGCTGCATCTTAGAAGTCATGCATTCTTCTATCCCTCCTCTTAAGTGTTTTTCCTGTGGTTTGTGGATTTTTCCGTTAAGGTAAAGTACACAGATTTTAACCATATTGCTACTCTTCTCATTAGTACACTATGGATTATGTAACAGATGCCTGGCAAAACGATCACAAAAGGCAAAGCAAGTAGAAAATTACTTGTTAGTAAGAAATTTAAAAGAGAAAAGAGGAGAATTAACATCTGGTCAGCTAGGCAAGGAAATAATTTGCCTTCTGTTAGAAGGTAAACTGAACTGTCCCAGAGTGATTACAATACAAAGAACTGATATTTTGGTTAATATTTAATATTAACCAAATAAAATAAGCTTGTCCTTAGGTATAGTCTTATTTTGTCCCATCTGCTGCTTGTCAGCTGTAATAATGTCAAACAAGGCCACTTCCAATGTAACACATCTCTCTGATTTGCAGTTCTTATGCTTGCTATGTAGGATAGGAATGCAAATGCCTTCATTCACCTTTCTTATTCCTTGATTCTACCAGCTGGTAAATTTATAAAGTACAGTGTAGCAGTTCTGCTCCTTGGTGAGTGATGAGAACATCTCAGGTATTTTCTTCTGTCCACCACTCAGTTTATGGACCAGAACACTGTTTCTTGCTCCTGAGATTTTATGTACTGAGAAGCTGTAGCTCAAGTGTTAATATGAGCTACCCCAGCTCAGCAGTGAGTGCCATAGCTGGCTAACAATTAGCTTGCTCAGGAAGGACAGACTGTCAGAAAGACAGAGCAATAAATGGCCAGTGAAATCACCGCTGTCTTGTATATTGGGCAGATTTCCAGCTGCTTGAAAAAATGCAGTATGTGTGTTCATTCAGCTATTAACTTGAACTGGAATCATTAGCTTCTAACTTGGCTGAATCTTGGCTGCCTTTTTTATTAGTGAAGTGTAAATTCAATGGAGGATTAATAATGAGTGAAAATATGACCTCGTTATATACTTGTGAAATATTTACTTTGCAGATTTAAAATTCTGAGTTAAATTCTAATTTTCTTTGGTTTTTATAAAACCCATATTCTTTCATGAAAAAAATCCACAAAATCATAGACAGTCATCTCACTGCAAGCTATTTTCTGAATGCAAAGACAGACTTTTATCATGCTTCACCACTAAGTCAATATGAGAGAAAAATATCAAGTACATTAAAGTGCATTAAACAAAATAATAGCAAATATTGTGTAAGATGGTTGTCACAGACACACTTGACCCTCACCCGTGTCTTTGTTCAGATTGACTAAAGAGGCCTCATGCCCTGTGGTGAACTTGAATGCTGGCTCCTGGCTCCTGTATAAAGGAGTGAAAATGCCTCATGAAAATATTTCCAGAGATGGTTTCAAACCCCAAAATTACAAGATAACTAAAGCACAGAACAAGATGGTACAGCCAAAATGAAGACATCTGTCTTGTCTTTATTATTGACTAGCAGCCAACTACTTCACTTTGCAAATATCACTGTCAGGATGGGCCCAGTTTGAGCTCTCCCTGAACTGCAGCTGAACTGAATGCCAGGTGACTCCCCTCTTCAGCATGGATGTCTCATGAGGTTTGAAATTCCTTACCTTGGACTAGGATAGCCTTTCTTACCCAAGGTGGAGAGATCCCTTACATTTGACATATCCTTGGCAAGTGATTGAAATAATGCTGATTTAATAATAATGAAATGTTACTAATCCATGTAGCTATTTACTGCTACTACTATTATTAATAATAATAATAATAATAATAATAATTATAATGTTGCATAGCTTAATTTCATTGCACATAAACCCAACACTAAGATTGGACTTAGCCCTCCCTAGGATTCATAAGGAGTTTAGAAAGGAAGGGCCCCTGTTCTGAACCTTGTGACTTAACAAGGGGAATCTCCCTTTTTCTTTGTGACTCTGGTCTCTGTGTGACCTGTTCTAACTCAATTAATTTATATTTTAGTAAAAATAATTTTTTAAAAAATTTCATGACAGATGTTCTACTCTAATACTGTATGCTTCTCACTCCTTCAGCTCAAAAGAGTTAAAAATACTGGAGATGACTAGTACCAACAAGCAGCCTGTACTTTGAACTGCTCAGTAAGTAGTCCTCAATGGTATATGTTCTCACTTGATTTAAGTGATTTGCAGCTCTTTGAACCTTCAAAGGAAAAATACACTTGCAAATACAGGTTTCTAAAATGATGTCAAATCTCTAAAATCCTGTCAACGCGATAATGCTCTGATTGTCACAGATGGTATTCATCTTTCCGATGAAACTCTTAGGAAGCTGTAGGTGCTTCTCTTCTCCTCAGATTACCTCTGACAAGCAACATAGTGTTATCCAAGTTGCATCAGCCTTCTGGGACAGCCAGATAGCTACTGAGCTAGCTAGTAGCCGGGTTTACTACTGAGAAATGCTTTTCAATGAGATTCTAGCTTTATTTTTTTTGAGGTAAGTCAGTTTAATAAACTGTATTTTCTTCTTTTTTTTCTTTTGCACTTTTAAAAATGTCAGTTCATAATGCAAATAGCTGTCAGAACCAAGGATCTGTCTCTGTCATAGAGGCAGAAGGATTATCTACTCTCTGAGAGATTATATACTGCAACTGCAGAAGAAACATAAGCATTCAGTCCATATATTCTTCTGTGAAATGAACAAAAAAGTAGATAAAGGCAAATGTTTTAACTTAATTTACAGGGAGATTAAACTAATATAGAGTAATTCTTCTAATAACAAGTAACAAATTAATTTTACAAAAATTTTGTCTAACAAGTCACTCTTATCGGCTGTCACGGTAAAGAAGTGCTTTTAATTGGAATTATGTTGTTGTACATAAAAAGAAATTAAAAATAAACTAAATTATGAGAAAGACTGTGAGGGTACAGTTCCAATATTATAATTATTGCTTGAAAATATTTATATTCATCTTTAGACATTTGAATCAGCTTTTTTCTCTGTTAGAACTAATTATTCTGGGAGTGCATTTTACTTTTTCTGGGGGTGAGTTCAAAGATGTTTAGACACACCAACAAACTAAAAGCACAGAATACTACAATTACACCCATTAAACTTGTGTCTTAGAGTACTGGAGCATGACTGGATGATTAGAGGAAAGATAAAGTAAAGGTTGGATATTTAGCTAATCAAGGATAACAGTTAAGCCCAAAGTCTGTGTTAGCTCCTCTCTACAGTATGATATGAGCTAGTGTCCTCCAAATGTACTGCCATAGCCAATATTTCCTACTACTGCAGTATGTGTAGCCCTTCTTAAATGATACAGAAAGAGATTTAATCTTCTGGTAATTGTGTTTGTGTTCACGCTTTACTTTGGAAAACATACATAGCTCACAAAACTGACATGCGTATGATTAATAATCACTGTCTGACACAAGTTTTCTGGAAGCTGAAAAGTTGTTATATTTATTCCTTTGCTTCCTATACTTATTTATTAAGCACTGGCAATGGATTACCTTTAGGGACCACACGCTGTGCCAGAGGATTTAAAACCAAATGCAATTTTTACACTAGTGAGCTCTTATTAAAATCAAAGTGAAGTTCTTATTGAGAAAACTGTCCTACAATGAGTTATTTTAATCACTATTAAAAAGTTATAAAAAACTCAGTAGGTGCTCTATTGCATGACATATAACTTCCTCTGTTCTTTGATATAAAACCTATCTCAAGAAAGATGTAGTCAAAAGACATGAACAGAACTTATTATAAATTAGAACTGTTATGGGCTGGAGCATTGCTTTGCAGAAAAACAAGCTCACCTTACTCCTGTGATCTTACAAATTTTCACAAGTCACTGGTTAGGAAGATGCAGTCTCTCCTCATGCACAGCCTTAGAAGTCAGGATAAGGAAAACTCACAAGTATGGTTACATATTTTAAAGTAATGGTTTACCTCGTCTACTGTATTTGATAGAAAATGTTCTTCTGGTAGAGGTGCTTGACTAAAGCTGACCCAGATCAGGCACTGATTGACACGTCTTTATTTAGTTGTCTGTAACCCTCTGGAGAACCATGGATTGTGGCTGTAAATCAATGGGATTATCATTAGATGTCATCATTAGGAGCATCAGACAGCTGGGCAAAAATCTCAACAGCCTCAGATCAGCTAGAGAATCCAGGTTAAAAATTATTGATATGAGGTCTGATACATATGATCTAAGCACCATACCTCAGTAACATCTTGACAGATCAGTTGGCTCTTTAGATTTATGATGAGCAACTTTCTTGTATTTTACAGACACATTCTAAACCAGAAAACATGGCCGATCCAAGTTCTACAATCCTCTGTCTCCAGTCATCCTGCTCCCCAGATTCTGGCCATAGTAATACTACAGAAAGAAGAACAGAGTGGACAACCTAACGCAGACAGAACACCTCATTGGTACCTCTTATTCAGCACAGACAAGGATTGCCTTCTTCAGGCTGAGTTAAATATCCAATGCAAACATATCCTAAGTAGTATTTTAGAATACTACTGCAACTGCTAAGTAATTAAATAGATTAATTTCTCTTTATATCCATCAAGGAATTCCACACCTGATGTCAAAACATTTTGCCAAGTAACATTTTATTGCTAACAGCATATTCTGTGGGAAAATTGCAGATCAGCAAGCAATACTTTTCTAAACTATATACGGTACTCTAAATCTGTCAACTGGTTCTAGGAAGTGCCTGAGTTTTCCTCCAATATTTTGCTATTTATCACTCTCAGTATTTCCAAGTATAAATGTACAAGACATATGTCAATGTACCTCCAACGTTTTAACAGCTGAAGCCTACTACTTCTGTAGCTTAAATACATTGTCCAAAGATGAAATATATCAAATAACTGGATCTCAAAAGTAGTTAGGCAAGTAGGAATATTTCAGTTTTATCAGGCACATGACACATTAAATTTGTTTGAATAATATTGTAATTCTGGCCTGTTATTCATCAGTCAGCATTTGAAAGGGGGATATAAAAAAAACCCTGATGTGACATCATCTCATCTTGCTGGCATAACCTCAAGGGTTTGTTTTTTTTTTAGTTTTTTTTAATCTAACTTCTTTCTGGTATCATCACAACTGAATCAAGAAAAAGCTGTGTTCCTTAGCTTGGCACCTGTTTTTTTTGGAGGATGTTATTTTCTGGATGGAATTTTTTGTAACTGAAGCAAAATTAAATAAAACTAAATCTATTCAAATCTCAAACAAATACACACCGTAAAACCAACTAACATCACACATAAAGAGTGTGTATAAAACCACCTCATCATACACTGAAAGTTTAGACCTTTCATATGCCTAAGAAATTTTTGTCTTTCTACCTGATTTCTTTTTCTTTTGGATTTGTAAGAAGCTAAACACCTGTGTTTGCAAGACTCCTTCGAAGGGGAATCTGGATGAAAGAAAATTCCTTTGCAGAAGACTGCAGTGTCTTCTGAGGAATTTAGTCCAAGTGTTTTAATTCAGCTCACGTGCCACATTAGTGCCATAAAGCTGACTGTCTTGGGGAGGCAGTATGCTCCTGCTGCTTCCCTGCCCCAGCCTCGCTTGTTTATGACCAGCTCAGATTTCTCCTCATGTGGGTGTGCCCAGAAACCTTTGCCATAGAAAGAGATTGTGTGAGGCAATGCTATTATTAGATACCAGCGTCCTTCAGGCACACACTCGTCTCACAGAATTTTTTGTTAAATATGGAAGTGACATCTTGTCTGCTGCCTATGGAGATTGTTTTTATCCTTAGTGGCCTTCTCATATTAATTTGACTGGTTTTGTTTGCTGTTTGCCTTCACATTTGGCAGTTGTAAAGCATTATCTATACTTGAAACATACTGCTGTGAATCAGAACTTAATGATTCGAGGCAATTGTTGGATGTTCAGTTGACTACCCTTGACATTGTTATGTGCTGATTATATTGCATATTCCTAGTATTATATCTCTTCACAGAACACTGATGTTTCAAAATGCATGCTGCATTCCAGACAAACATCCTATCAAGCATCATCCTGTTCTAATACTGCATGCATCTCCTGATAGGGTTTTGTAAGATTCCCTCCAGACATGAAAAGTACTTTGAAAGTTTCACCTATAGTCTTACAAGCCTTCTTATAGCCTTTACACAGTTCTCTTCCTTCAAGACACTGATATTTTTCCAAGTTAGCACCGGTGAGTGCTAAACTTCTCAGAACAGTAAGCACAAACAGACTGCTGCACATACAATCCAAGACCATGTGAATTCCTCAGAAACAGGACTGCAATATTCTTGGATGTCACTGAAGTGGGTGAAGAGAGTAGGATAGAAAGAATGGCATTTTAATTATGATAGGGACTGATAAGTGCAGACATGCTGTGGGTATTTTGGAAAACAAGCTAGGATATTGCAACATCAGGTTAGTAATTGCATAAGCATACTAGCAGTTAGTTGTTCTAGAGAATGATTGCCTTGCCTTGCCTTGCCTTGCCTTGCCTTGCCTTGCCTCCTCCTGAGTTGGAAATCTACTGGTGCAATGGACTATCCTAGTTCACCAAATCATGACAATTAAAACTACTGTGAAATGCAGAGCTCTGTTTCTCCTCTCCCTGTCTGGCAGCTATGCTGGAGACATGTTATTGCATCATAGTGGTGATGATTCTACACTTTCATAGAAATTATCTGAATGACAACTGAGCATATTCTTTCAACAAGTGTGCAGGTATTATGTTTTATTCCCATGGGTTCATTTTCAGGAAAGATAGCAATTTTTTCACTCTCTCATGCTAGTCAATGGGAAAGCTAGTCATCTGTCTGGAAATTATGGAGTTAAATCATTAGCTTTAATTAATTAATGTAAAACTACCAAGGGCCAATAGAGCTATGTCAGTCTACCCATTCATATGAGCAGTGTGGCCTGTTAACACTATAGTATACACAGAGTCTTGAGAACTGGGGTCTATCTAATAAGTTTTCAAAAATTGATGTATTTAAAGTAGATAGGAATAAAGGAATAAAAGTAGACAGGACTAGTCAACTCTGACTCCTTAGGCTGACATTTAATATTATTTGATTCTTAAAAAGTCATGGTTTATTTCTTTCTTGTGGTTTTTTTTTTTTTTCCTGAAACAGTATCTTGTTTTATTGTATGACTCACTCTTAAATGAATTACCGCAGTGAAAGGTGTCAAGAAAATAAAGGATGAACCAACCACTTTATAGGAGCATGAAAACTTCAGATAAATCCCCTCAGGAAAGCTGAACTACAAAATTACTTAGTTTTTTTAGTTCAAGGGCTTGTCAATACTTGAAAAGTAGTCCAGAAAAAATGTCATTAATCAGTACTATGTCTTACAGAAAGAGTTTTGTACATTAATGGTGCTTTCATTACTGGTAATTATTCCCTGCATTTGAAGCCAGAAGTAGGAGGATTACAAGTTTCTAATCCATATCAGGTTTTGCTAACTGATTGTGGTACCTGCCCAGTAAATGACGTTGCTTTTCGGCTAGTTGGATTGTCTATCAGGGCACATATATATCATCTACTGGGTCAAAGTTAGCCTGACCAAATGACCAGTTGGTTTTAAATTAGTGTTTTTGTACACCACCCAGAACTATCTTTCCCATCTGCCATCAGCTGCAAATTTCACATACCTGTGTGAGAGATCATATTTCTTACCCATGAGGATTCACGCCATTATTTTGAGACTCAGACTGCATTTACTTTCTCTGCAGAAATCTTGTAAACATACTGCTACTCTAACAAGAAGAATCACACAAAATCATTATTTCTTAATGCAGTTGTGAATAAAATCTATGAGTAGAGACTTTTCAAAGGACAGATGTAGACTATAACTTTAATATCAACAACAATTCTATAACTAGTTTCTCACAATAGCACATAACTACCATCAAGCAGCAGCACAAAAGCCCCATTAAGTACAATCCACTGCTAAGAATGGATAACAGGAATAAAAAGAGGCTAAAAGCATTAAGATTTAAGCATTAGTATCAGCATTTAGCATTAAAGTATTACCACTTAAGCATTATTCCTTAAAAGAAAGAAAATAAAATGATTGTGTTAATACCTGAAATTGTTTTTAATTTTTATTTAAAAAGTTTGTAGAGTAATTACAATGTTTGATCAGAAGCAAGGATATGTCACTTCAACACAGTGTTATCAAGTCATTTGCTACCTGCCATTCTTGAAGATTTGTTCTTAAGGGAACACTGCCAACATGAGGATAGACTTTCAGTGAAATAAATACACCACTGAAAAATTCACCACAGGCAAACAGAAAGAACTCTGGTTTCTGAATATATACTTGAATTAGAGCTCAAACACATTGGCCAGACTTTTGCTTTCTTGTTGTCTTGAGATAGTGTAAGTTAGAGTACCATGCCACTGGCACGTGCACCTTGTTTAGTGTATGGTATGTTCTCTATGCTTTAACATATGCTATCTTACTGAAGGCTACATTTTTGTTGCAAGTAAAAGCTCTACAGTTTATTAAATAATTTAAGATTATGAGAGAGCATCACTACACTATTTTTCTACAGAAGTATTAGTCACACAGTTTTTGCACAATTTCCTTTTATAATATTTTTAATGGCTGCAAGGGGTTTTGCCCTTCAGTGTCCAGAGTGCAAATAGAATCAAACTAGGGGTGTCAAGACTGAACACTTCAGAGAGTAATTATATGGATGTTTTGCACTGACAATTCCACTACACCTTGTGCTTACTTCTGCTTTATGGAAGATTGAGAACACATCAGCCAGCTTAGTACCTTATGGTAGTCATGTTCATTGAACTCAGCGTATCAAGAGCAAAGTTACTTTGGACAGTCCATCAGTCTCATATTTCTCATAGTCAATACTTGCCTGATTCACATCACTTAACTTTGTATTTAGACAAAGACTACAAATACATTAATAAAAATATGTGAAATAAATAGTGCTGGTTTTTCACTGCATCTGATAAGTGGCTGATAATTTCAGATCATAGCTCTTCAGCAGCTCTCCAGTTTGAAAAGGACAAAGTATTACTATTCAGTTGCTTAATGGGGTACTTCAGATATGAGCCATGAGCACAGATGACTTCTTAAATTCCAGTGTTATTCTGGCTATAAAAAATGGGATACTTATACTTGTATCTTATTTATTAATCATCCTGTTTATATCTTATTCATTAAGAAAAGTAATTGAAGCTCTCAAAAATCCATAACCATTGTTGCTTTACTACTGTTGATGTCATTTAGTGTTTATTTCAAGAAGAAATAAATCTTGTCAATACTAAGTGCTTTTAAAAAGTGTGGATTTATTCTGGGCAGACTTCCTACTTCATAAAACTTCTGTCTTAGTGAATCAATTTACTTCCATTTTTTCCTCAGTATTTAAGAATGGTTATTTTCAGTGCTATATAGCTTCAATTTATGGTGGATAAGAGAAAGTGACTGCTTCCTGAGCTGAGCTGAAAATGGAATTGGAAAGAGAGAGAAATCTAGGGATGATCTGTGGATCAGCTAAAGAACAGAACCCTAAGGGGCAGACTGGCATAGACAGTTTATTAATGGAAGCAGAAGAGAATTCTGAGCTGAGGTTGCTTAGCTGCATATTTATGAGCCCTTCTGTTGCTATTGTTATCCATATACTTTGCAGATGCTGATTAAACTCTGTAACCTGAAATTAAATTATCCACTATTTTGGTGAACTAGTTTTCTGCCAGATTAGGCAACTGAAAAGTTGAAATCGGCCTGTAGAGGAATATAATAAGCATTAGAGTTGGTGTAAGGTAAGCAGTGAAACATGAGGCAAGAACTCAGGGGGAAAAAAGCAGGGAAAAGGACACTGCCATTTTGGAAAGTGGCAAGCTGTTAGATTTGCCTAAATCATCACACTTAACTGTATCCTAATTTCTCCTGTGGAAAAAGCAACTTTTGAATCATGCCCCATAGCATTCCAGCCACAAAAACTGGTAAATTACTTCTACTGGGTGGATATATTTATAGTACTGATAGTTTCTAGTTAGTACATGCTTTTTTGAAGAAATTAAACACTAGCTGTAGGTCTTTAGAACCGAGATAGAAACATGCTAGTAATATTCCAAGAGAAAGAGGAAAAACACACTGGGTTAATTTTAGGACCTGAAAGTTCTTACAGTAGCTTATTTATTTTTATGACTTAAACAAGATCAGCAAAGCAAGAAAAGCATTTATGGCGAAGTGACTATACTACAATAAAATGTACCAGTGTTCTAACCCTGTTATGACTCCTCCTTATAATAGCTTGTGGGTTTTTATCTGTAATGCAGCATTGTAATCTGCCCAAAGGCTCATGTGCCACAGGTGTTTATTTCCACATGACTATTGAGAATGGGACTGCACCTTGGGCTGGGCACTATGTCAAATCCTTGTTCTACGCAACAGAGAATAAAAAGCTTTCTGGATTCTAAGAAAATACACAGTGGTCTTAATGTTTCTGAAAGAGACATGGCAAGAGGCAAGGTAACTGCGTGAACTTAACCACATTCTCTTAAAAAAAGGGAATGTATATCTAGGAAGTATTGCTGAAAGGTATGTTGTAAGGCAACACAAAGCAGACAGCAATGACACTTCTGTGGAAGCATCTGCTTCTCCTAGCAAGAATCTGCAGAGAGTTAAGATATGTGAAAGCAACTATGCCTCATTTAGCTCCACCATTCATAAAATTATTTACTTTAATTATTGAACTGGTTACATGTGTAGAAATAGACACATAGATAAGGATACTTATTTTGCAAACACGGTGCTATGGACTGTTTAGGACAGTACTCTGTGCAAGAAGTCGTTACAAGTGGTTGTAGTTCCTGCTGACAGGGGATGAGGGTGTCAGATTTGTTCAGAATGGTGTGCACACCAAAGAAAAAATGTTGGCTTTAAATACAAAACCTCACATTCAGGAAGAAGTTAACATATTAATCAGCAGCACTAACCATTTCAGTCAATGAATAAAGAGAACTTCCCTGTTCCTTATCTCTCACCACAAGCTTTAGGCACAAGTATTTGTTGGGACAGTTTTTTCATCTTATTTTAAGGTTGTCAGACAAATGATTCACTAGTTCCACGTCCGAGTCTGGGCTACTTCTGACATGTTTTAGCAAGACTGATGGACCCTCCTCGTCTTCCAGCCCCTGGAGGTCTGGCAACTTCTCAGCTGCAAAGCTTCACTGTGTGTAGTTGCATCTTATGTGCAGATCTGGTTGAAAACAATTGAAGACTTTCTGCTGGGTGAAAAGCACCTACGTGTCTACTGACGACACTTGTACTGTTCATGAAATCTCTTTGCCTTTCACGAGAAAAACAAACTGCAAAAAGACAGCCTGAGTCATTTCCAGGTGTCTAAAAGCTGGAAGATCTAAAGCATTCTTTAGACATGACTTGTCTTCAAAGTTTAAAAAAGTGTAGGGTTGCTGGCAAACATATTTTAACCCACCAAAAGGTCTCAATTAAGATAATGTTGAATGGAAGCTACCAAACTAAGACACAATACAGGTTATTGCAGATGCTCTAAGGATATATTTAGAGTTTTGAGCAATCACAGAAATGTTTTATTCTGCACCTTAGAAATAAAAAAAAAAAAAGAGAAATTGTGGTAATAGTTGACTTAAAATCTGAAAAAAGAAACAATCTAAAGTTCTTCACTTCTACAAATCACTCACAAGCTATAACTAAAAACTGTATATATTTTATAGTAGAAAGGACCTGTAACTTTTAGACACTTTTAAGAAAATGTTTTTGTAGAAATTCGCTGTTTACCAACACAAGCAAAGATGGACCTTCAAATCCCTTAATTTTTTTTTTCTAAATGATGTTATACAAAACTACAGCAAACCCCTTATTCTTTTACTATAGTAAAAACGGTGCTACTGTGAAACTATAGAACTACTGAGTTCTATACCTGACTTATTCTGTATGACTAATTCCCATTGTATTATCTTAAAACTTGATGTTAATAGGACAATCTGGATATGGAAATCCCTGCACATGTAATGGAACATGATCCTAATTTAGTTTTTTACCTTTCCAAAGATGTATTATACTAAATAAGGATTTTTGATTGGCAGAAATGAAGAATGGTGAAAGCATGTGAGGAGGTGCTCAAAAAACACCATTCAGGCCTCTCTGTAGCCTCTACATGACACTGTGTAGAATCCCAGCAAGATTAGTTACATAGGTATTGTTTCTCTAATATATTTAAATATAGGCCAGACAGAGTTAGTGCTTTGAAAAAAAAAAAAAGCTCTATAGACCTATCATCCTACTAAAAGAAATGATTTGGTGATTTAATAATCTAAAGAAGTTTTTCTTTTGACGATGGGCTGTTGTGGTATGTTCAGGGGTGTCTGTGAATATATAAATGGTTATTAAAACTCACTTAGCTCTGTGCCGACATTAAGGCCAGTGTTAAACTCCAATGATTTAGTGTGAAACGACTTTGACCTAGATTGTGCTACAAGGTTGTCACCATAACTAAGTCTCTGAAACATGATCATGTGTGAAAAAGGGCACTTCTAGGTTTATGAGACACAGAGAAGAGGTACAGGGCTGCACTAGTGCCTGGGTTCTGGTGGACCTCTGGCTCTTGTGGACACCTGGACAATTAACCTCTTTTTTTTTTTTTTAATAAATATGGGACATTAAATTTGTATTCTTTGGGAGCAATCAATTTAAATTTTCTTCTATCCCAAAAATCAGTGTTTAAAAATCTCCTGTGTTAAGAAAAAGACTTTACCAGTCAGATGATAGCAGGAGTGTAGCTGTAAGGGAGAGGGGGCAGGCAAGTCAATAAGCAGGATAGATACTGAACACATATAAGTTCCTTTTCCAGGTTAAGTATAGATGGCCTGGCCACTTTGATCAACATCAGGAATATTTTGTCCCAAATTGATGGTATGTGACATATGACACCATGATTCCTTTGTCATCTCTACATACAATCCCTCCCTAATGCCAAGAGAACCTCAGTGGCTTTAGGTTCATGGTGTTCGCCTTCAATCTCATGGCTCTTTGTTGATGTTCAGCCATAATCACAAGCTTTTGTCTCTCCTGTCCCAACTCCTCTGGAGGCACAGGGGTTAGCAGCAGGTCTTACCGTCACCTATCAGTACTTCATTATAGTTCATAGTATACTTCATAGTTCATAGTATACTTCATATAGTACTTCATTAATACACATTACAATAAACACAGTAGTACAACATGCTATGTAGATATTAAATATTACATAGATTAAGATGATACAATGCTATGTGCTTTACCAGCACACAATGTCCACAGAAGTAAAAAGTGCCCTGAAAAAACCAAAGCATGGGCAGTCCCTCTCTTCTCAAGCTGGAGACCTAGGCCTTTCAAAAGTTCACAGCTGCCACGATGCCACTTTCCACATGTGCAAAGCAGAAAACACATAAATACAATATTTGTAGCATTTTTTGTTCTTGAATTTGTTCTTGAAGATGTTTTTACTTCTCTACTTTTCCCACAGCAGCCACTTGTAATGGTGTTTCAATACTTCCGTATTTCATGGTGACATCCACCGTGGATGCCTGGTTCTCTCTTACAAATACCAGGGCCAGTTTGTATAATTAATTGTTTTGCTCTTTTGTGTTTGGTTCCTGGAACACTATCCAGTCTTTCTTCGTAGCATCATTGGATCACAGTCCACACAATCGCTTGTGCCTTTTGATTCCTGTGTCTTGCACAGCAGAACACTACCGGATGATAAGGGAATTATTTGTTTAAACAAAAAGTAAGGTTAAATTGCGACAGAAGGCGCACGGCAGGGAGATGCAGGCAAAGTCGGCCCGGCAGCACCGCCACGGCCTGCGCGGCCGCTGCGCGGCGGGCCCGGTGCCGCGGCCGGGCCACCCCGCTCTCGGAGCGGCCCAGGGCACGCCGCGATCCGACACCCGCTCCCTCGGGGCCCGCAGCCCGCCCCGGCATCCCCGGCGTGAGGCGGGCCCATGCGGGGAGGAGGCGGTGCCGCGGGGCCCAGCCAGGGGCACGGAGGAAGCGGGCGCTGAGGCAGCGGCGGGTGGTGGTTGGCCGGAGCCGCCTCGCCTGGAAGAGCTGCCGGGCAGGGAGGGAGCCGCGCGCTGATACCGCTGCGGCCTCGGCGGGGTGGTGCTGGCAGGGGACACGGACTGAGCCCGTCCTGAGAGTATGCGGCGGCGGGAGGAGGAGGAGTAAAGAGCCGTGGCAGCGCCTCCGCTGAGAGCGGACTCCGGGAGGAAGATGGAGCCTTTTCCCAGCGGTGAGTACCCGGGCGGCCGTCGGAGCCCGGGACGGGGCCGGGGGCCTCCCGGCGGAGCCGCGTCCAGCGGGAGCTGCTTGCCCAGAGGAAAACGAGAGGCTTCGTAGTGTTGCTGCCTTCGTGGTCCGGCGGCTTGAAAATTGTCTCAGGTTAATTAGGAATAGGTGTCTTGAACGACAGAGGTGAGAGGCGCGCCCTCGCGTTTTCGGCGCTGTTGCGCTTCTCACTGCCCGGCCGGGGTCTCACTGACACCGGGAAGCCGGGGCCACTTGTACACCAGGTGTACACTCGCCGTGTGTGGCACCACCGAAGGAACCTTATAGGTGTCTGGAGTTCCAAAGCCATCATGATTCTGGTGGGAAGTAGGAAGCAGACCCGCTAGTCATGGCGTTTTCCTGATCGGGGCATTCGCACCACAACGTACCCCCTTCTTCCCCCCCTCCCGAGCGGAAGGAGAAATAAAATACAGAAGTATAAGCGGTGTACGAAATAGTGTTTCAGGGTGTTCTTGAAATGCAGAAAGCTTTCAGAGCTGCCCATGCGTTGACAGAAGTGCTTGAAATTCCGACGCGGTTGTATATGCTCAGAGATAAGCGTTTGCTGGCATCGTGATACGGCAGTGTGTGTGCATCCTGTGCTTGTGCCTGAAATGAAGCCATGAAAAGTCCGTGTTGCTTCTGCCTCTACTAATAGTAACGCATTCTACCCGTCCAGGGCAGAGGAGGAAACGAAGCTCTCAGATCAAACTGAAACTGAAGTATGTTTGGTTAGACTCGCAACCATGGCCAAATATGGAATTAGACAGTGGGTAAAACAACAGCCTTCCTGCTGAAAAAGCAGCACTTTTGTTACAGGTGGGATTTGGTCTGTTAAATGACAAGTACGTTGGATAGCCATCGCTAAAGTACCATGTAGTTTGCCGCATCGTTTTTTTAAAAAAACCCATGCACCAAAAAATAATTTTTCTGTCTCATGGCAGGGGGGTTGGCACTAAATGATATCTAGGGTTCCTTCTATTCCATTCTATGGTTCTATGAACCGTATTGTGAATTTATAAGTATATCTTCATTGCATTGCATTTCCCTGTTTTCAAACACATGAAATATCCCCTATAATTTGATGCTGCTGTTTAGAATCTGAAAGAAACTGAAGGTCATGAGCTCTGATTTTGGTGGCATAACTAGCAAGAGAGATATTTTCCCTCTTCTTTTTTTTTTCCCCTCTTTGTATTGTCACGCTAAAATTACAGTTGGTACAAGCAGTTGATGTTCTGGTTCTCTAGTTAATCCTGGCCTTAGTATAAGGTATTTCAACTACAGCCTATTTCAGTTACAGGGCTGTATTCTGCATTGTTTTATGCACCATAAAAAGAGCTTGTCTTTAAGAGTAAGGCAGTTTGGGGGAGAATTTTATTTTTAAGTCATCTTGCTAAGGCCATTCCTTTTGAAAGAGATGAAATGTTGTTTTAAAGGTGTGTTTGACATAATGCTATTGCTGCACTGTGCAACAAAACGTTTTAAAAATTCTGCTCCATGCAACTGGAAGAAATGGACCTGTGGGCTTTAGCATGTAGCTTAAGGTACTGAGAAGCAATATTCATGCACTGAGGTTCCTAATTTTGTTCCCTGAAATGAAAACCCTGCATGGTGGTAAGACTGGAAGAAAATTTGGCTCTCAAGTTGGTCAGTAAGTTTCTTTCTGAAAGCTAGCTCTGCTGGAATGGACACCACAGAGAATATACAAATACTAGAGCAAAAATGTTCCTCCTTATTTCTGATGATCTTGAAGCATGTCTGGTGCTCAATAGCACCTGCAAAAATCTGAAATGAAGAGGGTGCTTACATTATTGGCTTTTTGAATTTTCATTTTCATGCCTGGTGATCTGGAACTTTTTGCGGGTATCATATTTTTCAAATAAACTGGATTTTTGTTTTGTGTTATACAATGCTTACGAGTTCTGTTTGTGAGTCTATGTTGACTTCCTGTGCAAAGTGCCGTTTAAATTGAGAGGAAAGCATGCCTATCACAGGAAGCTTACAATATTGTAATTGTAGATCTTTTCAGTTCTTTGGGGTTTTTTACCCTTGTAAAACATGAGGAAGAGGGAATAGACTGGATCTTAAGATTTTGCAAAAGCATTTTAGTTGGATTCAGAACTTTGATACCCATTGGGCAAACTAGCAATGAGACAATTTCTTGTTTTTCTTTATGCAAGTAGAGCTGTGTCAGAATGAGTATGTGTCTTAAAATAGACTTGAAGGCAGCAAGTGTACTAAAGTGGATATAAATTCCAGCTTTTCTAGTTCAGTATTGTGTTGGATTTTTCTTTTCTTAAATAAAAGAAAAAACACAGCCATAATGCATTTCAAAAGTCAAAGAAGCCCTTATCCTTTCCTTGAAATCCTAGTGTGTGTCCTGAGCTCTTTACTGTTTGAATAGCTTCTCCAGTGAAAATGCTCAGATAAACTAAATAAACTTAAGATTTAATTTTTTTTTTTTACTTCTTCCCTCATCTCTGTGCTGTAAACTTAGTTTTGGACCTGTCTGAAGAGATCTAGGTTGTGTCTTCCTCCCTGCCTAAGAATTTAGGTGATGATGTATGAGGTCTGTAGCTCTGGAAGAACAGTTAATTGCATATTTATTTTTAGCGCCTGGAATAGCTGAGTTAATCATAGAATATCTCAAGCTGGAAGGGAACTACAAGGATCATTAAGTCCAACTCCCTGATCCTCTCAGGACTACCTAAAACCAAACCATATAACTAAGAGTGGCATCTAGACATTCTGTGATCTCTGGCAGGCTTAATGCCATAACCCCATCCCTGTTCCAGTGACCAACCACCCTTTCAGTGAAGAACATTTTCCTGATGTCCCATCTTCACTTCTCCTTGAAAGTTATGAATGCTATAAAGTAGTAAATGTTCTAGAAATGGTTATTGATAGGATTTTTTTTAGATGGATTCCTCTGTTTTGCATGACTGTTCTTATTTTGAGATTTTCCCCAAGAATGAATAATCAAAGTTTAATTAAAAGTTAATGGAAGTCTTCTTTATTTGTTGCTCAGAATTTTTCCCCCAAAGATGTATGGTCTCCCATTCCTTTGAATTCTGCTCTGAATCAATGAGCAGAATTAATTTATTTTGACTAGTCATTTGTTACCTAAACAGTTCCACTACTGATACAAAAACCCAAACAAACAAAAAACCCCCAAAAAACAACAACAACAACAACAACAACAACAAAAAAAAAAAAAAACCAAAAAACAAACAAAAAAAAACAACCCAAAAAAACCCCCACACCCCAAAAAACCCCCAAAAAACAAGTGGAAGAAGTGAAATACAGATTAAAGGGAATATGTAATGTAATTTTGGACCTCTTTATCTTGGACATCAGTACAAATTATTTTGCAAGTCTTTTGCTTATTTTTTAGATTGTATGTGTTTCAGAAAGATCATTTCATCATTTCCTGTTTAATACATTAAATGTGTCAGTTCTCTACTTGACACGGAAAAAAGAGGTAGAAGTGAGCTATTACAGAATTTCTCATTTAAGACAGGTGACATGCATGAACTTGCAACTGCAGATGGGATAACTTGTGAGGATCTGAAGTGCAAATAACATGCACTTTCACTGACATTCCTGAATTATGTTTATCCTCCTCATACACAACAGATGCAATCTTTGATATTGATTACATGACTAAATTGATGAACAAAATAAAAAGACTCTTGGGAAGAAGTGGGGGGTTTTTGGAAAGTAGAAATAAAACAAGTTAGGTAATGTCCTTTACAAAATGAAAATGTTATTTGCAAAGTCTAGTTATTTCAGGTAGTTCCTGTCAATTCTAAAATATTTTTGTTCTTCGTGTTAATTTTGTTCAGTACAGAAGTGTATTGGAGGTTTCAGGAGCATGTACCTGTGTGCATAGCTTTAATTCTATTGGGGGCAGCAGGCATAGCCTTGACTCTCAATGTTTTACAATGTTGAGTCATGGAGCAGAGGGGTTCCTGTTTGTCTTGAACTGTTACTAGGTCCTAAACAACAGATTGAGTAATTTTTTTTTGTACAATGGTAGATAGAAAACATCAAAGAGGTCTGTTCTTTATGTCTTTTTTTCTGCCCTGTGTTTTGCCTATCCCATCAATTATTACTGGAAAAAAACACTGATTTAATCTGTTCCTGAGTGTGAGTTTTACGTTGTCCAAGTGCATTGTGCTGGGTTGTTGTTTTCCACAAAGCCATGTTGTAGTATCTGTGCTTGTGTTCCTGTGTCAGCTCAGCTGAACAGGAACCTGTTTTTTCAATGTATTGGGTATGTGTTTGCTTTTACTGCTTCCCTGCGAACTCCCTGTCAAGCAATGGATGTTCAGAAGGGGAATTCAGTAACTCAAAGAATGTCTGAAGATGAGAGTATTGGTTCTCACTATTGATCATTTGTTAGTGTTTTTCCACTAAGCAGTTGGTCTTCCACTTGCAGAATGAAACCATGGAGTATCTGTGTGTTTAATTCATAAGTAAAAAACAATGAAAGCTTATGCTGACCTCAGTAGCTACCTGTAAAAGTATTCCAAGACTGTCCTGTCATCTTTTTTGGGAAGATGATGTAAAGTTGAGCGACCATGTTTCACATTGTTGGGTCTACATGAATGTGTGGTGCATAAAGCCCTGGAACAACTGCGATAAAAAATAGTAGACACAAATAAAAGCAAGGATAAAACTACCTCTGTTTTATCCACTAGTCAGAATACTTTTTCATGTTAGACGGCCACTGGTGTAACAATTACATACAAAGAAGCTGAATGTTATTTATTTAATGCATCCTCTGATTAAAGTAGTGATGAATTCAGAGAATTCAAGTTTTACATCCTTTGCTCAGTGATTTAAGAAAGTTCAGTGAATTTCCAGTTCTCCTGCACAATATTTTTTTTCATTAAGTACAAAAGCAAAGATTGTGTAGAAGAGCAAAAACATTAAGATTTCTTTATAATTTGGAGCAGTATTATTCCTTTGTCTCTCATATGCATGGCAGCTGCTGCTTAGACTTCTGTCCAACACTGCCTTAAAATAAGATCATATTAACTTTTAAAATAAACCAGGATCTTGTGTGATCCGGGTTTTAATTGCCTCAAAGTATTTTAAAGAGTACATATGTACATTTTGAAGTTGTGTTTTGACTACTTATAATACTGCTTTAAATAGTGGAAGTATATTAATTTTAAATGGTAATAATCGCACAATGATTGTGTGCCTTCTTGCACACAGAAAGATGGATACTCCTGAAGGAAATTTGGAGTAAGGAGGGGAGGGAACATGTCTGGAAAACTTATCTAGTTCATCAAAGAGACAGAAATTTCAGGGTGATACGTTGTGTTGGGTTCTGTGCAGTGTCCCTAGGGCACAGCTGATCCTTTATTGCTTCATGAATGTTGTCTCGAAATAGATGTTCAAGGAAGACCTCAGAGCCCAGCCCTTCTTCTAGATTATTCAGTGCACGCAGTAGTTTGTTGAAGCAGGGGTCGTCCTTGCTACATCAGGTGGAAAGTGAAGAAGTGGAATCCTGATTCCACTGAAACATGAGATGCTTTCAGTCAGCTCTTTTGTTCGTGTGGAAATAAAGTGAGTTTTGATTTTGGGATTTGTTTTTTATTCCAATCAAAACTCCCACCAAGATGTTTGGAGGAGTGTTTCAGTGTGCTTTACTAACATAACTGTGTGCAGAAAGCTTTCCTTTAGTTGTAATTGCTCTGACATTGAAGGAATGTATTCTATTAACTGGCGTTCTTGTGTAACAATACTTCTACCACAGTGCCATTGACTTTTATGGAGAATTGATTGTGTTCAAAACTAAGAATGTGCCTAATTCACCTACTGTTCTGTGGCCTAATAGTGGTTTTTATTTAAGCCTTTCTTTTGTATAGAAACTGACAGTTTCTTCAGTAATAGTGAGCTGGTAGCACATTAGTAGAACCACTTGTACTATTTTTCATACATGAAAAACAAAAGTTCTGGACTTCAGCAAGACTTGTGTTTGGAAGACCAAAATGCTTTGATGTGCTTTAGAGGCCTCATACTTCTGACCTGTAAACCATTAGAAGAGAACAGCAAAGGGTGGTTTTTAGAAAATGGAGCTATGAATACAACATGTATAAACTCAGTTGCTGTCAAAACCTGTGTTTTATATTAATATCTCCTGTGATGGAGATATTAATGAGGCTTTAGTGTCTCTTTTGAAACAAAGATATAATCATAAGTGTGAATCATTGAATGATTTAGTTTGCCAAAGACCTTCTGAAATGTGTCCAGTACCTGAGCTGCCCACATTCCCCCATGGTGATGGTTGTTACAATGGTAATTTCAAAGCTGATATATGATACCTATATGGGGTTTTGGAGCAATCTAGATTTCAGTATGTCTTAAAATACCAGGCAGAGGCACTCTACCACTTCTTTCTTTGTCAATACCCTTTGTCTCGTTGTATTATGAAACTGAGAAAAATGTAGATAGATGTATTTTTGCTCCGTTAACACAAAACTTACTGTGTTGGGAATCGTAGGCCATAACCTCTAGCCATTTGCTTTCTGTGAACTGGACTGGTTCTAGGAAACTCACCACTTAGGGAGCAGTGAACACATAATGTGTGCTTGTGACCTGCAGATGGTTTGGTATGGTTGGAGTTATCAAGTGGGTAGTAACAGTAGTAATCCAGAAGGCGTATCGGATTGCGTCTGCAGAGAGTGTTCAAGACAAGAGGATATGATTCTATTAATTTATTGCTAAAAGCAAACAAGAGAACAAAAAGATTAGGCAAGCATTAGGCAAGTTTGTATATAGTCTGTCAGGTTCTATACCTAACAGTTAGATGTTTCAGAAAACTGTCAATTTTTTTTTTCTTCAGAACAACTGGTACCAGCAGAGAGATGTTTTGTATTCTCAGCAGTGATGAACGAGATATTTATCAGACATGATATTAATGGACAGCTGTTGTGAAAGGGACAGTCAGTAGTTCTGAATATGAGAGTTGAGTAGCTCAGGAAATCTGAGACACAACTTTCTGTGTGCCTCTTAAGATTCAGGACCTTTTCATTAGATCCCTGTGGTTAAACGTTTTATGTGATTTTAATTACAAAATGCACCTTTGATAAGACTGGAAGCAGGAAACTAAAACAACCATATTCTGTAATTAAAGCCAGAAGCTTTTTTCCTATCCCATTCTTTGTTCAACTGGTGGCTGAGGATTGAACACTGCCTCAACCTTCTGGAAGGTTTTCCTTCTCAGTAGTATCCAAAGAGGAAAATGTAATGTAATGTAAGCTACATCCTCTTTCCTTCCCTGCACTGCCCCTGCATTTTCTCATAGGAAACCTAACTGGTACCAGATTTAAACTTGAAAATACATGTTAATGTGAACAGATGTGATATATATCTGTTGGATATCAAAACCCAGACTAGCCCTGGTTTGGTTAGCCTTAAGTTCTCCTCTTGTTTCCTCATAGCTAATGGACAACATCTGTCCATTAATTTGATGTCTGATAAATAATTAAGACAAAAATAAATTGTGATTTTTTGCCAGTTGTATAGGTGGAGTATTCAGTAAGTGATCTACTCACTTTTTCACCTTCTATAATATTTTCTTTTTGTTGATAACATAGAAGTGAAGATTTGAAAAGAAGGCTCCATATAGTAGCCTGGCTATTTGCATTTAAATCTAACTGGTAAATGGTGACATGTAATTGATCCATGTAGTTCTTCAGTCTGAGGTCCTGACAAAGAAAATGCAGTGGTACTTTGCTTAAAAATCATGAAGAGACTTTCAGAGAACCTTTTACAAGCACCCAAGACTAATAAACACTGACTTCCTTGAAATTACACTCCTCGCTCATGTTTCTTATGGCAACTTCAGATAAGAGAAAGTCTTAAAATACATAATCACACATTGTTTTAATTTCCATTATACAGTGAATTGGCAGGGTTTTGTTCCAGTCGATGTGCAGAAGCTTGTTATTGCAGTATTTATCTCACATTCGTTTTTAAAACCCACATAAACAACTAAACAGCAGAAGTGGACCTTGGAGTATGGCTTGCAGGGCAAGTGACCTTGTAAGGCTTTGAACTTGAATTCCCTTGTGTAGTTTGGAGTGGAAAGCAAAATTTGTCCTCCTTTGCAATGCAGGAAAATCTATTCATTTTCAAGTTAGGGGTTTTGGTTTTTTTTTTTTTTTTGAGAAAGAAGGGGGTTTTGGTTTTTTTTTCCCCCAAAACCAGCATCTGTTTTGAAGACCTTTTGTCTGTCCAGTAGAAGTCATTATATATGCTTAACTATACAGATTCTTCTAAACGTCTACCAATTATTTGTATCTTAAAATCAAACCCTTGCAGAGTGGCATATGAGCTTTAGGTCGTGAGCGGATGTTAGGTACTGTCTGCCTTTTAAGAGTATTTATTAAAAAAGTATTTATTAAAGAGTATAAGAGTATTTGTTGAAATCATATGGAGTCATATCTGTTTGCATGTAGATGTTGACATTACAAAAAACAACAGACTCTCTTTTGTTTTACTGGAGTCTGTGTGCCTTTTTTTAAATTTCTTTTAAAAATTTTTTTAGTTGCATTCAGCATATAAAAGTATATATAAGTATATATGTGTCCATTTTTGTCTATTAAAAATATGCAATGCATATGTAATCTTGCTGCATAGTGGGAATTAAGAACTTGCTCTTTGCTTACTTGTTGCTTCTGTCTCTAAAAAGCAGGCAAATCCCATGGATGATTCAGATTCTCATAGCAATGCTTCATATTGCCTAATACTTCTTCTTTTTTTTTTTTCCATTGGATTATTTCCTCTTTTTTTCTGAATTCATTAATTTGAGAGAGAAAAATGGTGACATCTATATTGTAGCAGCCTAACCTTTCTTTTTCCCCAGAAATGTTCTCCTGTAAAGGTTCTTAAAGTAAGGTTTAACACGTTTGAAATAACTGCAGGCATGAATGTTTTTGTTCCTAAATGCAAAGACTTGTGCTTTCCTGTAAGTGGCTGTATATTAACCCTTTACAGTGACTGTACCAATAAGTAAAAATTCTGCTTAAATGTTCTTGTTGTAGGTAAACCCTGATAGGTAGCTAATCCCCTCGTAGCCACATGCTTAATTCCATGCAGCAGGGTGGGGAAAGAATCACAAGGGTAAAAAAAGGAAAAGTCAGGAGATGAAAATATTTTGATAGGGAGAGCAAAATCTGCGTACACACAAGCAAAGAGAAGCCTCAGCTCCAAAGCTGTAGGTGAAACCATGGTGAAATGAAGGCAAAGGTCTTTCCAGTAGGACTTGTGATTTCTGTGACATTCCAGTGGCTTGCTTTGTCTTTGTTAGCTGAGTAAAGGTTATAACCTTTTTCTTACTGCAGATAGATGCAGGTTTGAAATTATATGAATGACATTGTGTACTGTCCTGCTTTAGTAAGAATAAATAATTTTTCTGTGTAGAATTTAATTATTTTCTTGCTCAGAAGGAACTTAGAGTGTATGGAATGATTAGGGAGACATGGTAGAGAAGAAGGAAATCTTTGGTAAGAATCTTAGCATAACTAATGTGTTTGTGGACATGGGCTTTGTTTGCTGAACAAGCTTGTTGGAAGAGATAAGCTTTCCTTCATTCCCTCCAAACAAGAATTATAAATGGATGAGTTGGAGACAGCCCAGCGCATAACAGTGCAGGAAGTAATTCGCGTTATAGAAGGAAGAGCTAAATTGATATGACAAGGAATAATAATCATAAACAAACAAGTTCTTGAAGCATGCTGGAAAGATTATAAAATTAAAAGGCAGCCTTGTAAAAAATCACTGCTTTCTTCAATTCAGTAACTTTTAATGTCTGATATGATCTATCTGTTGATACTTACCCACAAGAAGAAATAGTGTAATGCAATATTTAAGTATTAATACAGTGATGTTAATCACTGCTTCTACAAGACACAATTTTGCAGAAAGTTTTGAAAAGATTAAGATTTTTACTTGTTTTACTCTTATGTTTTACTTACACACTGTTCCACTAACAGTACACAAAGTACACTATTTTTCAAAAATTAGATTTCATAAGTAAATATTCAGGGTTTGGGTGTTTGTTTTTTTTTTGCCTGTAAATGTGCAAACTCAAATTTGAGCATGTCTTCAGTTTAAGGAATTTTGCTTGTCTCCTATGAGATCCATGCAGCCAGTCTTCAGAGTTTTGATGTTGAGTTCTGGCTCCAGAAATGCCATGAGTAATTTGCTTTCATGAAGACTTTGAATAAATATAACTTTTTGCTTGATGTTCCTCCTCACACTTCCTTTCCTATGTGGGAGGGAGGATAGGACTAGAAACATCACTGCTTGCCTGACCTCTGAAAGCTTGAGGTTTTAGGTAGGATTTTGGGTAGGTTTCCTGATATACTCAGGCATTTGGCATGTGATCATCAACAGCCTGTGCCAATACCCTTATATGCTTTCCGTATGTGAATTTCTTTGTCCCAAAGAGCAAGCAGGTGGCAACAAGGGTTATTTACTGACTATGCTGTAAAACAACTGTCTGTGAGAAAAATTCAACAAAGCTGATATAACTTCTGTGGGGTGATATTTTAGAAGAACAGAAAAGCAATTTTAAAAATTAATATTTGTTAATTAAGTATTTTTTCCACTTCACAGTTTTTTTTAATTGCTTCCTCCAAAATTTTAAGGCATTTCTTTTCAAGCTATGATCAGACAAGGCATATACAGTGACAGAGCAGGGGGAGCTGGCAATTAGAAGAGCTAAGTGAGTCTTGTATCTTTTCATGGAAACCAAGGTAAGGAAGCAGGTAGTTGAGAATTTCTCACTGTCACAAGGTTTCAGAATAAGGAACTGCACTAATTTCTGTGTTAATTGCTCCTCAAAATAGGCATGCAGTCCTACAGTGAATCAATGAATGTAGTGCTCAGAGGAGAAGTAGAAGAGCTTGCTCACATTTTTAATTATTTAATCTTCTTGGTATTTAATCTGCTCGGTAGCAGCAGCTAGGTGTCCAAAACTGTTATTATTAAAGGAGAAAAAGAGCAAAGAGGAGGGTGGAAAACAAAACAGTGTCTGCATTATCCTGAACACTGGTGTCTGGGAAAGAATGGTGAGATGTGCTGAGGGGGTGATGTACCTTCTGTTAGAGGAAGTGATGAGTTGCGTAGGGGAATAGGCCAAATAATGTTCAGAGGGATGTTCTATCAGTATTAACAGCTAGGAATACAGTATGACATCAGCAAGTAAATTTCAAATTGTACAATTTACTTAATTAAATCAGATTTGTAGAATTTATACGTTATAATATTTATAAAATATTAGAATTCCCCATGATAAGCAATTATTTATTGAATCGTAGAATCATTTAGTGTGGAAAAGACCTTTAGGATCATGGATTACAACCGCTAACCTAACTGGCAAGTCCACCACTAAACCTTGTTCCTTAGTGCCACATCCATTTGTCCTTACATATGTCCAAGGATGATGACTCCATCATTTCCCTGGCTAGCCTGTTCCAAAGCTTGATAACCCTTTTGATGAAGAAATTTTTCCTAATATCCGGTCTAAACCACACTTGGTGAGCTTGAGGCCATTTCTTCTTGTGTCTGTCATTTACTACCTGAGAGAAAAGACCAACACCCACCTCACTAACCAACTTTCTGGTAACTAAGTAACTTGGAAAGTTCCTGTCCTGCTTAACTGTGGTTTGTGTTTTGATGTGGTTTTTGCTTTTCTTCAGAATGTGTAGTTGAAATCTGGTGTAAAAATTGGAATTCTCTATATTGTGTGGGAACTGGCGTTAAATTTAGGTAACTTAGCATTTTGGCTCTAATTTTTTCCTTGGTATTTCAAGTCACTTAGAAGTAGAGTAATTTACCCATGGATAGAGTATACAAAAAAGAAATATCCTGAACCAGATTTAACCAAATAAGAATGAAATTTCTGGATAGAAGACATTAAATCTCTATACTGACCTCAGTTCCTTCATCATGAACATTCAGCAGTGGCTCTGAGTTGATGAGGTGATAACTTCAATCAATGTTCTGCTTTGGTTTTTTTCCTATGAAGAGAAACTGCTTACTGATCATCATGTTTTTTCCAGAAGTAACTGCGACTAAATGTTTTAGTTACACTTCTGTAGATGTTTTGATCACAAGGCCATACAGTAACTTAGACTCTCTGAGAACTGGTTATAGAAATGCAAATGGCAAAGTTGCCTCTGAATTGTGGCTTTTGTTTTTCAACAAGAAATTAATTTTAGGCTTTCTGTTTCTTTTTTCTTTTAAATAACCTACTCTTTACCCATATTTGATGTATTTGAACTGCAGAAATCTTTATGAACACAGCCTGGGTATTTTCACACAAGTTTTAAATTGAACTGCTACAAAGGCAGAACAGCTGAAAAGTGGAAATATTAGTAACAAATAACTTCCTGAGTATTTCAGTTAGTCTTAGCTGGAGTTTTCATATAATGAAATGGGAAAAATGGCTCTATGGGCCAGGAAAAAAGAATCCACAAACACAAGACGCTGCATGACTGTTTTGGGAGAAATTTGAGGACATCAAAATATCTGCTGCATAGAAGAGAGCGCAGATGAGATGCTGTTTTGACTTGGACTGCTGAGATTCAAAGTAATTCCTCCTAGAAAAGATCATTGCTGAACTATCAAGTAACACCTTTATCTGTTGTTTAAACCTCTGTTTTATAAAAGAGGGGAGAGGCCTATGTCTTTAAGAGCTGGTATCATTAGACTGCTATTGTTAAGCATAGCCTTTGATTTTATTTTTCTATTGTCTGCATCAGTGATACCAGAAATCAGACTGTCGATACCTGTGTGAAGACAATTTTGTGGTACTTATCCTACAACTCCAAGACCTGTTGAGCCGCTAGAAGCCTTTTGTGTTCAGTTAACTTTTGCTCAAATCTCTAAGTGCTGCTTCTGGCTTCACAGCTCTCACTGAAGGAAGGTATTAACTCTCACTGCAGCCTAACCTACAGGCCTACATACTAAACCTTTAGGCCGAGGGTTGCCTTGGAGCAGCTTACATTAAATGCAGCTAAAATAAGAGCAAATATCTTTAGAGGAATTACCTCAATCCTGAAATAGATTAGAGAGTTTGTAAACTAGGGAAAGCAATTTTAAACATCAGATTTTATTTTTTATAAAATGCTGCTTGCTCAGACTGTCCAGAAGAGCTTATCAGCCAGCAGTGAATGAAAAATTCAAAACTAAGTTCTTTAAAAAGTAAATACCTATCAGACAAAATCATATAGTAATTCTCCTAACTGTTTATAAGCACAGGTCTGATCAACTGTTACTACCATTTTCTGCTAAATATATAAAATGTCTGCCTTGTTTGTTTTTTTTTGGCTTGATTTCAGAACTTTTGTTCGTTTTTTTTAAAATCAATCTACAGCAACCACTGTGCTATGTGATAATGTACATAATTCATCAAGGAAAAATAAGACACTAGATCACAGCAATTAACAGTTCATACAAAAGGCAAATTTAATCCTTAAAGAATGGTTGCTAGGTAGTAGCAGGGACCCTGCAGTATTGGGAATAATTGCATGCTGAGCATGGAATATTGCTAGCAAATAAACCGAAGAAACTTTCCAAGACTGTCTGTAGCATTATTGATACTACTGAGTGTTTATTTTTCAGTGCACCTTTATTTTTGTATGCAAGAGTTGTGAGATATGGCTTCAGATTCATAGTTTTTTGCTTTTGAGGGGAATGGAATTGCATGTAAAGTCTGTCTGACTGATCATCAGTTGTTTTGCATGTCTATGACAACAACTGTATTGCACAGCTCCAGTCTGGGTCCAGTCAGTACTGTACTCCTACTGTTAAATTTTCTGATTGAGCAGAGATGGGAGGCAGTTCTGCTTTAGAAGTAACTTTGGAGGTGGTCTCCTTTCAGATGTCAAAAAGTAATGCAGCTTCTCTGTACTCATAGTCTGTGTTCAGGTGGATTGAGAGGCTTCAACCCATAGTTCTGGACTGCCCATGGACATTTAGATGACAATCACTTTTGCATATGAGTACATCTGTTTGTTTATCTGTTTGCTTAATTGTACTTAAAAATTCAGGATTCATATTTTTACTCAATGTTGAGAAAGCCTGGCTTTCCTTTCCTAGCTGCTGATGCTTCAATTGTGAAATACAGTTTGAAGGTTAAATACCAGTGTCGTTGATTTTGGCCAGTTGATTTAAGTATTTCTTGTAAAATTGTTGTTCAGGTTTTGAAGTGCTTGCCTGAACAAGCAATCTGTCATAGGCCTTATTGCAGAGCTGAGGTATTTCTGATTTGACCAGTAGGTTTTGAAATTACAGTAACATAGAAAGCAGCTCTGAATCTGCATTCCAAACATAACAGAAGGCTTTTGATAGCAGGACGTTTTTTCGTCATAAGCACTTATTTGTAGACTGAGCATTTGCTGGCACATACTGCCAGAGAACAATCAGTGCCAATTATTTGTATTCTTTGAGAATTTTGTGGTAAAAAATTAGATGTTACCTAGTGATGAGATAATGTCATCTCTGTATTAAAATCCTGTGGCAAATATCTTATAGTACAGCATATAGATAGGACATAATAGATATATGGATATGAATGGTGCCTAAATAAATAGGGAAGTGGGACTGTGTAAAACAAAAAACCGAATTGCCTCAGTAATCTGTTGAGGGTTTTATTCTTGAAATAGTTATCTTCCACAAAAGTATTGATACAAAATACTCCTAGTTTACTAAGTTGTCACTTCTGTTTCTTCATCTTTTTTTTTCTCATTTTATTTGCTGAAGTAGTTTAGTAGGGTAGAATGTGGCTTCCTTTTTTGTTGGATTTTTGAAACTCATTTTTGTCATATTAGGTTATGCAGTTCATAAACAGCATTAGCTGGAGTTCCCAGCCTTATTTCATCTTTAGGTTTAGAAAGATGAAATTTATATATAAGAACATGTTAGCAATTAATGTTTTAAGTGTACATTTTCAAAGTCTATCAATTCAGCTGTTTAGCTGTTAATTAAACTTTTTGTTTGCTGACTATTTTATTTCTCGTCTGTTGAAAAAAAAATCTGATAGACATTTGATCTTTATCTATACACTTGGCTGTTCTTATTTCTGTTTACTTGAACTCTAATGCTGATCTGCTGTAATAAAAAGCCTTAACTAGTGATGTTTGGAACTAGTGATTTTTGGTCTCCGTTGAGGAAGTGATTGCACTTTCTGAAATATTTTTCACCTTTTGGATTTCCAGTGTAGTATTTGGAACCAAATTTTCTTCAAAATGCCTTTGTATGCCAGTTTGAGTATCTGTGACAATGAATCTGTTTTGGCACTCCCCTTTGGGCTGCCCATCTCTCTTCTCTCCTCTCAGACAACTTAGAAACAATAACCAGGACAATAGTTTTGGGTGAGAATAAGATGTAAGATTTGGAGCAAGTCTCAAGCATTGAGTCCAGCATGAGGTGCACAAATAACAGTGAATGTTCCCTTTTGTGTTCTATAAAACCATAAATATTTGGTAGTTTGGAACTGGAGTGATTGATCTTCTGCTTCCTGTAAAGTAGAATTGGTGAACTGCCATTAGTAAGAGCAGAGCCCATGTATATAGTTTTAATTTTTACAGTTCTGTTAAAGTTATATTTTTACTAAGTAACTCGGCTTAGATAGATTTAAGTTATATGTGGAAGTTGGGCCTATGCTGAATTTAATTTAAAATTCTCCCAAACTTAAAAGAGGTGACTGAATACTATATATGTTGCTTTTCTGTAGTAGCACTTCTGAATTTTTAGATAGGACAATTCTGAGAGATTTGGTGTATTAAACATTCCTCTGTCTCTAGCCTCCTCCTGTTTGAGGTTGAAGATGCAGATTTGCATCAGAATGTTCAGGAACAAAAGTGTAAACCTTTAATAGTGTTTCCAAATCCTTAGTGCCTCAGATGCCATTAAACACATTTTAAATGACCCTTTAATGTGCAAAATCACAGTTTTGTTTCTACAGTCAAGTTTAGTTTTTCTAGGAAAAGAAGGAGAATTACATTTTTTTTTTGTGACAGTCTTAGTGCCTTGTGCATTTAAAATATTGAGTTACTTTAAATTTAAGTAGAAACTAATAACAGAAACATGTAACATTTCTGAAAGCTTGTTGAGTATTTGTTATACTCTTCTGCTATAGCTTGTTTTATTCCTTCTTGCATGCAAACTGTACAATGCAAGTACATCTGGTTTTAATTGAGTCTCGTACTTCATCATGTTCTGTTCACTAGCTTGATATGACTGAAGACATGATATGTGTGAGACATTTCACTAAGTAGGTATATTTTTGGTTTCCTCTCATAAATATAGATGAGTACTGTACTGTGAATAATGTCTTAATCTTTTCCCTAAAAGAACTGATTCTGTAGCAGGTGCACCTGTTATTTGCAAACTTTCTAGAGCCATGTCTGCGCAAATCATATTACCTCTTAAAGACAGTGGAGTTGTAGCAAAAAACTTTAATGCATTTGTTATGGCTAACAGGTTCTTTTTAATTTGTGCTGTTTCTATTTGGTTATTTGGTTTTTTTACAGATACAATGAGAAATTATTATTTCACTAAGCAAAATATAAAGTTACAGTGAAAACATTTTTTGATATCTTTTGATACCAATTTTCAACTTTTCCCTTCTTTTTCTGGGAAATAGTTATACTAAATTTACTGCTTTTGATATGAGAGAGGGCAATGACTCTATATGTGTCATTATTTCTGCAGAATTCCTTCACTGGCTTTTCCAAGTGACATACTGTTAGTACTGACAAGGACTAAACAGCTTAAAGAGAAGTAGCATTTGTACAGTTTTGTATCCATGGCTATGTATGAGTGACCTGCTTCAGTTCTAACTACCACATTCCTTTCTGCTTGTCCCAAAGACCAAGTAAAGGAGAAAAGGTCAGATTCCATGTACTCTAACCAGTCTTATTATTTTTACTGATGAGTTAAACATACATACAAGCATGCATTTCTCTGCTTGGAGCATGCTTACATGCCATACACAAAGTATTTGCAAGCGCTCATAAGTGCTTCAAATAGTTCCTCAGAGTCCTGGAAACAAGGAATTTTATACTGTTAGCTAAACCTTAAAAGTGTAGAACTAATTCTCTAATTCTTAAGTATTAGTGGAGCCTTTGTTCTTTTAGTTTTAGACTGTGGTACACAGTGTTTGTGCCCAATGGCATCTTCTCCTCCAACTCACTTTACCATCCTGGTGGCATGAAGTTTATTCCTGTATTAGGAAAAACATACTCTGATCTTAATACCTGTGCTGAAATCCTGCAAGTGTTTCACTGCTACTTGTAGCTGAGGTGGCATTTAAACAGGTACATAAAGATAAAAGATACCTTTAAAGGAAAAAATCCATCTTGGAGTTGCTTTTTGCCCTGCTGGATGGCGTTAGCCAAAGCAACCAGGCTTTTAATAGGAGCAAATTTATGTGGTTCGTCTATGGAATTTGCTGTTTTGTCAGCAGGTGCTTCTGCAAAAAAAAAAAAAGCCAATGCTTTTAATTTGGACATAAAAGTTATGTATGCAAAACAGTATTATAGTTCTTAATAGCTAATGGTATTGTTAAACATCTATTACTGAAATCAGTGGGCAAAATTATTCTTTGACATAATATCAGTGAGTTGCTTGATAGCAAAACAAGTACTTGGCTCACGGTTTCTATGTTCTTTCCTGATCCACAAGGCATGAATGTCTTATTTTGGGCAGTCTTAACTCTGCACCTTCTCTCCTATTATTTATATGCAGCTGAAGTAGTTTACATTCAGTGGGAATCAGTTTTTATTCCAGTTGGTTGCCACACTTTATACCCCTTTACAAATTTGATCTGGCCTTGGGTTTTGCTACTTCTGCTGGTACATGTTACCCAATAGTTGTTTTGCTCCTAGTTTATTCCAGAATTACAGAAAGGTTCTCACTTATTTTCAGTGGGAGTTTGATTGCTACAATGTGTCAAGTGTTACTGTAATTCCTCTGACATTTTTTTCAGTTAAAATATTTTATGATATCTTATCACTTATTTAAAGATTATATTGTGAATTTCAGTCTCAGGAAGCAGTAACAGTCTGTCTGAACTGAATAGGATTGAATACAATTTTTAGGGGTTTTTTTTTAGTTTTAGGCTCTTAATCAGAACTGAGAAATTGAAAAATAAAATGCCATGAGCATTTTCTGCATATCTTTTAAAAAGGAATGAACTCAATTAATAGGTCACTTAGATCCATATAAGACTTTTGAGTATTGAGATTTCTGCTCAGAGGTAGAATACCCAGACATGATAGACATAGACAAAAGACTGCTGATTTTGTTTTGCAAGGGAAAAGTACATACTTCCAGAACTAAAGAGAGGTATCAATAGCATTACAGGAAGATACTGTCTCTGAAATACAAAGGAATAATTTCTTTCTGTATTCTAGAGAATATTTATAATGGATTCCAAAAAACCAAACATCATGAGATACTTTGTTATTGTACACACTAAAATTCAAAATACTGTGTTGTCTGTTAAACTTCAGGAAAAAACTTACTTTCCTCTCCTTAATGAGATTGGACCTCTTCAGACAAAATAAATACTGGCAGCAAACTAGACTACTGTTTCACTTCAACACCTGATTGTTCCTGTAGGATCATGTTTCACACTGAACATGAGTATTGTCGTGAAGTTGCTTCATAAGTTTAAAGACTACTTTGTGAGAGGTATAGAAGTGAAGAGTGTATGTTTTGTAAGAACAAGCTGTGTGGCTTGCCTTTGTGTCCTTAAGTCATACCACTCTAAACCACCCAGGACACATTATCAAAGCCTATGGGGATTACATTGTCAAAGACTGCAGTACATACAGCAAGCTCATTGTACTGTTGTCTTGGCGCAAACTGCATCTGAAGTTCACATCTAAGCATTCTGTCCTCTTCACAGGAAATAATAGACCCAGCTTGTTGCCATCCCTGAATGTTGTAATTTGGAGATATCTTGCAATAGATTTTTTGGAATCTGTGCTGCAGGAGGCAGCTCTAAAGAAACTTTCAGAACCATCATTTTTGAGAAAATGTCTGCCTTCCTTCATTTTTTCAGTATAAGGAAGATTAGCTTTCTGGATTTGTCGATCGTATAGTAGTTAAGCTCACATCTTTTATCAGAATTGTTCCTAACTGTGAGTATTCATATTATTCACCCTTAAATGTGATAATAGATCATGTATTAGGGAAGATGTTTAAAATCTCTTGCTTTCAGAATAAAAATTTGTAGAAGAATTGTGTAAAATCACTTTTGTTTGGGTATGTTTAAGCTTTTAGCTAATGTAGCTAAAAGCTTAAGCTTTCACCTTTAGGCTCTTAGCATTTCATTAGGGCCATTTAGAGAGCTGCAAGACTCACTTCCTAGACTTTTTCCTTTTACCTCCTTGTTTACTGCACACTAGACTTGTGTGTAGCAAAGATTTAGATTCAAGTTGCCATGCTTGATGTCAGATGTCTTTTGTAATGCATTTTGGCAGCTCAGATCAGTACTTCAGTTATTGTGGACTGGTATGACCACAAATGCCTCTAGTGCACCTGCAGCTTCTGGCATGACAGTGGTAGTTCTCTAGAACTATGCAAGTTCTTTCCAGGTTAATTTTGCTACTCCTGAATTTATAATAATTTATCCTCTGTTATATTTGGAATATGAATTAATCTGCTTTGTATCTGTTTTAAAATGGGAATGTTTGCTGCTTGGCCTTACGTGGTATGAGAGATGACAGTGAAATGTGATGCTTGCAATCATCTCTTCAAGCTGCTCCTTATTCCTTGTGGCATGTTTCAGTTTTAGAATACTCGTTTTTTTTCCCTTTATGTGGCTGTTTAGCTCATATCGTAACAGATCATGGGTTAAAATTGAAATGTCATAAAAGTTCCATTCACTCACACTATCATGTTACCAATGCCAGTGAACCAGCAAGAAGCAAAGAGTTCACAGTTTATTTGAGTGTTAAAATTTTAAACAAATTTTCTATGGTTTGTTTATTAAAAATGTGTTCGGTAATAAAGAAAATGATTAAAAGACTTTTATGTCAGCATAAATAGCTCTAGTAACCTTTTGATACTTAGTCTGTGTTCTTTCCAGTGGAGAGTAGCAGTCTGGTGATGCTTTTGATACTCAGTAAAGTTTTGATCTTACAGATTTTGATTACTTCCACTTTGTGCAAATATTTCTGTAGAAATTACCTGTAACTGTTGTTTTCCTAGAAATTAATGTCTCTAAGTATTAAAACTGTGAATTGTCTTGAAGCTAACTTCTAGTTTAACTTTTCTATCTTAGTTTCAGTTTGAGATTTTTTAGTATAATTCTATTTGACTGAAAAAGTTGTTAGTACATGCATGCAACTTTGAAAATACTGTCTTTAGAAGTAACTTATTAGAAAATAAGTTCCTCAAAAAGCAAACTGTTCTCTAAGCCTCAGAGCTGATGAAACTTACTTTCTGCTAGATTTATGCACTTTATCTTTCTCCTCCTTCCCTCTGCAGTGCCTCCCCTGTCTTCTACCTCTTTTGCTGGCCATGCAGCTGCACATGCCATGGCTGGGGTTGGAGCTGTGTACTGATTGACTGCTACCTTTTGGAGTGGTTAAGATGTGAGTCTTAATACCTGCCTTTTCTACATAGCAGATATGGATTTGGGTGTCTTCTACCAGCAGCTGGTTGTTTTGGGGTGGGATTACATTGGGACTTGAAGAAATTTGGTCTTGTGTCTGTTTTCAAATTTGATTAAAGCTAGTCAGCAGATTTCAAAAGCAACCAGCAGAGGGGAGGAATCAAGAAATTCTGTTAAAAGTTGTAGTGAATTCTTGATAAACTGCTCTTGAGGAGAGAAATTGTATAAGAGTTTCTGCTGCACAGTACTTTCTTCCCACATTTTTTTCCTCCACTAGTTTGCCTATGTGTTTTCACTTCTAATTTAACTTAGCTTTTGTCCTCAATTCTGTATGGCCCCCAGTCTGACATGCAGGCGCATGTGCTCCAGTGTAAAGGTCATGGTGCTAGACCACTGAATGCAGCTGCAGCCTGAAGGCTGGCATGTGAGCACTGTACTGGGAGGTGCCATAAGAATAGAAAATTCTGGAAGCTGCTTTTGCCCAGAGGTTGGAGCAGGTGACTTCCTGAAGTCCCTTCTAGTCTCAGATATCTTGTGTTCCTCTGATCCTGTTCCTTCTTAGAGCAGGTAGATACAAGTTTCACCAAATTCCCTGCTTTTATACATTACTATTATCTCCTGTTCAGGTTGACTAGAACCTTTCTCTTACTGAATTTTCTGGGCAAGGATTTTTTATTTTCTTTTTACTTTATTTTAAAGTCTTTTCATTGCTACAGCTACTGACACTCCAGTTTTTCTGAGTTTGTGGCCTTGGAACAGGAAGTCTTGATATATTTAGAGTGAATGTTGAGGAACTTTGTATATCTGGGTTGAAAATATTCTTCCCATCTTTTCTTTAAAGTGTTTTATTTTCTCTTTTAAGATTTCCAGCCATATAGAAACTTGACTTTAATAAAATTAAAATAAATAATACATTGGAGGAACAGTTATATTCTAGGTTGTTTATAGATTGGCAAAATGTACATTCTTGCCAGAAATTAATGAAAGTTAGCTTACTTCATAGTAGGTTTACATCCAGAGCAAAAATCAGCTTTCTTCTTCTGGAAACAAATAATGTGGAAGATGGAGGTCCGATGTGAATATTGTTCAGTTGATTGTAGACAGGCATGTCCGAAAGAGATTAGGTTAATTTCTGGACCCTTGCAGTTGGGCAAAAGTATTATCTGGTCCCTTGGATAGAACCTGTGACTGGAGACTAATTAGCTAAAAGATAACCTTTACGTAAACAGTGGAAGATATTATCAGAAGCTTCATCAAAATGTAACTGCATGTTATAAAAATGTGGTTTTAAAATTTGGTATGGATTTCAATTCCTCATTTATATTCACTGGCCCATTAGCTATTAAGGACAAATTTTAAGGAGGCAAATAGTCTGATTGGCACTGATTTGACTTCTTAGATGTGTGGATTGTTTCAAGAATTGTATGAGCTAGATCTTAAATGAAGATGTCAATTGGAACTATGATTTTTATACTGCTATTTTTGTGTGAGAAATATTTTCGTCTTTTTTGCAATGTTTCTGAAAATTGAGTTTAAAAATGTCTGATGGATGTTTTATTTGTGTGGCTGCCATCGCATTGGCAGATTTTCTCTGCTGCGAAAGAACTCAAAAAGTAGCATTTTTGAAACACTTCTAGACCTGTATTGGCTACTGTGCTTTACTGTGCAACATAAGAAATAATCCAGCTTGAAGAATTTAGTTGAGTACCAATATTGTTTACTGGAATAGAGGAAATGCAGCCAAGCCAGTGACATCAGTGGACTGGGAGAGCAGCGCAGTGGTCTAGCTGACCTCCAATTATGGTGTAAGATGCTTTTGATTATGCCCAAGGAAAGCATCCTTTTGAAGATACTGAAATCAAAATGAGGGTAGGCAGAAAAGTGTAGAAATATTTCCAGGAAACAAACTTATCAGAGAAAGTGGAAGAGATCTTGATGGTGTATACTGTAAAGACATTTCCCATTCTGTAATTCAGTGAAATATCTTTGAGGCATTAAAATCAAGCCTGTTTATGATGTAATACATGGTAATTTATTTTTCAGATCGAATCCAGTTACCCAGGAATATGATTGAAAACAGTATGTTTGAAGAGGAGCCCGATGTGGTTGACCTGGCAAAAGAGCCTTGTTTACATCCACTGGAGCCTGATGAAGTGGAATATGAACCAAGAAGCTCTCGTCTCCTGGTGCGTGGGCTTGGAGAGCATGAAATGGATGATGATGAAGAGGATTATGAGTCATCAGCAAAATTGTTGGGGATGTCCTTCATGAACAGAAGCTCGGGTCTGCAGAATAACATGTCTGCATATAGACAAAATCCAAATGGATCATGCTCAGTTCCCTCTACGAGGACCATGGTGGTTTGCACAGTTGTTTTTGTGATTGCATTTTCATTAATAATAGTGATTTATCTTCTTCCCAAGTGTACATTTACCAAAGAAGGCTGCCATAAAAAAAATCATACAATGGAACTAGTATATCCTTTGGCAACCAATGGAAAACTATTTCCATGGGCAAAAATAAGACTTCCTCCTGATGTTGTACCACTGCACTATGATCTTGTCTTGCAGCCAAATTTAACTACTCTGAAATTTGCAGGCTCTGTAAAAATAGTGGTCAACATACGCCATGTAACTCGGAAGATTGTACTTCACAGCTCAGGACTTAATATCACCAAGGCAACAATTACTTCAGCACAAGGGCAGCAAGCAAAGCCAGTTGAATTCCTGGAATATCCATTGCATGACCAGATTGCACTCATGGCTCCAGAGTCTCTCCTTGCAGGACAGAATTATACTGTCGACGTGGAATATTCATCTAATTTATCAGACACCTACTATGGCTTCTACAAAATTTCTTACAAAGATGAGAACTCTAAGCAAAGGTATGCCCACTAATACAGCTTCTCTGTTCTGTCATTTCTAGATTGTGCTTTGATAGCGGAAGTAAAAAGGTTGCTTTTTTTATTGGGCATTTTATGCAACTTATTCCTGTTAAGAAAAATCAGTCTTTTTATCTATTGATTAATCTACCTGAAAAATGTGTTTCATGGATGAGTTCCTTAAGTGAGGGCAGCCTCTCCTACAGTGAAATGTACTTCAGTGTGGGGGTTGTAGTGTGGCTTTCTTGGTTTGTTAAATTTTTGGTTTCTCTCTTCGGAAATTCTTCCCACATTTCTTGAGCCCTTGAGTCTCAAGGCAGGGACTGAGGAAACAAAGTCCTGTCCTCATAGAAAGAGGCCAGGTTGAAGACCACCAGAGGAACCCAGTGGGGCCCAGAGGGATACATCACACAGTCATAAGGGAACTGAAATGTCATTGCCAAGACACTCTCAGTCATATATGGAAAAGTCATGGCAGTCAGGCAAGTCTCACATGACTAGAGAAAAGGGAAACATTGCCTTTATTTTTGCAAAGAGTAAATTAGTGCTTTTTATCAAGGAGATTATTAAAAATTGGCCCTTCCTTCCCACTTCAGATGGGCCTTATGTTGCCCACGTATTTAAGAGCGTTCATGCCTTTGTGGGCAAGTAACTATGCAGGTCGTCTAGAAACAGTGTGGTGCAATAAAAAAGAGACAGGAAAGGCAGTGTGGGTCAGCTAAGCAACTTATTCTAAGCATTAAAAACATGCATTCCCATGAAGTAAGTGGACGTAAGAGTGCAGTGGCAAGTCTAAAAGGCAAAAATTATCTATATGGTTGAAACTCAGTGGATTTTTTTCCTATTCCAATAGCTTTCTTTTCTGTTTGTATTTACCATAGTAGAAAGAGAATGCTTAATTGTTCACAGAGGAAGAATATGACCTGTGAGTAATTTTTTGAGGTTTTGTCTCCCTTCAGTCCAGTGCTACCCGCTTTTGTTCAGGAACAGGGTGTTATAACCTGTATGTTGAACATGTTTTAACCTGTATGTTTTTCAGTAAATTCTTTCCAGATAACTTTTTAGTGATTTCATCATTTCCATTGCCTTGCCTGCCTTTTCTTTTTGCAGGGACATTATCTGTCTGTCTGTTGTCTGTAGTTTTATAAATGCAGATTACTCTGATAACATCTGTTGTTACTGTACTTTCTATATAAGACTCAAACTGTCAGTTGATTTTGGAAGAAAATGTATTTTCTTTAGTTTAGTTCTACTTTCTTTTAGATATTTTTTATATCATCACAAAAACACAAAATTACAGAATGGCAAAATAACTCACTTGTTGCCAAAACCAAAATAAAAGTGAAGAAATTTGGCCTTATTTATATTTTTACGCAGAATGGTTTTTTATTCGTTGCTTTTCTTCTGCACAATCTTGTGGTGAAACTACATTAATTTGTCAGAGGAAACAAAGAGTAAGAAATTGAAAGCAGACATGCAGTTTAATCTTGTGACTTGTCAGCACTGTGCCTTCTCAGAAGAGCTGTATATCCAGAAATGTTCAAATCATGGTGCAGAACAAATAAACCGCCCAAACACTTGTGGGTAGCTTGGCAGTAGGTTAAAAAAAAAAAGCAAGGAAATAAAAAAATCCCACAATGTGTACCATCTTCTCCATGTAGCGCTAGTAAATACTTCAGTTAGTAGACTTGCTGAACGTGTGTTGTCTTGCAGGTGCGGAAGTCAGAGATGCTCTCCATCAAAAGCTGTAATTTCCATGGCTAGTTAGTATAAAAAGAGTGAAGAAGGAAGATAGACTCCTGAGAAGTCTTCTTGTGATATTAATAGCTGTTGGATTAGAGACAAGACAGTACATGAACTTGGACAGAATCCAGCTACTAGCCAGCACAGGGAGCAGGCATACAGTTAGATGAACTGTGAGAACATCTGCAGGAAATAGCCTGGCAATTAGATGAAAAAACTTCCTTGCAGTCCTATCTGTTGCAGAGGTTTCCTAATTCTTATTTCGTAGGCATGCTTGCTAATTTAATTTTTCAATCTTATTTTTGTTTCCTTTCTCTGGAAACTGGCTGGTTTATATTTTGGCAATTGTTTTGTAAGGGAGTTATTCCAGGTGTATTCTTCTTTGTTCAGAAAGCAAAAAATAGCCAAGAAGATTACTCCTCAATTGGGTATGTTACTGGTTTTAAGGAAAAAATTGTGAATAAAACATTTATTCTGGCTGGCCCAACCAGTCTTCAAAAAGTTATTCCTATAAAAGCTCTTAGAGTGTTTGGGAGGGAAATGACTGTTCTATCCTAACTAAACTGACATTTATGCTTTTAATAATTCTTACTTTGCACTTTTCTCCACTCTTCCCATTAGGTGGTTTGCAGCAACTCAGTTTGAACCTCTGGCAGCAAGGTCTGCTTTTCCATGCTTTGATGAACCAGCACTTAAAGCTACTTTTTTAATCAAGATCAAAAGGGATGAGAAACTTTCCACTCTGTCAAATATGCCAAAGGTACGTGCTTTTGTAGGGGAATTTTAGTAGAGCTGCTGCCTAGGTAATCCATTTCAGTGTTTGTGATTGCATTTTTATTGCATTAATGTCCAGGGGATTTACCTGAGAGGGTAAGCTATAAACTATGACTTTATCAACTGTTTGGTTCTCAAGACTTGAAATTTGTAGAGAAAACACCTGTTCAATGCTTTGTACGGTATAGGATGTTACTGACAGACTGCTGAATGACCGAAGGATTCCTGTTGAAATTAAATTAACTTTTATTTTGCAAAGGTTATGTTGTTGGTGACATTGGTCTCAACAGCCCTTAAAGTTTGCTTTCAAGTTTTCTGTGTTTGATGCTGTTGCACATGTACTGAGTACTGGAGTACCTTCAGCAGTAGTTTGTGTGATTACCACCAGTCTATGTGAAAGATACACCTGATCTTGAAGGATGTTCTTCTGTGGCTAAATGAGGGGAGGTGTGATATGAACACAGACAGAGAGTCAGCTCCAGAATGTGAATGAGGAATCTGACATTACTTCAGCTAGAATTTTTCAGACAGAGTCTTGTAAGAGCTTATCTGAATTTTATGGTGATGTTTTATGCTCTTATGCCTTTGACAAACCTTTATAGAAGCCTAATTTAATTTTAGACAGACGAGAAAGACTAACATTACCTAGTCTGTGTCTGAACTAGGTATTCTCTCATCAAAACATTACCACCATTTATCACCCAGCAGAAACTCAATACTGACATTGGTCTAGTCCATAAATGAGAAAATTACACCTTTGGTGTTTCTGGTACATTTATGTACACTGTGCAGCTTGGGTTCCAGGAAGCTGTCTAAAGCTCAGGTGCTGATGCAGATGTGTTGTTTTTGAAAACCAACCTCATGACTGCAGCCTTATGAAATAGTATCTTTTCACAGTGTATGAACATTTATTTGGATTTGTAGTGATTCTTAGCAATACAAGAACAAATGAACTCTGGTGGACTTCTCTTCTGTTTTATGTAAAAAAGAAAGGGTGCTCACTCACTTCCCTCTGCTAGTAGCTGGGCAAGTGGCTAAGGCGTCTTTCAACAGCCTCCCAAATTCTTCAGGTACAGAAAGTAAATGATGGTTTAGCCCTGCTGCATACACCCACAATTAGTTCCACTGGTCAGAGCAAAGTGCTAATAATGCCAAGGCTGTGGGTTAGAGCCCCGTATGGGCCATAGACTTGGATTCTGTGGTCCTTGTAGATTCCTTCCAACTCAGAATATTTTGTGATGTGTGCAGCAGATGTTGCTGAAATAATCATCTATACGTACACGACCAAGAGATCTCAGAAGTAGGCCTTGTCAGCTAGCGTGTGCATCACTAACTTGCCAACATATAGTGTCTGACATGGATTAAGGCTAGAAATAAACTGTGTATTTTGGGCCTGTAGAGCTACCTTTTGTGGTTTTGTTTCTCCTGTTTTTGGTTTGGGTGTGTTGGTTTGTTGGTTTTTACCAGTTTATCTGCAGCTGCAGCAGATTTTCTTAAATAGACTGTCATCTCCTTATGAAACAAAAGCTGTAATAAAGGCAGAAATTTATGAATTCACTAGAGAAATTCAAATATGGCATTCTGCTCATATGTAATGGTCAGATTAAATTATTATAGTGGTTATATCTTCAGGTTTAAAAATCCATTTTTCTTTAAGGCTGACAGTTAAATTTGTAGTGACAAACCAAACATTGTTGGGTTTCAAATGGTCTTGTTTAAACTAAGGTTATTGTTGTTTTTTAAATCTTTTTGGGTTCTGAAAACAAAATCATATATGAAGTTTCAGAATTTATAAACTCATCTTTCCAGACCTTTAGTATTCTGCACTATAGTGGTTTTAAAAATTTTGCTTCGTTCTTTTTGTATTTCATGATTGTGAAGGAATACATAGAAAAGTACTTAAAGGCATATAGCCTGCTTTTCTAGGACTAGTATTAAAGAAAACTACAGAGAAAGTGAGTTGAGGTACAGTACAGTATCCTACTTCTATATGGTATCTTTCTATGTGCTCAGAAAACTGGGCAGACAGTCGCTTTTGTCAGTGTATGGTTAAGCCGGGCATCTTTTTGCCTTGAAGTAACTGAAGTCCTAGGTTTTCTTCAGTTTTTAAAATGCATTATTTTTTAATTTGTAAAAGTGCATTTTATGAATATTTTGTTTGATTTTAAAATAGTAAGTATGTTTGGTTACGTAGTTTTGCTGAGACTTATGGGAAGAGACAAATACTTAACTGATGTAACACCAGTATTTTTAGTAGGCTATGCTGAACTGTGTCTCTGGTCTAGCCTAACGCTCCCTTGAATCAATGCTGATCTATATGTTGACTTTGGATTATACTGCAACTTTAAATGCAACCCAAATTAGATTAGTTTCTCCAGCAGAGTAGTTGTTTGGTAATATTACATAATAAAACTTGACAAATAATTTTTGTACATGTAAGGGTAAATGTTTCATGTCTTCTTAAGCTTGTTACATTATTGTGAGTATCATCAGTCCCTCTGAAATATAACAAAAAAAATAAAGATATTATGTAAGTGTGCCTATAAACTGTTTGTAGCATGAAATTATTTAATATTGATTTATTTTATGACTTAGTTCTTTTGTCTGCATTAATAATACTTCATTTCCCCTGCAGAAAGCCTCTACACCTGTGACAAATGGAATTGTTCAGGATGAGTTTTTTGTGAGTTTGAAGATGAGCACCTATCTAGTAGCTTTTGTTGTTGCAGACTTGAAAAACATCAGCAGGGAAACTAATGGGACTCTGGTATGTGTTCATTGCACTTTAAGTTCTGCTTCAGTCTTCCCAAGGTGACCAGGCTACTAAACAAAACAAAAGTATCCCCAAACCAAAAAGCAAATTCTGTCTCTTTTAAATTTATTTATCTTCTTGGTTTCATTATGCTCATCATAGGTAGGGGACAAAAGCCATATGCTGTAAAGTGGACTGATGTGATATCAGACTGAATACACTTTTACAACAAGGGAGTCTGCATCAGTTAAAAGTGGAAATTTACAAAATGTAAAATTCCTAAGAGCTTGTCAGAGCTGGCGGCTTTAAACTCTTCAGTGCTTCGTCTGTGAACAGTAATGTCACACAAACCAGGAGTTGTTCTGAGGGTGTAAAGAAATGTGACAAATTTCTAGGAACACCTACACATGGTTTCAAGCAGTGCCACAAAAATTTTCTGTACCTGCCAAGATAACTTAACTGAAAAGCTCATGCCCTACAGTAAAGCAAATTTAGGTTGACTTTAAATCAGCATTTAGTCCCTTAAATACAATTATTTCATTTTGTTTTTCCCAAGTTCCAAACATGAAAGAGTGGGTCCTGCTTGAGTTGTCCTTTACAAGGGTATGGCCTATCTCTATAATGTGTGCAGTTAGAGAAACTAAAGAATAATCGTGGTAATATTAGTAGATGCTCCTGAATCTTATTTTAGAAAGTGCATAAGTTTCATGTAAGCAACGACTTTCATGGCTTGTTAGCAGAAACTGCCCCTTTGTGGTGAAAGGTCAGAAGTGCCTATGTACCTAGAAAAAGCCAGGGGGAATAGTATAGTAGAAGGAGAAGCCCTCTCTTTAATCCAGTAAATAAACACAAGTAAAGATGCAAGACAGGCTTTGATTCTGATTTAGGCAAGTATTTCTAATGAAAGATGAATAGAACAGATTGCTACGCTTCTTTTTTTTTGCCTGTGGCTTTTATTCAGGTCTGTATTTGAACTGTACACTGGTAAAACTACTGTCAGTTCTTCGAGGCAGATAACTTCTAAATTTAGTAAGAATACTTTTTACTTACCTTTAATTTATTAGTTTTAATTTATTCATTTTTAAAAAATTTATTTCTATTTTAATCTTATTAAGAGTACTTGCTACCATGAAGGGAGAAAGCGTAAGAATACCAGGTAGGGCCAGGGTTTTAGTAGGTCTAAAGTAGACTCATCAGTGTCCAGCAGGCCAAGGAAGTCAGTAAAAAAGAAGCATATATTGGCATTTCCCAGGAAATACAGACTCAGAATGCTTCCAGCTATTTGTGGTTGGGAGAGCCAAAGAATTTGAGCTTCACACAGAAGTCTATTGTCATGAAAGCTTTAATATAGTGCAGAGTTGAAGTAAAGTTGCTTCGTGCTTATACTTTTGTACTCCAGGAACACTGGACTGGATTCTTATGTATATGTACTTCATTCAAACTCAAAAATTAAAAGATGACCTTTTCCATCTGTTTGAAATGTTGTTTGTTGAACTAATTTATAGCACAGGAAGAGTGGCTCCTTTTTTATAGAACTGGAATATGGTTGTCCATATTCCAAGCATTTCTTTGTGTAGTAAAGGGTCTCCTAAATGTGAGTGTATTTGTAACCGAATCAAAGATGTTTTCTTGATACAGACAATTCAACATAAATAGGGGGAGATTGTAACCTCTCAATTTTGACATAAATGCTTCTTACATCATGTCTGAGGTGGCCATACCTTAGATAGGGATGAACTTTATGCCTTTTTTTTTTTTTTTGAGAGAGAGAATTTCTTGCAGATTATACTACTGCTGTCATACTATAAATGCTGTCATAGACTAAAGATTGGTTGAGGTGTACAGGGAGGGTCACTTAATAACTCATGAAGGATTTTAAAATTTGTGTCACATAGACCCTTCTTGGACACATTCCTTAAACTTGTCATTCTTGAATTGTTCTTGCATATGCACAGGACAATGTCCCTGTATTTTGACCTGTTAATAAGCTCTAGTAAGAAAAATTAGCTCTTTATGAGCAGCTTTGTAACTACTCTATGTAATTTGTGTATGTACTTGCAAAAATGTGCCTTATCTGTTTCAGGAACTCCTGCCAGCTCCTCCTTCAATTCTAAATCATTTGTAGCTATGAGTTTCAAAATATTTTCTCTTCTCTGTTTGGACTAGGTATCTGTTTATGCCGTACCACAGCATCTAAACCAAGTTGGGTATGCGCTAGACACAGCAGTGAAGCTTCTGGAATTTTACCAAAAATACTTTTTTATGAAATACCCTCTTGAAAAATTAGGTAAGTTCTTTAGGACTTTTTTTAACCAAAAAAACCAAACAAACACAAAACCACCACCAACAACAACAAAAAAAAACAACCAAAAAACCCCCAAACAAACAAACAAAAAAACCACCCAAAGAACCAACAAAAAACCCAAAAACAAAACAAAAAAAAACCAAAAAACCACCACGAAAAAAAAACTCAGAAGAAACTCTGATCTGAAAAAATGCATGGGAATTTTCATTTTAAAAAAAAGTATTACAATTATTAAATACATCAAAAAACTAAGTTTATGTTTATCTGACTGCAAGTATTGAGTCCCAAGTTGGAAAGCTTTTGTGAGCATTTGGAGACAGATTGCTTATATTTTTACCTAAATTTACACAGGAGAATTTCTTTGGTGTTACTCCACTTAGTAGTGACAAAATTCTCAGTCTGTGAACCATATTCACAACTACAAGATTTGCAGCCTGACTCCTCTACATGCATTAGTTTGACTGGAAAGATAGTAAAATGCAGTCTTCTAAGACACTACTTTTCAGTATGTACTTTTCAGGTCATCTCGTTGCCATGCTACTTTTGCTCATGCAGGATCCCTAGGCAGGGTCTTGTTAAGTTGTTTGTGTCAGAGTACTGCTAGAGAAACATAATTATAAATCTGTGGGGCTTCTGTACCTCAGATTTGAGTGTATGTCCACACTGCAGGGTTTAAATAATTAATTTTTTAATTATTGTCTCATATAATAGGTGGGCTGGAAAGATAAGATTGGTTTAATTAGCAATTTTCAAAATCTTCTTTGACATCTTTTCCAGATCTGGTAGCAATTCCTGATTTTCAGTCTGGTGCAATGGAAAACTGGGGATTGATCACCTTCCGAGAAACAACACTCTTATTTGACAAAAATACTTCTTCAGTGAGGGATAAAAAGCTAATAACTGCAGTGATAGCACATGAGCTTGCCCATCAGGTACTAGTCTGGGAAGATTATTTTTTTCTTTTTTAATTTCTTTGTTTTTTAAGTGCAATTCTGTCCTTAAATTCATTCCGCTCCTCACTGTGACTGTGCATTGTATCTGTTTAGAAAAGCTGCAGGTGTATTTTCTACAGCACAACAGGCAGAGTTCAACTCTCATGCCGTGCTTCAGGAGTTGTTGCTGCAAAGGCTTTACTGTGGTTTTGACTGACCTTCACTTTAGATAAGGCAGAGGATGAATGGAGTACTTCTCATTTGATTTTAATTCTAAGAAAATAATGATGTTTTTGGTCTTTCTTAGTGGTTTGGCAACCTAGTGACTATGGAATGGTGGAATGATCTCTGGCTGAATGAGGGATTTGCCACATTCATGGAATACTTTGCCATGGAGGAGGTATTTCCAGAATTACGTTCAGTAAGTAATTTCTGTAGTTACATTTACAGTACCTTCACTATTATCTGGTTTTATTGTTGCCTATAAATTATTAATACGTATAAACTGATATTAAAATTAATTTTGTGCATCATTGAGATCTTGCTACATCTCTGCTTTGGCATTTTATTATACTGGAAGTGACTTTGAGAAGGGTACATTGTTCCTGTGGGTTTAAATTTTTTTTTGCCTTTTTTTGGTAGTAATCTACAGGCAGACTGCTGTGTTTTGTGAAGGTTAAAGTATTCTGTGCAAAATAGCAGGTGTTAAAACATGTAGATGTCTATATATCAAATTATAAATTAAAATCTTTCTAGAAGTGCAGACATGTTGTTGAACAAGTTTGTCTACTTCTGCTTTTCCTAATAGACCTATGAAGCTTTAGGTTATTAAATATGCCTGAGAGTGCAAGCGCATGAAAGAAACAGCGTCCCCAGTCGTGGTATAAAAGTGTACATAGCTTTTATAATATTTTCACCGTTGGGTTAGAATAGCGTTACCCTGGAAAGCCAATTGTTAATAAACTTGCTAGTTCTGTGCAAAATAGCAGGTGTTAAAACATGTAGATGTCTATATATCAAATTATAAATTAAAATCTTTCTAGAAGTGCAGACATGTTGTTGAACAAGTTTGTCTACTTCTGCTTTTCCTAATAGACCTATGAAGCTTTAGGTTATTAAATATGCCTGAGAGTGCAAGCGCATGAAAGAAACAGCGTCCCCAGTCGTGGTATAAAAGTGTACATAGCTTTTATAATATTTTCACCGTTGGGTTAGAATAGCGTTACCCTGGAAAGCCAATAGTATAATTGTTAATAAACTTGCTAACCAATAATATTTGTGATCAGTTCCCTAACAGCAACATCAGACTTTTCTCTTAAAGATAAATGCTTATATAATAGTTTTCTGCAAACTGCTGTGCTCCTGCTACTTGTTACATTTTTAAAAACTTTGTTACATCTCTGGTGACTGAATAGTGTTCTCTTTCTAACTAAATGCTCTTTGTTCTCTCAGTTACAGATTCCCATTGTTTTCTTTCCCTATGTCTCCCCCTTTCTTTTTTACTAAGTATTGCAAAATACGGTATGTGTCTGCATAACCATTACATGCTTTATGTTCTGTTGGATAAACAACTGAACACAAGAAAATACATGCTAAACTTAACATAATCATCCAAAACGCTATGAGTCCTACTGCAGCTAAACCAACAACATGTTTGACCCAAGGTCCAAAATTAAATCTTCCCAACGAAGAGAATAGGCCAAAGGATCCCATCCCTGGTTTTGCCACAGCTCTCCAGATAGCTCCTTCAATTACTGGATGTGTTTCTGAATGGATTTGGAGTGGTCATACAGCAGCACATTATCTTGGGAGTCTTCATATCTGTGTCCTTGGGCTAACATTAAAAAGTCTATTGCTGCTCTGTTTTGCAGTGTTGTTTTACGTTCTGAGTCGACATCACTTAACAATCCTGTTAAAGCATTACTAGTAGTGTTAGTTTCTTTTGCAAGCCAACAACCTGGTTTATTAATTGTGTTTGTGACATGTGCAGTATCAATAGATTCAACTAAGGAACTGAAAAATCTCTTTGCACTATTCCAGAATTCAACTTCAGAGTTACTGTCAGGGTCAACTGACTCAGCATCCTGTTTATTTTGCCGATGTCAGAGTGTCCATTTAGTTAGAGTTTTCAGACTGGGATGAAACACAGTCAAACAACCAAAAGTACATGGACCTCCCACTGCATTACTTGGAATGCCTTTCCATGCTGTGTTGCCACATATTGAAAATATGTTACCAGGCATATTATTGCACATGTCTCTGTTGTGATTTGTGAAGGAGTAGTAAAATTGCACCAGGTAGAAGCATTGCAATAAATGCCATCGCCATTTATGTCAGCCCCTGTGTTTTCTGCTTTTGGATCATTAGCATAATTAAGTTCAAAACACACAGGAGCTTTTATAGAGCCTGGTACATCCAGTTCTTGAGGCTGCAGGGTGGCAGCAGGAAGTTAGTTACTTCTCTCATGCCTCCATTAGCAATGCCCAGGTACCATCCCACAGACTGTCAGGCATTAGACTGGTGTGATCCCAAACACCATGAAGGATCTATGCTTACCTGGAGTTGTACAATCATGTGGAATTGTTTGACTGTATAATTTGGTCTGTTTGTCCTCCGACAAAGGGATGGCAACCAGACGTGTTTGAAATGGATCACTAGGTCTGGTATACAAAGGGCAGATTGGTTAATTGCTTTGGCTGATGTGAGCCTAACATTGGTATTTAGTTGTGGGACCCATGCTTCCTTCACATTCATTGAGGATACACTGAGAATGATAAAAAGGGTTACATATGTTGTGCCCAAACCCATTGCAACTGATTACCAAACCTTCAACCTGTGATGCCTTCAAGTCTTCATCCCTTCCGTGGTGGGTTTGGTGTTCTTTGCTGGTAGCCAGTGAGCTCCTGTGGATAGAGAAACACAGCCGTAACCACACCCCCATGTTAACAAAAGCACAAGGCCTAGCCATTGTCCACTCTGCAAATCTTTATAATAAAGAAGTCACTGACAATCTGTTAAAGCATCATGGGAAAACCTTTTTTCATTTGCTGTTTATCATAAAATCTGGAAATATTTAAATAAAGCTTTCCAGTCATCAGGTAGCATATCACAGCTCTCTGCAGTAGCTTCTGTAGGTCTTAATGTATAGGAAGATTGCAAACCATTCTCTTTCACAGATTTTCTTAATTCTTTAGCCATTTCATAGAAAAGTTGCTCACATCGAGGGTGAATGCCTTGGTAAACCACAGGCAAAGGATGAAGCAATTCAACATCTTGAAGCAAAGCATTTTTCTACAGGTATCTAAAAAGTATTTTGGCTCAGGGAGCAGCAGAAATTCACTGTCAGTAATAAAGGCTGTTCTAGCACCTTTTTGTCATTAGATGGCGCTGCAGCCATAATTTTCAGCTGTTGCAATGGTATTTTAGAACATGTTTTTTTACAAGTTTGCTTTCTTTTTCCTCCCCAGTGGTCCCCTCCACGTGCAAAGCAGGCGAATGAAAGCATTGCTGTGGGTGCAGGGGAAGCATCTGCTGGAGGATTTACAGCTGGGAGTACTATGTCTTCGGAATTATGAAAAGCTTGCAATGCAGAATATATAATTTTCCGTGTTGTAAATTCATCTGAGTCAATCTCAGGCGTATGTGTTTGACATGCTTTAAAGTATCCCCCACTCACTTCTAGTGATCGAGGTCATAGGAGCCTTTAGGGGCGTACCAGTGACAGTTTTCTCACATATAAGGAGTTGTATTTGTTTCTTTTCCTAAATGTGAAGGTTTTGCTCCTTTGCTATGCATAATAAGCAGTCTTTATGGAAGGCTTCTAGTTTAGAGATATTGTTGCCTGTTTTATGAAAGAATTACCCAACTGCATTGCTAACCTGTTTATTAGCCAGAGATGAAGGGATGTCCTCAGTGATCCTGAAGCTCACCGTTGGTACAGTTGGGATGCACTGCTGGTCAAGGATTGTCTTATGAGATTGTATGTATGTTCAAGGAGCCATTTGCAAGCACATGAAAGAAACACAGTCCCCAGTTGTGGTATAACCACAGACGTCTATTAAAAGTGTACATAGCATTTACAATATTTTTCACTATTGGGTTAGAATAGTGTGAGCCTGGAAAGCCAATAGTATAATACTGTAATTATATAGTGTAGTTTGTTAATAGGCTTGCTAAGCAATAATATTCATGATCAATTCCCTAATAGCAACATCAGACTTTCCTCTCAAAGATAAATGCTTATATAATAGTTCTTTCTGCAAACTGCTGTGCTCCTGCTACTTGTTACATTTTTTAAAACTTTGTTGTATCTCTTCTGCCTTGACTGAATAGTCTTTTCTTCATAACTAAATGCTCTTTGTTATAAGTTCCCTTTGTTTTCTTTCTCTACATGTCTTCCCGTCATCGTGGTACTTGCTTGTGTCTGAATCAGTTTGAATTCACAAATGAGCAGACCTGGCATAAAAATAACAAAGGATTTTGATAGCATTGAGTTACACTTAATACAAAGCACTACTCCTACAGGTATTTCTATTCACATATATGGCTGTAGGATAGTAAATAATCACGACATTATTATATCAGAAAGATTCTAACTCGCTCACGTACTAAGTGACCTGGCTTTTCAGGCACTGAAAAACATGATGGATTCAAATTTTGGTCTCTCTTTTCCAATGAAAGGATATCAGCTACTGCTATAAAACTTTCTTTTCGCTGAGAATGATGGGCAGATAAACAAAGGTTAGTGGAATTAAATGTAGAGGGTAGTGGAGAGACTAACTTTTCATTCTGGATAGAGATATCTCCAAGGAGAAGACATATCTGAGCCCTGAAATCAACTTCTAGGAGTGTTCACATGATTTGCCTTAGTTATGGGATTAAACACCTGATTTATACTGACTGTTTCCTGCCTGATAGACAGCATTCTTCTCAGCATTCTGGAGAAGTGAGACTTTGAGTTCTTAAATCACTCTTAAAAGTATTAAGAAACTTGAGTTGCTAACCTGGTCCAGTAGAATTCTTACACAGCACTGGATGTTTCAAAACTTCTTCATTTGGCATAGCTTGGTTGCTCAGTTGGATTGTCACCATTCTGCTTGTTGGGTGTGTATGTGCTGAGGGTGAGACACAAAATAGTGTCATTTTTTAAAAGAACACATCTCACATCTGTGTACTTCATTCCAAAAGCTGTCTGATAAGCTGCCTTGATGAATATCTCATTTCATTGTTTGGTGGTACAGAATGTGTTTTGGTGAAAATAAAAGATATCACCCAGAACTTCTCCATTCAAGAAGAATTGCCTTAACATGTTAAACTTTAACAGTTATTTTTATTTTATTTCACAGAGGGTTTTTGTGGATTTGTTTTCTTGTTATTATTATTGCTGATTTTGGGGGTTTTTTTTAACTCTCTGCTGTATAGAGAATTGTTTGCTTGCCTTGATGAAATGAAATGGACAACTACCAATATGATCAGTTTCTTTTCAGTGTTTAGGGTTTTCTTGTTCTGGTACCAAGGTATTAAATTCTTATATCCTCATTCTAGAAGAAAAGAACTAAAGAGATTTTGGTCATCACTAGAGAAGCTGCTGTTTACATTTTGCGAAACATTACTATAATGAATAATTTCCCTAGACTTCATTACATGAAAGTCATATTTTTGTATTCCCTATCTCCTGTAAATGAACCGAAAACAGCGGTGAAATTGAATATTAAATTTGACACACACTTACTTAGAAGGTGCATTTTTGTCTAGTGCCTTTGACACGCTTGCCTGAGACAGGGGCTGTGTAATGATGCAAACTCAAAAGTGAGATTCCATTGCTAAAATGTGGCAGGGAAATAGTAGCTTATATTAATGATATCCTGACAATTGTTGTGCTGCCTAGAGCAATGGAGGAGCAAAGCAGAGACAACTTTTACTTTTCTGTTTAACATGTACATTTCAGCTTCCTAAACAGTTACAAATGTTCCTCTTCCAGGATGAAGATTTCCTTACTTTAATTTTCAAGGCTATGATGAAGGATGCCTTGAATTCTTCACATCCAGTCTCTTCTTCTGTTCAGTCTTCAGAGCAAATTGAAGAAATGTTTGATGCTCTTTCTTACATCAAGGTAACTGTAAAAATATTCCAAAATATTAGGAAAGTGATACATTGGGTATTGAAAATATGAATGTGGAATCACAAGTAAGTAGGCATGTATTGACAGACCTTTGGAGGTTATTTACACCCAATTCAAATAATGCAGGATTTCTCAATAATGTTTTTGATCATCTATGTAGCATTTGATTAGGAAAATACTATGTATATGTATTTGTTGCCTTACTTGCCATCTTGTTGAGTGCTTGAGCACAAAGTGGACTGCAGGTAAATACTCTGAATTTTTTGCTCATCTTATTCCAAAGTTCTTTCATATAAACAGGGAGATTACTCATGAAGACAGAAGAGGGGGAACCAATAGATGAAGCAACGTAACCAGTTAGGCATATATACTTCTGGTAGCAGACTGTAACAAGTGATTAAAAAAAGAGTTAAAACAAAACACCAAAGTAATCATTCCATCTTTTACTCTCTCTGGTTTAAAAAACCTCCAGTATTTTAGAGATATCCTGAACTGGAAGCTTGCCTCTGAAGGCAAATTATTTTACTGCATATCCTGGTTGTCTGAAACGTGATTATTTCTAATGTCTAGTGAGAGTTGTGTGTTAGGCTTATGTTATTAAAGCATCTCAGTGCCTTGCTTAAAAATGCATGAGAGAAGAAATACCTGTGTTTGCAAAATTTTTATTCACATTGTCTCAGGTTTTAGATACCAGATTTTGGTAGTGTTGGAGGAAAGCCTTTTGTTTGTTTATTTTAGATTAGCTGGCATTTTTTTTCATCACTGTCCTGTACTTTCATCTAATTAGAAATCATGGGGACAGCTACTATTTTCTGCTAGAAAATAGTCAAATACTATATCTTCCTCTGCTCAGTGGAATGCAGTTCCCATGACAGTCTTGGTTTGTTTCCTCTGACTTCCATTTGCAAGTCTCAGCTGGTCAACACAGGCTGTCTGGCATCCTTGAATAGTCTGGGATGCCAAATAGACTTATGTAGTGATGTGCTTCCATTTATTTTGGACTCTGCTCTCTCAGCTGCAAGAACAGATATGTGTGATTTTCAGGTTACCATGGTTGCCAAATGAATTTGGATTCTCTCCTTTTATCAAAAGGCATGGCTGTTGTTTCATGCTACAGAGGTGCTGTCTCAAGTAATTCCCTTTTTGGTGAGCTTCTGGAAGCTATGGATTTGGCACAATTATGTGTGTAGCCAGTTAACTTTGGAGATAGAAATTCTGACAGTCTTTGATTGAAACTTTTCTATATAATTTTAATGGAAAAGTTTCCTAAGTGATTGGATGGGAGTTTTAGTCAGTATAACATTATATTTGGAGAATTATTTTATTACTTCATTGCTACTAATAAGTATTTGTACATTTTGAATAGAATTGTCCTAACCTACACCTTCAAGAGCTGACCAAAAGAGGTTTTGCACATTGTCAGAAATACTGTTTTTGCAGGTGCTTTCTATGTTTCAGAGGATTTCATTGCATAGCTTTTCATTCATGCATGAAGTTCTTGTATTCACTATTTTTGTCCTTGTAGCTTAGGTAGAGTTCTTAGTGATCCATGTGAGAAGACACTTGCAATGTAGTCCCTGATAGGCAAAGGATTGTCTGTTACTGAATTGTACAATGTAATTTGTTTTACTGAACTACCAACTGACACAGATTAGTAGGTGACCTCTGCATTGTACTGTCTTGAACAGAAATAATTGTATAATATTATTTTTAGTCCAACTGTTTTGCAGACTGTCAGTAAACCTGACACCCACTTGGAAGGATGTGACAGTATGGAGAACAAAGGAGTAGAGCTGTAGGTCAAGTATGGATGCATACAGGATAGGAAATTGTGGCCATATGATTAAAAGCTGTAGTAAGGGCTATTCCTGACATTTGATGAGTAGTGAATAACTAGGCAGCCTTCAGATAAGATGAAATTCCAGAACTTGAAACTGGAATGTGTGGGAACAATGCATTATCTCTCTAAAATCTTCTCCTTTACTTCTTGTTTCTTTCCTAGAAATAGTACCAAAAATATAAAGTGTACCTTTAAACTATTCTTGATCTATGGCTGCTCCTGTGTTCAGTTCTACAGTATGGAAGCCCTCAGGCAATTTACCTATTGGTGGCTTTCACATAGGAACATTCACAGCCCTTTTGATACTAAAAGTATACTTTCATTTTTTGCTTTACAAGACATGGCTGTATTTAAACACATCAAAATGTACTTGTTCATCTGCAGTCAGTTCCAGCCTACCAAGTGTATCTTATCTTTTTCCTGTATTCTTCGGTTTTTGATATAAGTGCACATCGTATGACTGTTAAACAGTGACTCACAAGAGCAGTTCTGTACCATACAGACGAGTGCTGGTAATGTAAAATGGCAGCCAGCAGAGACATATCAGTAAGAAGGCAATATTTTTCAGATTTTGTTGATTGGAAAAAATATAAAATTCTACTAGTCCATTTTGTAATTGTAGTTTGAGGCTTTAAAATATTTTTTTTTCCAAAGCAGCTGGGTAAAATTTTCAAACTACATTAGCCTTTTCTGTAACTGTATTTGGAGTTCATGAAATAGTAAAAGAATATTTTTCCAAGGAAACTGAGTGTAACGGTAATTATTTGAAGGATATTATTTGGAATAAAATCTGCTAGCTTCTGACTTACTCCTGTACTCTGAAAGAGCTATAATATGCATATGCTTAAAAAAGTTCTGTAACTTCAATTTACTGATTCATTTTCTTTTTTTTTTCTCCCTAAAGGGGGCTTCACTTCTTTTGATGCTGAAGCATTATCTCACTAAGGATGTTTTCCAAGCTGGCATTGAGGTATACTTGCATAATCACAACTACGGAACTGCCCAGAGTGATGACCTGTGGGACAGCATGAATGAGGTATCCGTCTTGGACACACTGTTCTTCTTTTTTTTTTTTTTTTTTCCCTCCACTTCTCTAAGAGTATCACAGGTTTTATTTCCTTGTAGATTAAAAAAGTAGGATAATGGGCTGCAGGTAAATACTCTAAATTTTTTGCTCATCTTATTCCAAAGTTCATTCATATAGATAGGGAGATTACTGAAGCTTCTAGGGGGTACATTGCATACCATCCCAGAAAAAGCACTATGAGTGAGTATGTACTGCCCTGCATGTCCATCCAGAATGGACATATCATCTCTACAATTACATAGGTAGTGTGTTAAGACCAGAATGAAAGTAATAAAATTCAGGATAAAATTTACTTTCAATGAATAGCTATATCCAACCTCACAGAGGTCTTAGGTTACTTGCTACTAATGTAACTTTGTCATAGCTTCTGTTTTAATAAGTGTGATGAAATTTTAGATAAGAAGACTGTACAGGCAGCTCTCAAATTATAAGCCAGGCATAAGGCTGTGTCTAATTTTAAAACTAGTGTGAAGGGCTCAATAAAGCAAGGGCTTGGGTAGAAGAGAGTGAGGACTGGAGTTAGCAATGCCATGGGAATCAGAGAGGCCAGGGAAAGGAGGGTGGAGAGAGGGCAGGAGGGACAGGGGAAGGGACTGAGGGTTCAGGGAGCTACAGGCTTATCAGCCAGAACTGAGTGCCAAGGAAGGTCGTGGAGCAGATCATCTTTAGTACCGTTACAGGGCACATACAGGACAACCAGGGAATCAGGCCCAGCCAGCATGGATTTAAGAGGGACAGGTCCTGCCTGGCCAACCTGGTCTCCTTTTATGACCAGGTGACCCACCTGGTGGATGAAGGAAAGGCTGTGGATGTTATCAGCCTGACGTTCAGCAAAGCCTTTGATACTGTCTCCCACAGCATTTTCCTGGAAAAGTGGGCATCTCATGGCCTGGGCAGGTGTACTCTTTGTTGGATTAAGAACTGGCTGGATGGCCAGGGCCCAGAGAGTGGAGGGACAAGTTCACTGTCAAAGTGATTGTTTCGAGATGCAAAATCGTGCAACCACTTAATTGGTAACTTAAGAAGAAAGTTAAGTGTTCTCCATTTGCTTTTTATGTTATGATTGTTTTTACAGATTACCAATGGAACACTAGATGTAAAAAAAATGATGAAGACTTGGATTGTGTATAAAGGATTTCCTTTAGTCACTGTTGTCCGAAAGGGAAAGATTATTTCAGTACAACAAGAGAAATTTTTGTATCGTGTGGAACCAGAAAATTGGACATCAGATGCAAGGTTATTATCTTCTTAATGCCTTTTATACATTAAAAGCAAGCTGCTGTCTTAAGCTTGTACATCCTTCTAACTTGTATTCAAGACTTCTAGTGTTTCCTTTGAAGGCAGGTAGTAACAGAGAATTCAGCACAAAACTTTGCACATCTAGTATCCACCTGAAGGTCCATGTCTATTTCCACTGAAGCAACTGGTAGAAATTGGTGACACTCTTTGTAATCTGAATTTCTTACATGTATCCTTTTCCTGAAGCTTTTAAGCTTGACATTGTGAGTTGGTTTTAAATACCAAAAGACAGATCTCATAAGTAAAGGTTTCTTTCCATTTGAGAAAGTTTTGTATGTTTAGCAAGACTCTGAAGAAAGGCAGGCTGCAGAAGCTTCACAGAAGTTACAGATGAATGTATCCTACTTTTGAGTCTCTGCTTTTAACTTCCAAAATTCAGCTGTATACCTTGGGCTTTGCTACAAGAAGGTAGAGAAGCTAGAATCAATTATTTCTTGGCTTTGAAATTTTACGATGACACTACTACATGACAACAAATGGCTTGTTAGGAAAAATGTACAACAGAGGCAATATCCATTGTACCAAAATCTAAAAAGAAATACATAGGCAAATACTGAAGAAGCAAAGATGTGGCAGTTGTAGTTTTAAAATTTTGTTTACTGAAAATGTAACTTACCTTATGACCCTCAACAGTGTCTTCTAACAAAAATATGTAAGTGTGAATTCTTTGGATATTTTGCTGGTTTTATTCAGTTGTTTGAAGTTTTAACAGGAGCTAAGTTCATTGCATCACCTTGCAGAAAAATAGGTCTATGAAAGAAGTTTGTCTCTTGAAATGTAGGAATTTAGAGGGCTCTGTTTTACTTTGTTATGCAGAAAAAGAAAAGCAAAGTGAGGTTGAAAGGTAAGGGAAGAAGGGAAGGATTTTTAAGCTAAGTAATTTCTATTTCTAGTGGATGTAAGTTTGGGGCATGTATGAAAAGGTTTAGAAAAAGAGCACTCTATGTGAGTCATACATAGAGGGGATCCCTGTAGAAATCTGATTAATATGTGCAGCTTCTTTCATCTCACTCAGATATATGTTTTTCTCTAAATAGCCAAGTCCTTATCATCATTATGATCCTCATTAGTATTTGTTCTTCCAACTTGCAGCTCACTTAAAGTCTTTGTGGTAGAAACCACTGAATTGTGGTTTCTATACCATGATTTGGAATTTGAATTTTGTACTTGGATAGTTTTTTCATTTTAGTTCAAACTTGCAAAAGATCCAGAAAAACAATGTTGGACTCAGGTAAAAATCATACTAGATGAATTTCTGATGCAGCCAGAGATTTACTGTCTGTATGATTTCGGACTAGCTAGCTAGAATGCTGGAACTAGGAAAGATGTACTAGAAAAAGTAGAGGAATTCCATCAGGGAATAGTGCCATTTAAGATCTTCTTTGGTGATGTACACAGTGGGATCAAGTGCTCAGTTTGTAAATGACACCAGGCTGAGTAGTGCAGTTGGTGTGCCTGGGGGAAGGGATGGCATGCAGAGGAATCTGGACAAGCTCAAGCAGTGGGTCAGGCCAACCACTGGTATCAACACAGGCTGGGGGATGAACAAATCAAGAGCAGCCTTGCAAAAGAGAACCTGGGGGAGTTGTGGCACTGGACATGGGCCAGCAGAGTGCTTTCACAGCCCAGAATTCCAATTGTATCTTGGGCTCCATCCAAAGCAGCTTGGGCAGCAGGGGAGGGAGGGGATTCTGCCGCTCTGCTCTGCTCTGCTGAGAGCCCACCTGGAGCCCTGCATCCAGCTCTGGGGTCCCAGCACAGAAAGGACATGGACCTGTTGGAGTGAGTCCAGAGTAGGTTCACAAAACAATCAGATGGACATAACACCTCTCCTGTACAACGACAGACAGTCGGTTTGGGCTGTTTCACCCTGGAGAACAAAAGGCTATGGGGAGACCTCACTGCATTCTTTCAAGTATTTAAAGGAAAGATGGGGACAGACTTTTTATCAGGTCCTGTCATAACAGGACAAAGAATAATGGTTTTAAAATAAAAAAATCTAGATTTAGACTAGATACAAGGAACAGTATTTTTACAACAAGGGTGGTAAAACAGTGGCACTGGTGGCCCAGAGAGGTGGTCAATGCCCCACCCCTGGAAACATTCAGGGCCAGGTTGAATGGGACTCTGAAGAACCTGAGGTAGTTGAAGATGTTCCTGCTCATTGCAGGGGACCCAAACTAGATGACCTTAAAAGGTCTCTTTGAATCCAGTCTATTCTATAAAATTTACCCATTTCTCAACATGGTGGGATTTTTAAAAATAATTTCTGTACATGCTGTACATTTATTCTTTCATCATATCCTGATTATATAAGACTTATACTTCATTATTCTACACAGCATTCAGTGATTCTAGTATTATTAGTATAAAAAAGTGCTTAAATTAAGCCATTCAAGGGAGATAATGTGTATATAACATGTCAGTAAACATTTGTTTTCCTTTGCAGTTACCTGTGGCATATTCCTCTCACTTACATAACAAACAGATGCAACGTCACTCATTGCACTAGTGCATATTTACTGGATCAGAAGTCAGGTATGTGAGTAAAAGCTTTGGTAGCAAGTTACTTTAGTGTTACATATACAGGATTTTTCTGAGAGCACCTTTGAGAAAGATGTGAAGCTGAAGACATATGGGGCACAAAATAATTTTAGAGATCTGGTCTGGAACAGAGCACTGCTGGGTGTTGTCATCATCAGAGAGCTGGTTCCCACTCTGTGGGAGCACTGTGTGTATAAATACATGACAGTAACTGGAACAGAATCACAGGTTTGAAATTTATAAAAGCCTATGCTTTTCATCATAGTGCATACACATAATCTCTCAAACTGCATGTTCTTTTGAGAGCAAATTATGTGAATGTTGATCTGCCAGTTTGCTGAAATGTTAGCAAGTAACTTTCCACTGAAATGTTTATTTTGTTTAATTGTGTAGGAAAATACTGTATTTGGAACAGTAGGTGGGGCTGTTTGAAAGAACAACTGGATAAAAGGAGAAAAATTGACTGATGCAACTTGGGGTGGACTGTGATAATGTTCATTCAATCAGATATAAGAAGAAGGATGAGGAAGTACAACCTGGAATTTTTGAGCTGTCTTTCAAAACCTTCGTACTGGCTTTTCCTTTGTTATTGTAGGGGAAAATAGCAGGAAAGTATTTACTGTCTCTCTCAAAGTCTACTTCATGGACTTTGATTTGAACAAACAGTTGTTAAGCGTTTGTTTCAGCTAATAACATACTGTCTGTCCACTAGCTGTCATTGAACTTCCAGAAGAGGTGGAATGGATAAAATTTAATGTAGATATGAATGGCTATTACATAGTTGACTATGCTGAAGACTGGAAAACACTGATTGATCTCTTGAAAAAAAACCACACTGCTCTGAGCCCTAAAGACAGAGCAAATTTGATCAACAGTATCTTCAATCTTGAACGGTAAGACTTCTAATTGGAAAAGGTATTTAATATGTGTTTCAAGTTTTTTTTCCAAGTTAGGGAAGATCAGATTTAGTTTCTAGAGACAGCTGCTTTAGAGAAAGTTTAATTCAGTCTTCAGTAGACTTGTTGGAGCTGTTCACTGATGCTCTAGATGTTATTTCCGTCTTCTTTGTAGCATCATCTAGTTGTTTGGATCACAGAGAGCCGCATGATAGTTTCCGTTTCTGGAAGACGCTGTTTTCTTTAGTGTCCAGTAATTGCCTGCTAACTGTTTTTGTGTACTGTAGTACTCCACTTAAAAAAAGCAAGCTATTTCCCTCTTAAATTTTTACTGGTGGTGTCTCATGTGTTTCACCACCACTATCAGAAGCAGGCGAGGCGAAACATATTGGATCATCTCTTTGGAAACTGCTACTCTATCTGAGTACCCTTATTTATGATAAATATTTTCTGACATCCTTGCCACACTTCCTTACCCATTTTCAATTTTTGTTAATTGGAGGTATGTTAGTGGCCTTTGTTGCTTCGTTGTAATCTTGCTGAAGTTAAAATATGAAAATTTCTACACGTAAATTGTTTCTTATGTCACCTCCTCTATTCACTTATCTCTCTGTTCATGTAATTGAAACCATCACTTCTTATTTGTTTCAGGGAATGCTTTTGTTTTGTAATCCATTTTAATGTTTGTGTTCATTGACCCACAGTCTAGGAAGAGAGTCTCTGGAAAAGGCCTTTGAGTTGATTGATTACCTCAACAAAGAGAACAGCACTGCACCACTTACTCAAGCTTTGTTTCAGCTGAGTCTTATATACAACCTTTTAGACAAAAAAGGTGAACAACAACTGGCAGCACGAGTCATGGTATGTCTTAGTTTTTCGTAAATGATAATTCTAAATAATTTGCTATAATGTTCTTTATAGTTACATTCTCTTTTTACATGTTTCCTGCTGAACATATTAATTAATTTCAGTAATGGATGGGGATTCTAGAGAGTTGCTAGTCTTGCCAGTTTTTTCTAATGGTCTCTTACCAAAATGCTACATTTTTTGGACCAGCTTTTCCTCCTCTCCTTCCCCTGTTCCCCATGTGCCCCAAAATGTTTTATAGGGAGTGTAGTGCAGTAGTGTCTGGGGCTATCTTAAAGTGCCCATACAGCTCAATTTAGTACAAATATGTAATGAAAAAGATTCCATGTACTTTTCTTGTACAGAAAAGTTTTTTTCAAAAGTTAGAGTGGCTAGAGATCATAGATCTAATTGCTTTTTAGAGAGACAACAGAAAAAAAACAGAACTGTTTTCTGTAGAAATAGAAACACAAGGATGGTTGTCATTGTCCTGTTCCAGTTGTATAATAGAGTAATACAGTGTGGCTAGTCTAAATCTACAGATTTCGCAGTGAAATCAGTATTGTAGGTTCAACTCTTGGTAAGTATATGTCTTTCATTTCTCTGTTTACCTTCTTATTATGGAATTTCTTCTCCATATTCATCTACTGGTTTAAAATGACCTTTGCTGCTTTGCAGTGTAAACAGTAAAGGGATTTAATCTATAAGAAAATTATTAAATGATGAGATAAAATAGCAGACTTTTTTCTTTATGCTAGGAAGGGGTAATTAGTGAGTGCTTAAGGAAACATAAGGGGAAAAAACCAGTATTTTAATTTGCCCAAAGTTGTTACATATCTGCTATAAACAGTCCAAGCTCTGCTTTGCAATGCAGTCTGTGCAGTTTTATTTAAGTTCAAAATTTTCAGCTGAGATGTGGTAGCTGATCAGGCATCCAGTTGTGGTTTTGGCAAGCTACAAACAGAACTACAAAACTGAAGGGTGTTCCGACTATAGACATAGAAAAGTTGTTTCTTTGTGCTAAATGAAGTTATATTTACTGTGACTTGGTGAAGTTAAAAGCAGTTAAACATACAAAAGATGTAGTACTTTGTGATTGTAAGCTGATTACAATCAAGTCTGAGCCAGGGCTCAAAGATGAGTCTTCAGTTTCCACGTGCAGTTTAAGATGTTACCTGGCCCATCTGTCACATTTATGTGATATATGATACTTACAGTTAAGAAATAGCTTGTGTAAGTTGGAATAAACAGATGAAAAACTACTGTTTAGCTTCCATTGTTCAAAAGCTCAACCTTTTATTTTTTTCTTACTTTAAAATAATTTTCTGTATAGAAAATCCTCTTGGAAGAGTTTAGCTATTGCTAGTAACTTTTTCCTCCTTTAGCATAGGATAGAGCACTTGCTTGGAGAGAAAATGGATCAACAGCACTGGACAGATGATGGGACCCTGTCTGAACGAGAGCTCCGGTCAACACTGCTGGCTTTTGCCTGCTCCCATGATATAAGAAACTGTAGAAAAACTGCTGCTGAGATGTTTGAGACATGGATGAAGTCTGACGGAACAAAAAGGTACCACAAAAACTGAGCTTCTATTTCTTGTACCCATCTGCTTTCCTGTTATGTTGCCACCATTGTACTTGGGAAAAGCACCCCAACAGCAAACAGAACAGTCAAAAAAAAAAACCCACCACACCACCACCACCACCGACTTAGTATTGATAAAGAATGTGATTCTGTCTTTAACTGTTCCATGTGTAGAAGTAATTGCCATTTCACAATGAGAGAGTGTCTGTGCTAGACTTTATCTCCAGTCTCATTTAGTTTAACTGCAAAACCAACCATAATTTTTTTTTATCTGCATTTCCTGAGCTGCATGCTGAAAGAAGATAGTGGCAAAGCCAAAGCACACATTTTTATCATGTAGAATTCCTTCTGCTGTGAATTCATGTGCATTTTGAGCTGTAGAAAATGCTCAATTTTGTGTACAATTTACTTTGTTTTCATGTGAGTAAATTATTTGCCTTTTCCTAGTGACTGAAAGTATTAGATTGGTGTGAATTCAGTAATGCCAAATCTTAACAATTGCTACAGAATCAAATTGCTCCAAAGAGAGGCATCTCCTTCAAGCTAATATTTTAATTTTGCGACTTCTTTCTTCTATCCTCAGGTGACGATTTTTGTACCCCTGTGTTTATTTGTTTTGTTGGTTTTGTTTTTCCCTGTAGTCTGCCTGGTGATGTTATGAAAGCCATATTTGCAGTTGGAGCCAAGTCTGATAATGGCTGGGAATTCCTCCTGAAGATGTACTTCTCTTCAGTTTCTGAAGCAGAGAAAAGCAAAATGATTGAAGCCTTGGCCAGCACAGAAGATGCCAGAAAGCTGATCTGGTATGAAGAGCCAAAAAGTTGTATGCTGTGTAAATTACAAGTGATAAAATCTTTTTGGAAAAGTGCATTTCCTTTTTTCTATTGTTGAAAAAAATTGTGATTGCTAAAGAAAATCCATCCAGATGTTTTGCACAGGATTCCATACACACAAATAACCAGATATTTTTCACTTAAAAATAACATATGTAACAGAGCAGCACAAAAAACCAAATTCTGATATGCATAAAGAGAAAAGAATTGAACTTACAGGCTTTGCGCTACTGGTAACAGAAAATTTCAGGCTTTGCAATGCAGGTAGCAAAATTTAAGGCTTTTCTATAGAACCTTAAAGGACTGATCTGTCTTTATAATCAAAATAATAACTAGTTGAAGTATATTTTTTGTTTGGGTTTTTTTCCTGTGCTTTTTTTCCATTTCTTTCTTTGGGTGGAAATTTGACTTTACATTACGTTCCTTTCTATAGAGTAAAATCTTAATACTGCATGGAGAACATAAATGTGTCCTGCTAATTTAGTCTTCAGCTTCCCTCTCTTACATCTTCAATGTACTGTTTTTCTTTTACAAGTTATTAGAATTTACTTCATCTTTTCCAATACCAGTGAAAATTCAGGTATTTGCATTAGAGCTAAGGTCATTCTGACTTCTGGAAATTAAAGGTAAGTAAATACAGTTGTAATAAAATGTAACATTGATTTCTTCCAGGTGGCAGAATTTGCTTGCTTGATTTATTATATAATCTTTTCCATTTACTTGAGAACTTTCAGGAAACCCATGTGAACATATGAATGATGTTTTCTTCCTGTCTCTGTGCATATGCTTTGTCTCCTAGGCTAATGCAGAACAGTCTTGAAGGAGAAATCATCAGGTCACAGGAACTTTCACATATCATAGCAACCATTAGCCAGAATTTGCCTGGATATTTACTAGCTTGGGACTTCGTCAAAGAAAACTGGGAAAAGCTTACACGAAAGTAAGGCTTTTAATGCAGCTGAAACTTTTAAACCCACAGTGGCAAAAGCACCTGTTTCTTTGTTTCAAACAAGACAATAAATATGAGCGTTCATATAACAAGATTTGTATTAAAATTCTAGATCATGTTTTAAAATTAGAGTTTAGAAATGTAACTTGCTACATAAAATTTGAACTCTCAACAGTTGTTCTAGAGCTTTACAGTTAATCTTAATTTCTCTTAAAAGGTTGCTGTCTCTAAGATGATTGGTTCAGTTGAAAGATATTTGTGGGAATCAAATGGATTCAAAAGGACATCCAGGGAAATAATTCAGCATTTATATTTTCTGAATTGTCACAGCACTCCCAAAACCAAGTAACATAAATATCCCACTTGCTTCAGAAATATGTTGTCTTTCACTGTCCTTGAAGGGTGCCCAGCAGGAAAGCTGGCTCCCCAAGTCTTCAAAAAGCCAGCAGTACTAGAAACCTCTGTTTCTAAATCTCAGCTTTGATTTTAAAGTTTCATGCTGCTTGAAAAGTTTATCCTCTATGAAAACTTCTGCTCTAGCAAGTTCTTTATAAACAGTATTACAGAATTACCTCACTTGAAAGAAAACTTAGTTGCAAGTTCAATTCTGGTGGAGCTTTAGAACACATATGTACCACAAATACAGATTTTTATATTCACTGTGTGGTATCCTCAGTACTTTACTATTTGGTCTGTGATAGAAGTTTGAAAATTTTCCATGGTTTTTGCTCTGATGTTACATTTTAGAGAGAATAGGGAGCTAGAGGCTTGGATTTCTAAGAACATATATTTGTTTTGAAAAATAGGATATGTAATTGTAATGTAAGGTATTGCATTTACGTGCTTTTAATATTTTCAAACTACTAAACAAAAAAGTAGAAATAGTAGAAAAGAATGCATATGTATACCAAAACTGCATCTTAAAGTGTCTCCTAGCTGAAAATGTTTGTCTTACAGGTTTCACCTAGGCTCATATACTATCCAGAATATTATTACCTGGTCAACTTCTCAGTTTGCAACGAAGGCTCATCTGCTTGAGGTTGGTGGCATAATCTACCAGAAAGGGGTATTTTCTAGTGCCACTGCTGTTTTCATTTAGTTAAAGGATGAGGAAAAAACATGTTCACATGTTATTTATATCCTTGACACCTTGTTGAGAGTATGTATATCAGTTGCTTTCCCTATTTCACACATGGTAAATATATGCATGGACACTGGGACATTATATCCCGAGACTGTGACGGAGTTGCATTACAGAGTTGAACACAGTTATTGGTTTATGCTATTGTGTTTTCATGTACACTGGAACACACTGTCTCACAAAGTACTGACTTGATCTATATGTAATTTTGGTCTAGATTTTGTAAACAAGATGTACTTTCTGTGTCTCTGAAATGTGATACTGTGCCATAAAAATTACTTTTTGCTGTTTTTTCCTGTCATCAATCCCAAAGAGTTACTGTGGAAGTTGAGTATCAGTTAAGAGTTGTTTAATAGCTTTCAGAAAGCTCTGTTGTCTTCCCTAACAAGGATCAAGAATGGTTTACAGTTTAGTCTAATGTTTTCATTCAGATAATTTGGTAGAGATTGGTGTTAATGGCTTGATCTATAATATTTTAAGTGTTATCATTGACAGTTACAATGATGATTGGGTGTGGGGGTGTTCCAGAATGCTGAAGAGTGTTGCTTGCAGCAACCAGTTCCTTGTCACAGAATATCACTCCTGTTCTCAAACTCGGCATACTCTCTGTTGGCTTTGTGGTGTGGTAAATGAATGTCGGTTTGTTGGTGAAATGACTTATTGAAACCAAATGAGTTATTGCTGCTGTATCTGTGAAAAATGCTTTCCTTGCATTTTGGGAACTCCTTTAAGAGGTTTTCTTACTGCATAGATACAAACAATTCTCAAAGATAGATTTCCTGCAACATGTATATAGCCTTTGCTGCTGAACCTATTTGGCTGATGTTAATTTTAATTAAGATTTTCTTTTTCTTTCTTTATTCTTGCTATGCAGGTCAAGTCATTTTTTGAGTCAAAATCAGAAGAGAGTTCTCAACTGCATTGTGTAAAAGAGGCAATTGACACAATTCAGCTCAATATCCAGTGGATGGAGAGAAACTTGGCAAAGCTACAAGATTTGCTGTAGTGCATATAATACTGTGCTGTGTCAGCCATTTAGGAGCTCTGTGAGCAGTTATTGTGTTTCATTTGCAAAAGCCAGGGTGAAACCAGGCATCACTGCAACATTGCACTATTAAGGAATCTAGATAGCTCAGGGCATGTCTCAGATAAATTTTTATTTTTCTTGAAGCATTTTGAGCAATATGTGAGTATTTACCCTGAAATTGTTTTCATCTATAGACCAAACATCTGCACAAATGATTAAATATAATTTTATATGTGAAACTCATGCCCTTTCCTTTGGAGTTGTGTTAAGTTTCTTGGCAAAGGGTTAATATTGAGAGTCAGATAAGAAGGAGTTACCGTGAACTGTTAGTTCTTTGCAGACTGCTCATTGAGCAGATTGTTTCTTAATGCAAAACTGTATGTGGTTTCCACACTTGTAGATACAGAAGCTGTTGTGAAACAGAATTATATTTCAGATATGTAAGTAGTAGTGAATGTTATAAAGTTCAAGAGGCGAAATAAATACAATTCCAATTCAATTTAAGTTTGGATTTTTTATTTTCGTGGTATTCTTTAGGAATTACACATTAGAAAAAACCCTTATGCTAATAGTATACCATTTGGTATATGAAAGTGGCTGGATGGTAATATGGAAAAGAAGAAACATAGCAAAACCAAGCATTTTAGAGATGGGATATCAGAAACAGTGGTGTGACTTTGGAACTTGTACTCTGAATTTATCAGATAGTTTTGAGAATCTCATCATTAATTATTGAACTTCACCTGATTTTGTGGTATTGGTCTCTGACCAGCTGCATGATTTGTATTTTTTCAGCTTAGCCCTAATGTGCAGCACTATAAAGATGCAATACCTGCAGTGAAATCTGTGTCTTTCAGAAGTGGTGAAAAAAGCCATTTTGGAATTACTATATATATATATATATATATGCACACAATACATGCAAGAGTAAACATGCTTTTTAATCTTTTCATTTCACTACCAGTGTATCCAGTGTATCTTATGTGGATTCATGCAAGCAGATTTAGAACTGTTAAATTATGGAATGAGAATTGCAATTAAGTATATTCTTGGAGTTTTTATACTGTCATGTGTTATTCCTTTGATTCCTCTTGTAATTTAAATCTTTCAAATTCTACAGAAATACTATTTCCATCTCTGAATATTTGTGTATATATGTGTGTGTGTATGTATATATACATATATAAATATGCCATCTTTTTCTTCGTAGTCACTTCTTAAATTAAATTAGAAGTCAATTGTAAACTTCCATTTTTCTATCTCTGCTGTCCCCTCACATGTATTTTATTTCATTCCTGGCCACAGTATTGAGTCTTAAAAAAACTTAAAATCAAAACTGTGGAAGAGGATCCCATCTTCCTCGTGATTTCTGCTCTGGAATTTTGAAAATTGTTGCTATTCTATTAAAACGCTCTAGTGACAACTATGAAGCAATAACATGGAGCTGAGTTTTAGACAGGAAAGGGTACCAAGAAAATCTGGAAAGTTGGGGAGGCTTTTTTCATTTTACTATTTGTTGCATATGCATATTTTTGTTATGTTTGTTGTAGAGGTTTTAAAATTGTTTTTCTTTTAGGGAGTCTCCAGCCCTGTTAATAAGTTGTACTGGAGTCAATTCTTCCTTCCATAAGAAATGCTTAAATATAATTCTCCTTTTTTGAGTGTACTGGGAACTCATGAAGACTGAAATGTCTAAGACTCGGTGCTAGGCAGACTGCCTTTGCTGGCAGAGCTCATGTTGGACATGGGCTTAGGGCAGGGTGAGGGTCAGGAAAAGGATGAGGTGTCAGTGCAAGACAGAGAGCAGCCCTCCACTGTTAGGAGGGCTGTGAAAAAGCCTCCAAGGGAAGGTGAGGACTGCCACTTCACCCCGAGAGCAAGAGAGAATTGGATGTCCTATTAGCTGGATTCTGGTTAGAGCCTAGTGTGAGTATGGCTAGTTAAGCGTAGCAGGACAAAAACTTGAACTGTTCAAGCTAATCCAGGTAATGCAGGATTATGGAATTCTTAGTATAACTAAGTAGTACTTAGCAAGTGAGACTACCACATGTAGGACACCAAGTATTAGGGGCTGTACAAAATGCAGACTAATAGGCTGAGGTGTAGTAAGCAAATGTTTCTTTAGATGCCTTAGGAATTCACTTAATGAGCCAGCATTAAGCTGGCAGTGCTAGAGGGATGACTACAGAATTTAAAGATATAGCAGGACTTCTGAAAAGGGATGCATCATTGGGGCAGAGTTGATTTGGGAGTGAAGGGCCATGTGACATACCAAGAGGTTTGTCATGCAGCAAACATGCAGCCAGAGGGATGTGGCTCCCACATTACCTTCAGTGTCTTTGTTGCTATTGGCACAATTGTCCAGCAGCATCCTTTCATAGGTGGTGCATCTCCTCAGCTCAGAGGCTGTGTAAGGACAGAGTGGCCACGCAGGGCTTGATCCTGCACTTGATACTGTCTTTTACCTCTCCTCAGCTCCAGATCTCCAAGTCCATTGCCAAACTTCTGTGGTGGCAGGAGGAGAAGGCTGCTCACATCAGCACCTGCAGCTGCAGAAAGTATTCCAGAGAGCAGAAGGTAGAGCCTGAGGGTACTGCTGGTGTGGGCACTTCTCCCCCATCACAGCAGCAGCAGGTATTTAACTTGCCATTTCTTTCCACTCAGCATCTTCAGCCTCTTTCCTACAATTTTCATCCAGCTCAGAGAACAAGTCCTGAGGGATGTGCTGCTTATCCTACTTGGTCCTGAGGATGAACTGTACCCACTGGAATGGAGTGTCTGGGGATAGAAGACAAAGGTCCATCCTGTTACTGTGGCTATCATGCTCACATTCAAAATGGGCATCAGATGCGCACCAGTTCAGCCATTATTATTGGACTAGGCCCGTACCCCTAGGTCTGTGCACGCTTGCCCAGAGCCATGGAGGAGAAACATCTATGTTTCATTACTTAATTTTCACTGTATCCCTTAATGGTGCAGTCCTGTCCATTTTCAAAGTCCATTTTGCTTCAGCTTTTGAACAAGTGCTGGCAGCAAGTGTTCCTGAAATTACAAAATCTCTTTTCAAATTTCAGCTTTGGCTGAACAACTCATATTTGTTCATGATTCATTTAAAAAAAAAACAAACACCTCAGGTTTTGTTTAAATCTCCATAGCAGATGGTGACAAGATCAAATCAGCCCCATGATAATGAACTCAAGAACAAAAAATGAAAATCACAGACCACAAAAATCACAAAATGAAAAATCACATAAATCACAAAATGTCTGCAGCCATCACATCATTCTTCTGACCTCTCCAAGTTAGGAGCAGCCTCTGTGAGAAGTCCAGCTATGAATTATCCAGCCCTATGGTGAAGGCTCACACCAGAGCTTCTGGGGAGGCTTTCCCCCTTGGTTTAAAAGCTGTAATATTTTTTAAAGCCTGTGGAAATAAACTGCGTTTATTCATGTAGTATCACAGCACATCTTGCTGCACGTGCTGTTAACAATGTGCAGCAGGCATAGGGACTTCATGCAGTGGACAAACCCACAACAGTGGTGGCACTTCTGCCAGGATGTCAGCAGACTCCCCATTATTGGCACAATTGTCCAGCAGCATCCTTTCATAGGTGGTGCATCTCCTCAGCTCAGAGGCTGTGTAAGGACAGAGTGGCCACGCAGGGCTTGATCCTGCACTTGATACTGTCTTTTACCTCTCCTCAGCTCCAGATCTCCAAGTCCATTGCCAAACTTCTGTGGTGGCAGGAGGAGAAGGCTGCTCACATCAGCACCTGCAGCTGCAGAAAGTATTCCAGAGAGCAGAAGGTAGAGCCTGAGGGTACTGCTGGTGTGGGCACTTCTCCCCCATCACAGCAGCAGCAGGTATTTAACTTGCCATTTCTTTCCACTCAGCATCTTCAGCCTCTTTCCTACAATTTTCATCCAGCTCAGAGAACAAGTCCTGAGGGATGTGCTGCTTATCCTACTTGGTCCTGAGGATGAACTGTACCCACTGGAATGGAGTGTCTGGGGATAGAAGACAAAGGTCCATCCTGTTACTGTGGCTATCATGCTCACATTCAAAATGGGCATCAGATGCGCACCAGTTCAGCCATTATTATTGGACTAGGCCCGTACCCCTAGGTCTGTGCACGCTTGCCCAGAGCCATGGAGGAGAAACATCTATGTTTCATTACTTAATTTTCACTGTATCCCTTAATGGTGCAGTCCTGTCCATTTTCAAAGTCCATTTTGCTTCAGCTTTTGAACAAGTGCTGGCAGCAAGTGTTTCTGAAATTACAAAATCTCTTTTCAAATTTCAGCTTTGGCTGAACAACTCATATTTGTTCATGATTCATTCAAAAAAAAACCAACAAACACCTCAGGTTTTGTTTAAATCTCCATAGCAGATGGTGACAAGATCAAATCAGCCCCATGATAATGAACTCAAGAACAAAAAATGAAAATCACAGACCACAAAAATCACAAAATGAAAAATCACATAAATCACAAAATGTCTGCAGCCATCACATCATTCTTCTGACCTCTCCAAGTTAGGAGCAGCCTCTGTGAGAAGTCCAGCTATGAATTATCCAGCCCTATGGTGAAGGCTCACACCAGAGCTTCTGGGGAGGCTTTCCCCCTTGGTTTAAAAGCTGTAATATTTTTTAAAGCCTGTGGAAATAAACTGCGTTTATTCATGTAGTATCACAGCACATCTTGCTGCACGTGCTGTTAACAATGTGCAGCAGGCATAGGGACTTCATGCAGTGGACAAACCCACAACAGTGGTGGCACTTCTGCCAGGATGTCAGCAGACTCCCCATTCCGACTTCTCATACTGAGTATTGACAGCATTTCTCATAATTTCCTGGTTAGTTGCTGCCTCTTCATCTGTATAGCAGTGGGAAGGTGCAGGCTGGGGCTGGGTGTGTACAGCTCTCTTGTGCCCTCCCAGGCATCATCCACTCCCGCGTCCATGCAAGTCCATAACTGTCACACCTCGGCATGGCTTCTCCTCCAGGCACAGTTCTGAAAACTCAGGCATGTAGTTTTTCCCCTACCCATATGAAACACCCTATACTATCACCTATATTGTATGCAGTGGGAATCTGAAAGTATTTTTTACAGAGGGAGAGGCTGAGAGTTTCAGACCAAAAAGAAATTTTGTGTCCTCTTCCTACGGGGGTGGAAAAAAGGAGGGGGGGGGGGGGGGGAGAATTTCCAAACTGGGGGAACTATCAAAACAAATCAAAAACCTGCAGTGCTGACCACAGCAACTTTCAGTGTGCAAAGGTGACACGTTCCGGCCTCCTTAGATCACACGTGGCCATGGGATGTGGCCATCAACAACAAAGACCCTTAAAAACCTGCATAGGTGAAACCTGTGAAATTGTGCCACATGAGGTTCAGGCTTCCCTTGGTGCAAACACACTCTCCAGGGAAAACCTTTATCCTCTTTTTTATTCTCCTTTTGTATTTTTTTGTCTTTTTTTCTCCTTTTTTTTCCTTCTCTTTTTTCTCTTTTTTCTCTCTCCTTTTTCTTCTTTTCCTCTACTTTTTCCTCTTTTTCTCCTTTTCTTTTTGCAAAAGCCAAAGGCCTAGAGCTCATGCCCACTTCACCTGAAATACCACTGCTGGCACAGCATGAAGAGTATTTCTGCCTTAAAAGCCAAAGAACTACAGCAACAAACTGAAGTAAATATTTTTATTTCTTTTTTTCCCCGTAACCAGGGCAGGGGAAGGGGATTACCAGATTTACTGAGTTCAAAGAAACAAAAACCCAGCCTCATCTCACACTCAAGTCAAACTGCAGCCCGAAGGTGGTCAGCTTGGAGCCTAAGGCATGCTAGGGAGGGTTTGATTTGCTGCAGTTCAGGCTGCAGTGGACTGCAACTCTCTCCTTCTGGGGCAGTGCCTGCTGATTCAAAGGTAGCCTTAGTGCCAAAGGCCCACTCTGTCCTGCCCACACTCCTTCTCCACATTTGCTCAATGACTGATGGTGACTTAGTTGCTGTAGAAATATGGCGGATTTTCACAGATAGCCATGTGTGCAGTCCCATTCATTCTCCTGTGGGAGCCAAGACCTGCCTGAGCTGGGATTTGCAAAATGCAGCTGTGAGCAGGCAGGTCAGGCCCAAAGGAAAAGGGTCCCTCCAAAGGGCCAGAGCTTCCCACATAGAGAGGATGGCAAGTGCAGTGTAATAAGGGAATGTAGGTCCTCGGGGCTTCCAGGTCTTGGGGACAGCAGCTGGACATGCAGTGTCTTAGGCTGCTGACATCTGATCCTTCTGTGTGTGTGCTGTACAGCACACCAGGGAACTTGAAACTGGACTCTGGATATCTGGGCAGGAACCTTCCATCTCATTGGTCCTCCCTGAACTTCATCAAAGGAAAGCTGAGAAAACTGGAATTTGGTAATTGAAGGGAGGAACTTGATGGCAGTAACTGAAATGGCAGTCCAATACACAGCCTCTGCTGTACCTCTCGAAATAGGGGTAAGGTGTTCAGCAGTCCAATGGAAACAACTAAATAAACAGGCTCAACTCTGGCTTCTTGAAGGACAATGACTTTTAATTAGAATTCTTCATAGTTAGTTTCTAAACAACACCAAAATAGCTTAGGCCTTGAGACTTTTTTTTTCTTGAGGCCTCGAGTTACATTTGTTTAGTTGATTTTTCTGTCTCAAGCAAAGCAAATGAAAACAATTTCACAAACTGTTTCTACAAATCAGAATGTGTGTTGCTTTTAATTGTTGCTGCAAATTCTGCAGGATTTTTGGATGTCAAGTAAAATCTTGTATCATTGTCACAGTACTGGCAGAAGTTGCCTGCCCCTGTGGATGCCCCATTCCTGTTACCATTTGAGGCCAGCTTGGATGGGACTCTGAGCAACCTGGTGTAGTGGAAAGCATCCATGTGCATGGCTGTGGTTGGAAACTAGTCGATCCTTAAGGTACTTTCCAATCCAGACCCTTCTGGGGCTCTGTGGCTCTACGTTGCCCTTCCCCCCTGCGTCCAGAGGCCAGCACCATGCCCAGAACATAGAACCAGTCCCTCTGTGACATCAGCTCTGGGGTCAAGGGCAGTGTGGCACTGCAAATTCTGTGGGCACTACGTTGGCAGCTGCACTGGAGGTGACAAGCCCTCTCTCCTTGCAGCTGACTTGTGTCTCTGACCACAATGATTTTGCTGAGCATCCTCATCCTACTGGCTCTGTGCGGGCCTGCACATGGCATCTGTGGGTAAGTAGCCCCAGGCTAGACCTGAGGGGACCCAGGCAAAGGCTTAGGGTGTTCCCTGAGGATGCCCGCTTGCTACCTGTGGCCATGCCAGTTTCCAAAACCCTGGGCACAAGCCTCAGTTTATCACCAGCACCCAGGCTGCGGGCACCACTTGTCCACGGGGTTCAAGCAGAAATGAGCCAACATATGCATGCCCCAGGCAGTTCCCTGGCCCTGCTGGCTTTGCAACCAAGGCCTTGTGGAAGCCTTCTCACAGGACAGTAATGACTTCCTGCTTACAGACAGACCTGTGGGCTCCGGCCACAGGGTACTACCGTCGGCTCAACACGTGTTGTGGGCGGCACAGATGTCATGCCAGGGACTGGGGCCTGGGCAGGAATTGCCAGCGTCCGTTGCTACTGGAACCCACCAGTATCTGTGCATGTCTGTGGAGGCACCCTCGTCAGCTCACAGTGGCTCCTCACAGCTGCCCACTGCTTTATCAACATCACCAAGTAAGGAGGATGAGGGTACAGGGATATCCCCACACCAATGCATGCTATTCCCATCCCATTTCCTTGCAGTGTGCCTAGTGCCAGGAAGCCAGGGCCCAGGCCCAGCTGCAGGGCCCAGCTGAGGACTGCTCAGGCAGAAGAGTGGGCTCATGCCACTCCAGCTTATCTTGAGTCTGCTTTCGCCCTCTGTAGTCCTGTTTTCCTCTCTGCCTCAGGAAGCAGAAGGCAGGGAAGTGCTGGGCTGTCACAGCACATGATACTACTCCCCCTCACGCCTCTCTCCATTTGCCTTCCAGTCCCCTCAGCGAGTGGGCCATTGTGCTTGGGGCCACCTCACTGGGCCAGTCAGGCCCTGATGTGGAAGTGCGCCGGATTAAGCGGCTGATCCTTCACGAAAAATATACTCCTAATCTTGAGCATCACGATGTTGCCATGGTGGAATTGGACCAGCCAGTCCGGTGCAGGTCCTCCATTCAGACCGCCTGCCTGCCTGGTCCTTCCGTGAAAGTGTCAGAGCTGAAAAATTGCTATGTTGCTGGCTGGGGTGACAGAATTGTAAAAGGTGAGTTCCCATAAAGGACCTGTGCCCAGAGGGAAGGCTGGCACACCAGGGAGGGATGGCTGGGGCTTCCTGACAGCAGAGAGGCCAAAATGAGAGTTGGGCTGTGGGACATATGCCTCTGGAGGGATGGGACTGACCTGCTGCCAACGCCAGACAGCAGTGACACAGCACTGCAACAGCTCTCTAGAGGCAGAGCCAAGCCCTAGGGAAGGACTTTAATGCACAGGCCAGGAGAATGGGCAAGGAGCTGCTGGGAACTCATTCCTTTCTCTGCTCACAGCATCAGGTAGAGATGTCCTCCAGCAGGCCAAGGTCCAAGTCGTGGATAACCAGCTCTGCAACAGTAGTGAGTGGCTGCAAGGCTACATCTACGACTTCAACGTGTGTGCTGGGCAGGGCGGTGTTGGCACCTGCCAGGTAGGAGCATGCTATGAGTCCCCCAGCAGCGTGGGTAGCCTCATCACACCACCCAAGCACAGCCCAGCGCCTGCTTTGCCTGGCCAGTTGCTCTCCCAGCCCCAGCTCTGCACCATTGCTGGAGCTTCCACTCCCTTTCCCACCCATGGGTCCTTGCTCAGTGAGGTCCAGATGCCAACCCTGAAGCATCCAAGCACAGGGTAGACAGAGAGCCCCCCTTTACAGGCCCCCATCCTACTCCCAAGGGTGTCAAGGTTGTGCAGGTCCCAGCACTTGAGTAGAGCCTTGCTCTGCCAGGAATCCAGTTCTAGCAGGAGCTGGCAGAGTAAAGGAGCCAGCTCTAACTGCTTACAGAGGCACCCAAAAGCACCTTAATCCTCTCTGCTTTTCTTCAGGGTGACAGTGGGGGACCTCTTGTCTGCCAAGATAAGCGTGCTGGCTTCTTCTGGCAAATTGGTGTGACCAGCTGGGGAGTAGGCTGTGCCAGACCTAAACGGCCTGCAGTCTCCAGTTCCACTCAATACTACTACAACTGGATCTGGAGCACAATGGGAAGGAAGCCAGCACCAGCAACTATGCCACCACCACCACCAGCGCCAACCTACACGGCAGCCCCCCCGCCAACAATAACTCCGAGACCAATGCAACCCTGTCCATTTCCACGTGAAAAGCTGCTGCAATTCTTTAATCTGCTGAAGGATATCTTGCGGTACCTAAAGGAAAAACTGTTCTGAACTGCAGAATGGACCACCTGCAGTTCAGTCTATAGTGACCCTTTCCTTCAGAGTTATATTAATTTGAATTTCATTAAACTGAATTAAATTTTAAATTGTAAGAAAAAAAAATAGACCTGTATTTTCTGCTCTGAGAATACTCTCCATCCAAATTTAATAAAATCCTACTGGCTTGATCACTGCCCAAGCAGCCCTTAACTCAGGGAACTCTTCATCCTCATCTAGGAAGAATTTGGCTTCACACTCCCTTACCTGTACACACTCCCTTACCTGCCTTCCCTACAGATATTAATATATATACAGTGAAAAAGTAGCATCTGGCGCCTTAAGTCTGCAACAAAAACAAGTGCCTTTGTCTACGTGGACTTCAGCAAAGCCTCTGACACCATCTCCCACAGCATTTTCCTGGAAAAGGTGGCAGCCCACAACTTGGACAGGAGCACTCTTTGCTGGGTTCAGAACTGGCTGGATGGCCAGGCCCAGAGAATGGAGGTGAATGGTGCTGCATCCAGATGGGGGCTGATCACTAGTGGAGCCCCCCAGGGATCAGTTCTGGGGCCAGTCCTGCTGAATACCTTCAATAATAGTCTGGATGAGGGGATTGAGTCCCCCATTAGCAAATTTGAAATGACACCAAATTAGGTGCAATTATTGACCTCTTAGAGGGTAGGAGGGCTCTGCAGAGGGACCTGCATAGGCTGGATAGATGGGCCAAGTCCTACAATATGAGGTTGAACAAGTCCAAGTCCCAGGTCCTAGACTTGAGTCACAACAACCCCCTGCAGCACCTCAGGCTGGGGTAGAGTGGCTGGACAGTGCCCAGGCGGAAAGGGACCTGGGGGTGCTGGTCAACAGGTGATGGAACATGAGCCAGGCGGCTGATCCTTCACGAAAAATATACTCCTAATCTTGAGCATCACGATGTTGCCATGGTGGAATTGGACCAGCCAGTCCGGTGCAGGTCCTCCATTCAGACCGCCTGCCTGCCTGGTCCTTCCGTGAAAGTGTCAGAGCTGAAAAATTGCTATGTTGCTGGCTGGGGTGACAGAATTGTAAAAGGTGAGTTCCCATAAAGGACCTGTGCCCAGAGGGAAGGCTGGCACACCAGGGAGGGATGGCTGGGGCTTCCTGACAGCAGAGAGGCCAAAATGAGAGTTGGGCTGTGGGACATATGCCTCTGGAGGGATGGGACTGACCTGCTGCCAACGCCAGACAGCAGTGACACAGCACTGCAACAGCTCTCTAGAGGCAGAGCCAAGCCCTAGGGAAGGACTTTAATGCACAGGCCAGGAGAATGGGCAAGGAGCTGCTGGGAACTCATTCCTTTCTCTGCTCACAGCATCAGGTAGAGATGTCCTCCAGCAGGCCAAGGTCCAAGTCGTGGATAACCAGCTCTGCAACAGTAGTGAGTGGCTGCAAGGCTACATCTACGACTTCAACGTGTGTGCTGGGCAGGGCGGTGTTGGCACCTGCCAGGTAGGAGCATGCTATGAGTCCCCCAGCAGCGTGGGTAGCCTCATCACACCACCCAAGCACAGCCCAGCGCCTGCTTTGCCTGGCCAGTTGCTCTCCCAGCCCCAGCTCTGCACCATTGCTGGAGCTTCCACTCCCTTTCCCACCCATGGGTCCTTGCTCAGTGAGGTCCAGATGCCAACCCTGAAGCATCCAAGCACAGGGTAGACAGAGAGCCCCCCTTTACAGGCCCCCATCCTACTCCCAAGGGTGTCAAGGTTGTGCAGGTCCCAGCACTTGAGTAGAGCCTTGCTCTGCCAGGAATCCAGTTCTAGCAGGAGCTGGCAGAGTAAAGGAGCCAGCTCTAACTGCTTACAGAGGCACCCAAAAGCACCTTAATCCTCTCTGCTTTTCTTCAGGGTGACAGTGGGGGACCTCTTGTCTGCCAAGATAAGCGTGCTGGCTTCTTCTGGCAAATTGGTGTGACCAGCTGGGGAGTAGGCTGTGCCAGACCTAAACGGCCTGCAGTCTCCAGTTCCACTCAATACTACTACAACTGGATCTGGAGCACAATGGGAAGGAAGCCAGCACCAGCAACTATGCCACCACCACCACCAGCGCCAACCTACACGGCAGCCCCCCCGCCAACAATAACTCCGAGACCAATGCAACCCTGTCCATTTCCACGTGAAAAGCTGCTGCAATTCTTTAATCTGCTGAAGGATATCTTGCGGTACCTAAAGGAAAAACTGTTCTGAACTGCAGAATGGACCACCTGCAGTTCAGTCTATAGTGACCCTTTCCTTCAGAGTTATATTAATTTGAATTTCATTAAACTGAATTAAATTTTAAATTGTAAGAAAAAAAAATAGACCTGTATTTTCTGCTCTGAGAATACTCTCCATCCAAATTTAATAAAATCCTACTGGCTTGATCACTGCCCAAGCAGCCCTTAACTCAGGGAACTCTTCATCCTCATCTAGGAAGAATTTGGCTTCACACTCCCTTACCTGTACACACTCCCTTACCTGCCTTCCCTACAGATATTAATATATATACAGTGAAAAAGTAGCATCTGGCGCCTTAAGTCTGCAACAAAAACAAGTGCCTTTGTCTACGTGGACTTCAGCAAAGCCTCTGACACCATCTCCCACAGCATTTTCCTGGAAAAGGTGGCAGCCCACAACTTGGACAGGAGCACTCTTTGCTGGGTTCAGAACTGGCTGGATGGCCAGGCCCAGAGAATGGAGGTGAATGGTGCTGCATCCAGATGGGGGCTGATCACTAGTGGAGCCCCCCAGGGATCAGTTCTGGGGCCAGTCCTGCTGAATACCTTCAATAATAGTCTGGATGAGGGGATTGAGTCCCCCATTAGCAAATTTGAAATGACACCAAATTAGGTGCAATTATTGACCTCTTAGAGGGTAGGAGGGCTCTGCAGAGGGACCTGCATAGGCTGGATAGATGGGCCAAGTCCTACAATATGAGGTTGAATAAGTCCAAGTCCCAGGTCCTAGACTTGAGTCACAACAACCCCCTGCAGCACCTCAGGCTGGGGTAGAGTGGCTGGACAGTGCCCAGGCGGAAAGGGACCTGGGGGTGCTGGTCAACAGGTGATGGAACATGAGCCAGCAGTGTGCCCAGGGGGCCAAGAAGGCCAATGGCATCCCGGCCTGGATCAGGAATAGTGTGGCCAGCAGGAGCAGGGTCATCCTTCCCCTGTACTCAGCACTGGTGAGGCCACACCTTGAGTGCTGTGTCATACTGGGCCCCTCAGTTTGGGAAGGACGTTGAGATGCTCACACATGTCCAGAGGAGCTGGTGAATGGTCTGAGGCACAGGTCCTATGAGGAGCAGCTGAGGGAGCTGGGGTTGTTTAGACTGGACAAGGCTCAGGGGTGACCTGGTCAACCTCTGTAACTCCCTGAAAGGAGGGTACAGCCACGTGGGGGTCGGTCTCTTCTCCCAGCAACCAGCAACCGAAGAGAACAAAGTCTTAAGCTGTACCAGGAAGGTTTAGGCTGGACATTAGGAAAAATTCCTCAGAGAAAAGGTGATTTTGGGCATCGGAATAGGTTTCCCAGGGAGATGGTAGAGTCACTGTCCCTGGAGGTGTTTAAGGAAAGACTGGACGTAGCTCTTAGTGCTGTGGTCTGGTTGACAAGGTGGTGTTTGGTCACAGGTTGGACTCAATGATCTCAGAGTTTTTTCCCAACCAAAATGATTCTGTGATTCTGTGATTGGCGTTTAAGGCAATTGTGCTCTTTAAATCTCCTACAATATTTTATACAGCTCTGGTCATCAAGGGTGCACAGGTTCTCAGAGCCCCTGAGAGCTGTCAGCAGGGAGCAAAACCTGCATCTAGACTTCACTAGAGACCACCTGCACAGGTGATGCTTGACCAGCATACCCAGCTGATGTGCACATTGCCTGATACTGGATTTTTGTCCACGGTGTTTACTTTGTACGAAGAGAACCTCCCCCTTTAAAAAGTGCATTCAATTAATGATTTTTCTGATTCATTTTCTGATTCAAGAGTGAACTTGAAACAAAAAAAGACAAAAAAAGACAAAAAAAGACAAAAAAAGACAAAAAAAGACAAAAAAAGGGGAAAATGCTGCCTCCAGCCCTGAGATTTAATTAAAAATCCAGAATCTCAAAGATATTGAACCACTTAATTCCCAATATCTTTTATCACAGACAGGTGATAAACACCTACATGTTTTCAGCTGGCAGAGACCATCTTCCCAGGCTCTCAGAAAAGTCACAGCCTGTCAAGCATATCTGTAAGATCTGGAGGGCCGAGTCTCTTCAGAGTGGTAGTGAGAAGGGCATTAGGACTTGAGGAGTGAGGGAGGGCACCCTTCTCCAAGGGTTTGGGCATTTCTTCATCTCCTCCTTTGCACAGCAAGGGACCAAGGTTTCTCCATTTTGTTGCAGTGTGTGAGATTCTTTGGTAGTGCCAGTGATGGGGAGCAGCTTCTCAGGACTCCCTGAATTGCCATGGAGAACAGACAGAGGCATGGGGACTGCCATGAGGCAGAGTGGAGCTGCCCCATTTGCCATGATGAGCAAGAGGGTGTCGCTTATGTGATACCCTGTGGCCATGAGTTCTGCATGGGCTGCATCCTGCGTTGGGCAGAGAAGAAACCAGAGTGCCCACTCTGCAGAAGATTGATAGAGTCTGTCAGGTTTTCTCTGCAGGAACAAAAATACCTAGAGTGTGTCATCACACCCCAGGGAGAATCACCAGAGACCAGCAGCCAGGCTGGATGCAGGGCTGGATCCAGACAGAAGGAGCTCTTGGCCTCTTGGATGGAAACAGGTGTCAGTGCCTTGCAGTCGTTCCTCAATCTTCTTTGCAAGGGACACTCTCCCCAGCTAAGCAGGAGCCTGCAGCATCCTCATGGTGGCTGGCAGTGAGAGCAGTCCTGTATGCCCTATGCCTCTGTGGTCCAGATGGGTGTAGCAGAGCATCTTGTCCCAGAAAAGCTTATCTGCTGCTTTCAGCTGGTGGAATAACAGAGTACCTTGTCCCAGAACTTACCTGTTTTGTGCTAGTTGGTGAAAAAATGCAAACATGACAAGCTGTCTTGTAGTGAGTTATTTTTGCACCATGAGAGTAAATGATGATAACAAACATCTTGCTCTGGAAGTGACATCTGAAAAGATAAATTGGAATTTCTGACTGATAGACACCTCACCTTACAAACTATAAAAGCTACACCAAATTTTCACAAAGCAGGAAATCTTCTGCACATTCCTTAGAAATGTGTGGGATTTTCCCCCAAAGCAGGGACAGCTGATATGTCGTTACTCCTCTGAGGTGAGTGAAAGGATTTAGTGTACACTATCACAATTTCAGTGGTAAATTACATCTGACTCCTAATTGATACTATTTCTTTTGCTAGCTTTAATATGGGTACAATAATATTGTGTACTGTTTTATCTACCAGATGAGCTTTCTGGTTTATACCATGTAGTAAGTAACTCAGATTAAGGCCTTGTTTTGGTTATCTGGTCAATAAATAGCTCATTTTATAAATGGGCCTGATCTGCCATGCTTAGTTTGCAGGACAGAGTGGTTTTAGGTGTGGGTGACCTAAATTAAGCTGTTGCCAAAAATCCGAGCTTAAGGCAGGGCTTGCCTGAAGCTCCCGCTTGATCCGTGACCATGGGGAGGTCATGGTCCAGATGCTGCAGCCTCTCCTGGAGGAATACACAGAACAGCTGGTTGATGCCACTGTCAATTTCATTGTGGGCCAATGCAGTGAGGAGGCCCAGAGGCTGCTGCACTCCCATGCTGCTGGGAAGGAGGACAACAGCCCTGAGGCCAGTTCCTGCTCCACCAGCTCCCAGGGAGGGACTCCCAGCTGGCATCCAAGCCCTGCCAGCAGCCCTGCAGGCTCTGACATGGAGGACCAACCCAGCACATCAGAAGCTGCCCTCTGTGCCCTCCGCATGCTCCAGCCATCTGTGCAGATTGGTACAGAGCAGGTGCAGCCCCAGAAACAGCAGGGGGAGGTGGTGGTGATGAGTTTCTCTACCCAGGGTATTGCCTAATGTAAAAAAAGAAATGTCTTGCAACAGTCTTAAAATAGTCAAAAAATCCCAAATCTTCATTGGAAGCTTCCAGGCGCCCCCACGGTTATGGGCACACCTGGCACCAGATTTCTACAATTTTTGTAAGTTTAACAAATTAGCATATCTAACAAATATTGTCCAATTAGAAAAGCAGTTGTTTAGATAATTTCCCCCTGGGTTCTGCCCCACTGGAGTTGTTCCAGGGGCTTCCTTGTTATGTCTTCCAAGTGCTAGTAGAAAACACAGTATCCTTTCTAGCCTAAAAAACAAGGCTAAACAGTGTTTCAGGAATGTGTTAGGAAGTTAGCTCACTGTTCTGAAAGGCAGGGGGAAGGGTAGGAAAAGTACAACTATATATTAGCAGTCTAAAAATCTACAAATACATTAAAAACATATAGAAAGCAAAAATGTCTAGGCACCAAGGGCATTAGCCACTGTCCCACTGTTCCTTGTCAGGGCTAGGAACACTCTCACAGGGGGCCCTGGCATCCCCAAAAGAGGATGGCTGCTGGCCCCAGGATTCTACCCAGCAAGCAACCCAATTTGCTGGCAGAACTAGCAGGGCTTCAGCACATCTTTAGACTGGAAAAAGGAAATACATTATTTCACTCACACAGTCTCTGGCTGCTGTCTTCTCCCCTTTCTGCTGCCTTTCCCCTTTCCTTTGTGTCCCACTGTGGCTGGCACGAGGTTACCTGTTAGGGAGGCAGGCTATTGAGGAAGTTGCAGCTGCATGAGAGCTGCAGGCTGAGCTCTGGATAGCACCCTGAGGCAAGAGGCCATGAACTGCCAACCCTTGGCACAGGAAGGGGCACAGGGACCTGTGGCATCAGCCTGGGGACTGGACACTGAGACACAGCAGTAGCTGAGACCCCCAGACTTTGGTGCTGCTAGGGTCTGAATGCCCAGGGGTTCCTTTGTTCAGGGCCCCTTCTCAGAGCCACCAGCTGGAGCTGTTGTTATTTAGTTACTGCACCACAATTAAGCTATCTGAAGGACTTGGATGTTTGAGACTCTGCTATGGGAAACCTGGGGTTGAGTTGGTAAGGAATCCTGGTCTGAATGGAAGTGTGAGGGGTGTAGCTGTGAAGGGGCTTCAGTCCCAGCTTAGGTGATGCAAATGTGACTGCCAGAGTGGCTCCTGGATGGTCAGACAGGGAAGCTTCCTTAACAGCAGGATTCAGGACTGGATCCAGGTGAGAGCAGGATGTGAAAGGCCCTGTTGGTCTTTGCAGCCAGCTGGATAGCAGCTTTATGGGGAGAGCAGCAGGAAGGGCGGCATGGCCTGGCTGGAAGGTCCTTACCTTACCTTACCTGGCTGGAAGGGCCTTACCACTGCCAGCCGGGGCTCCATGTACAAATCACACACGGGACAGGAGTGCTGAGGAACGCCTCTCACACTGTTTATTTTCCAGCATCAGTCTCATTACATGGTTATGGCAAGAGGAAGACGCCAGCAGCTCACATCCCAGGCAGCAGACCAAGAACTTAATGTTACAACTTACTTTATAGGTTTTTTGGCCAATCACACAAAACAAAAGCATATTGACAGTAGTTCCATCCAACCACTATAAGCACACATCCCTTTGGTTAAAACAATGCTTGCTTATTTCAAATAGAATACCTGCTTGTAAGCCTTAAGATACAATGCACAGAGCCCCATTATTAAGCTTAGAACTTCCTAATATCCCTCTAGATATACTTTTCTGTATCTCAGGGAGTTATTCTAGACAAGCATTAATACACAGCCCACTGTTCCATTTGTCCTTAGTTTTCCACTTCTTATATGATTTTTCTGCTGACCAATCCTATGGCTGCTGCTTAGCTCTAATCACAGTTCTACTGTCTCTGAGGCTTGCCTTTTGCAGCTTTCCCCAAACCCTCTGATTTTAAGGATTCCCATACCTTACCTCCCATTTGGAAATGTCAGCCAGCCCATGACTCAGATTCCTGATCGCCCCTCAGACCCTCTTCTGCACAGCAGTGGTTTCAGAGTTGGTGAAGTCCAGCAGCACCTGGGAAAAGAAGCTCCAGATAAGCCCTGGGAGCAAACAGCCACTCCAGCAGGAGCAGTGTGATTCCACTTCTGAGAAAGACTTGCATGGTCCCTCAAGGCCTCCCCTGACCTTGAGCAAAGTCTTCATGGGCTCCTGCTCCAAGAGTCCCTGACAAGCCTGGGAGAAAGGCTCCAGGCCAACCCTCCTGCAAGGCAGATGCCATCTTCTGTAGCCACTGTACTCTAAAAGAGTTTGGTGCCTGTCCCTGATGCTTCCCAAGGGGAATCGAGCACCCTCCCCACAGCACACTGCCCAGCACACTTGAGTTGGGAACCACTCACCCTCCTACCTAGGGCGAGGAACAGCCCTGTGACATCCACTCTTTTCCCAGGCCAGAACTCAAAGACGCAATGCAGCACCTCATTGACTCTGGAGGCAGGAGAGCTGAGCACCATTGCTTCCAGCATGGTGTCCACAGCTCTCAGGGTCTGCAAGGACAACAGAGAGTGATGGCAGTGATTCTGCTGCTCCTCCTCACCCTAGAAGACTCATCTGAATTCTCAGGGACAAGACAGGATGCACATGCTGTCTGGGAGAGAGACATAGGCAGAGAGTCTGCTGACTACACATAAATATACAAATAGCAATTTCAGTTAAAAAAAATAATTTATTGCAGACTTCTACAACTGTACGGACTATATGTAAGCATGCAAATATCAGTATATCTATCTAAATATCCATATACCTCTAACTGTGTAAGTATAACAACATAAAACACATCTATAATTATAACTACATAGAGAGGGATCCCAAGTAGTCCATCTTCACAGGCTTTCCCTCAGTAGCTTCCTCCCATGCAGAGCAGCCCTTCTGGAAAAGTACAGCAGGATGGAAATCTAGGAAGCAAAGGGAGCATTGAGTCAACACTGGACCTAGTTTGTGTCTCCCTTGGCAGCACACCTAGCAGTTTTATCAGAGACTATAAAACATGGCCCAAAAGGCAGGTTCTCTCCTGGGAATTTGAGGTCTGCTGTTTAAAGAATAGGAATTCTTCCAAGTTTTCAAAAAGTTTTGAAGTACTCCACAAAAAGCTGCAACACTAGCACTGAAAATGGCAGCCACAAGGACTTTGAACAGTGACATTCACATCTCATGAAAAGAATTACAGCCTTGTTTCTTCTCTGTACTGACAAAGAGACCTCAGTCCTTACTTAAATGGTAGAAACTGATGGGCATTGTGAGATGAGTTATTAACTAACACTGTTACCTGGGATCGAGAAATTACCCTTTGAAGTGAGAAACAGCTCCTTCAACTCTACCATCAGCTCTTGGATCAACTACTCTGATCCTCCCTTTCTGCAGAAGTCAGGCTCAGAGTAGATGCCTCAATCATCTCAAAACACATGTAACTCTCTTCTTACCAGGGTCCTTTGGCTCAAGGGAACTGTTACCACAGCTTGTGTGTTGTCAAGTGAAGCTCTGTCTTCCACCACAATGTTCACAGGCTGAGGTCCTGAAGACTCACACTGACCCAAAATATTCTTCTTAAAAGAATGAAAAACAAAAAGAAAAAAGAAGCAAACCCCAAGATCATTTCCTACTTTCTTGTAATCACTTTTGAGACACAATAATAACTGTTCTTCTCTACCCTGGAAGGACATGTAACACAAGGTCAACACTGTTGACATGGTTAACATGGCAAGCCTTTTAAATTCAGACGTTTGACATATGGAAACTCAAACTCTTACAAAATACCTATCAATCAAAACACAAAATAAAAAAACCCACCAGAATACAGCAAGAAGACATGTCCTCACAGTCTGAACTTTGCCCTTGCTTATGACACTAGCTATAGGAAACAAGAAAAAAACCAGAAGGAGAAATCAAGGTACCTTCCTAGTTACCACTAGACTTACACATGTGTTATTACTTTTGAGAGATCTCGCTCAAACCACTGCACAGGTCTGTGTGGTGCAAAACTACTTTCATGAGCCACACATTTCTGGCTGTGAATCTCACCCCATCTCATCCAATTACTAAGTCTAATTACCAATTAATAATTACATTTAATAATTATTAAATTATAACATGTTGCTTGCTTTTTGGAGCTCTTCTCTCCCGCTCCATATGTATTTTGTAGACAACAATTTACTGCATGGGTATGTTTCTATTATTATGTGGCAAAAATCTATAGGGTTAAAAAACCTCACAAAGGTTTTTGTTAAGTTAGGTTTCTGTTCCGCTGCGAAAGTAAAGGCCTGAAGTACTGGAATTTATCTGTAGACAGAAAGATATTCTCATTATCACCTGTTAAAGAATATATTCTGCAGACTGGTTAGCCATCAGTACCTTGAAGATGAATGCTTGTCTAGAGCCTGCAACATTTCCTTCTATTAAAGAAAAGAAGGCTTTTGAAAACTGGTTATGTGTGAGTTTACAGAAGATAAAAGGGCATCACACTAACAGGATATGGATAGCTCCAAGAGATCACACTCCCCACCTTTAGTGTGCTCTTACTCAGATATTTAAAGGATGATGCCTGTGTATATTAATAGAAATAGACATTTTCTGATGAAGCCATTTAAATATATGCAAAAAGGCTGGGTCAATACAGGAACTAAACACCCAGGGAAGTCTGGGAAGAGCCAAGAGTTAAAGAAAGGACATTTTTAATCAAAAGAAGGAAGCTGTCAAACCAAAGGCCTTGTAGTCCCTGAACTACTCAACACAGAATAAGCCGCAGATCTTTAACCTCTTCACATCCAGGATCAACAATAACCTTCTCATCACATACATAACTCATGAGGACTCAAAACCAAAACACCTGTTCCCCACACTTGACTCACACACTTAATCCTTCTATTCCTAAGGATGAAATCTGGGCCCTAATTGCCAAAGCCTTCAACAATGGAGAATATACACTTCTCAAAACACTGTTCAAAAGCTGCCAAAACTGAAAAAGTTCAAAGTGCAGACAAGGCAATTCACTTAGTGGGCGCTAAGGAAGAATTCCTGTCACCTCTGGCACAGGGACATGCTCCTCTCTAGCCAGCACTGAACAGAGCAGTCCATGTTGGAGCTTTGTAAGGGATTCATCAGAATATACATCTTTCTGAAAGACACCCAAGAGGAAGATGAATAATTGTTGCAACACAAAGAGCACTAGTGGCAAGTTTGCACCAGCTGAGGATTTCCCAGGTAGAAACTTAATTGAAGGCATCAAGATACTGAGAGGACAAAATAAAAAAAAATTAGTAGCTTCAACACATACACAAACATGGCATTTCAAGTGCCCACACACTAGGTAGGTCTTGTGCAGCAGCAAGAGATGCAGCCAACCTTCTCCTTTTCCTTTGTGTTCAAAACCAAAAGGAGAAACTGCATTTGGTGCTGTAACAGAATGACCTCTCCCATGCCCCTCTCTGTACATGAGACTTAGGAGTTTTCTATACAAGAACGACCAGACACAGGTAGAGCAAAGGACACATACAACTTGCCAGGTGCCATAAAGTATAGACATCCTTTGTACCGAAAAATTTTATTTTCCATAGAAGACATAAAATTTGTAACTCCATGTAACCATTTCCCAGAGTTTTCAACAAAAAATGTTTCTCTTCCATGGCAATTCTCAAAATACTCTTTAGCATCAAAGACATAACCTAAAAAGCTTCCACATTAATGAATCTACAATGTACATTTTTCCCTTGAAAATGAACACCTGAATCTGGCCAACACAAGCAGTGGTCTCATGCTCCGGGATGCGAGATAGTTTTGATTCATGTCTCTTTTTAAAATTTTGCTTTTAATAAACAAGCACTTAACTAAAGAGGCTTTAACTTCTCAGGCACGTGACGGCACTGAAAACTCCCAGTGCACACCCCAGCACCACCATCCAATAGTCACCTCCGAAGAGGCCGCCAGTTGAGGGTGGGACAAAGGAACGATCTTTTCGAGGGCCTGAAACACCGCCTCGAGGTCGGCCGGGCGGCGGGGGCGATCCTCCGTCGCGGGCAGCCGGCGACAGTCGCGACACACACGGTGGGGGGGGGCGCGCCCGGGTAGCGGCACGGGGCCAGCAGGGGGCGCTGTGCTCCGCCATCCCTCAGACGCTCGGGGAGACCGTCCCGCGAACCTCCGAACGTCGATAAGGTCACCAGTCGCGGAAAATTCGGAACTGAACCGTTCAGGCTGCAAGTCACCTCACAAGATCTCCCCTTCAGCCTCCTGCTCAGAGCACAGTTATTCATCGGGTCAGAGCAGGCTGTTTGGAGCTTTACCAGTTAAAGGATATGAAACATCTCTGGGCCCTCACTCCACCACGCTGTGCTAAGTTTTTCCTTATCTCCAGCCCAAGCCTCTGTAGCTTCAGCTGATGCCGCTTTCTCTTTTCTCCTGCCAGGCACCTCTGTGAAGAGTGTGGCCTCAGCCCCTTGATCCCATCCCATAGCCTCAAGGTGCTTTCAGATGCCTTACAGCTGTCTCTGCTCCAGAGTGAACCAGTCCTGGACCCATGGCCTCACCTATCTATCAGAGTCAACACCTCAGCCCCACTCGCATGGTGGCCTTCCCTGAATTTGTCCTATTTTGCCAATTTCCATCTTGACTTGTGGATCCATTTGTGGTCTGACATGTGCCAAGCAGAAGTGATAATCCCTTTTGTTCTTGCTGAATTTGATGGGATTCCTTTCAGCTCATTTCTCCCCCCAGTTCTGATACCTGTGGTTGCCAGCCCTGCTCTTGTACATATTGACGGCCTCCTCCTCCTCCTCTTCCCTAGTTTATGACTATCTGCCAGTGTCAGGATGGCTCTATTTTGCTTTGCCCATTGCCCCCAAGTTAAACAGGAAACATCCCAGATTAGACCCACTGCTGGACTGCACTGGTTCCTAGATATTTCCTTCATTGTTTTGCTGTCAGGAATCATTCTTGGCGTATGCATTTCTGCTGCACCTGGGATAGCAATACCTTTCCTCACCCTGGAAACTGTAAAGTTTAAATAACTGGATTTGGACTTATAATAAGGTATCTGGTTTACAGCTGGACTTGATTTTAAGGGTCTTCTCCAATGCAAATAATTCTGTCATTATGTCCAGTACTGCCATATCCTGGACTAAGGAATATTGAGCGCTTCATTCAGGGTGATGAATAGCTCTTGCCTTTGCACCATGTTATAAAGCATGCATGCACAAGTCCTTGTCAGTCTACTGAATGCAATCACAGTTCTGCACATTGTTTTAGCATGTGTTTGACAGCAAACATTTGAATGCTTGCTCCATTGACTTTTCTGTGTAGGCTGCAGCTTGGTAGTTCTCTTTGTATCTAAATGTCTTAGCAGATAGGCATTGGATTTAAATGACTTTCTTGTGTATGTACTATGATGAATATCCACACCTGGCAACACTGAGTTAGTGTCTGTTGTTATATTCATATATAAGAAAAAGGGCATGCTGAGAGAGCTTGTGTTACATGTGAAATTGCACGTGGCACAGAAAATTAGGAGTCACTTACTAATTAACAAAAAGCAAAGTAATATTTCACTAGGTGTGCCTAGAATAGTGCTGGAGAAGACACAAGACATATTTATTTGAATTTTTATTCTGTAATACTCTGTACCACTTATATATATATAAGAGAGTAGGATACTACCAGCAAGTAAAACTAGTAATAGAGAAAAATGTTCCTTTTTAACTTCTTATTACAGATGAACTAATTGCAATCAGTTTTCTCAGGGAACATCCTACTGACATTCTGCAGAGCATGATGCTGGATTACAGTTTGCTTCTAGTGAACAAGAAAAGCTAATCTAGCAATCCTAGACAGAGCTGTATCAGATTTTTTTTTAAATGGTTTACAGATACTTTCTCCCCAATATTTTGTGACTTTCTTTTCCTTCCTTACACTACTAAATAAATAAGAAAATGTGGTTTAAAGTTGATCTTCCAGCAATTTCTGACGAAATACAGATATATACACTGAGGATATGAAAGCCTGGAGGATAGATTATGTATCTCCTGCTACTCTGGTGGGGCAGATGGTGAGTGGTATCTCAATCTATTTGTGTTAACCACTTCCAACATGTTGATTGCCAACAGCAACAAGTCAAATTGTGTGAAGAAACAGGTACTACAAGGCTCAAAGCCAAACTGCTGATGCTTTGTTAGCATGACCAGTGACTCTGCCTTATTTTATCAGAGACTGTTTGTTTACAGTCACCAAAGGTCAGATGAAAAATTTTTGTACTTCTGTTTTGGTTATTGCAATTCAAAAAATCATGAAAGTGGTCTTAGCAAGACCGCTAAGAAAGTTCTGCCTTCACAGAATCATTTGCAGTTATTTTCAGCTTGGACAATATCCCTGTGCATGTGGGGGTGCATGCACAAAAACTCCAAGAAAACAATCCCCTCTCACTTACTTGAAACAAGGAATTTTTTTCCCATTCCTCTTATATTCCTATGGAGCCATGAAATGCAATAATTTTTGACCCCATTTTGAGCCTAATAATCCATTTTATACACTGAACTTGCTAAATCATTGCTTCAATGCACCTCTGTCACATGCTATTGACTTTACTGCTACCATTGCTGTTCTTTCAAGTGAAAAATCTTGTTTCACAAGTCTGGGAAGACAAAAATCCATTTCAGAGTCTCTGACAGGGAGTCAATTTATCATTACTTCAGTAAGCACTCTTAGCTGCATAGCACATTAATTCTCTTTCTTGGTGTTCCATATGAAAGGTGTTGGGCCTTTCCTGAAATACTGCTTGTGTGATTAAATACTGCTGATTTTCCTTCATGATGAAGGGCAACTGAGATGTTATTGTCCATTTTTTATGCTCTTTCCTATTAGATCTAGCCAATGGATCCTGTCAATTACATATACAACTAACACATGTATTTATTTCTTTACATTTCTAATGGCCAAGCATCCTAGGGTTAATATAAAATTGTATTAAATTTATATGTAACATAATTTGAAACTTAACAAAAAGCACCTTTTATGTCTGTCCATCCGTCTGTCCATCTATCTAGCTACCTACTTACCCACCTACTCGCCTGCCTTTCCACCCAACTCTCTAAGTTTGAGAACAGCTTTTGTAGTAATCATCTCCCTTTACACTAATTTTCAGATGTAAACCCAAGCATACATTTACTGAAAAACACCTGTTGAGCACTAATTTATAATGTCCACCTGGTCCAATTGAATTGTGAGATGAAAAAAAAATCTGCAGCCTAAAAAGGGAGAACATTGAAGCAGAGCAAAAGACCTATTTTGTTGTGGGGTTTCCTGTATCAGAAAAGGTAAAATTTAAATTTGTTCTTTTTGTTCTATTTCTCTGCTTCAGTTGAAAGTGGAGAACAAAGAAAGTGGAAGAGGTACACCCAAAGACCCATCTTTTTAATGTGGAAATTAGTTTAGAATGGTTTGGCAAAGACCTCTGTGAATGGAGCCAGGTTGTGGATCTGACTGTCCAGTTGAATATCTGTTCTTTCAGGTCATTATTTTTGTGGGGTTTTACCTGGTCTCTCCTCTCAAAAGGACTCTATTGCTTCTACCTTGTAAATGTTTTAACTACTTCATTCCAGAAACTAATGTGGCCTTGTAAGAGTGATGAAATGCTTGATAGGAAAAGGGAAAAATGAAACTGAGTGTGGATCAGAGCCATAAGAATAAATCTTACTCAAAATAAGGAATCAAACTTCACCTAAAAAATTCACAGGAATGTCAATAGAAATGCCGTGATGAAATGATACTAAGACTGGAGACATGGCCAAGGCCTTGGTGACTGGCATTTAACTGTGATGGTGAGCCAAAGACATGGGTGAGAAGAGAGAGGGTAACATGGAGCTGCAGTAGCCCTGGATGTATGTGTATAGACACAAGGAAATGCAGGGACGGATGTCCTGTTGTAACATCACTGGGTGGGAGGATGGCATCACCAGGAGATGGATTGTTACCTAACATCCCCCAGCACTTATATTTAGGGGCCAGACATCCTTTGACTGTGACATCACTGGGTGGTAGAGAACAACATCACCAGGAGGTGGACTGTGATATCACATCCCTTGCTGGTTATGTGTGCGCCTGCAGAGCCTGGCTGAGCCAGTTTACCTCAAGCCTGGACTTCTACTGAGTGTGCCTGCAAGTGCGAGCTCCTTCTGGCCCTCAGTTCTCCCTAGCCTGCTGTAGCAAGAAGACATGGCCACGGGGACAGACTGGAGCTGCCCCATCTGCCACAACACTCGGGGTGATGTGGCTTCTGCTCTGCCCTGTAATGACCAGTTCTGCCTGGGCTGCATCCTGAGGTGGGCAAAGACAAATCCAATGTGCCCACTCTGCAGCAGACCTATGGAGATTGTCAGGTTTTCTGAGCGGAGCGAACGGGACTATCTACAGTTTGCCATCACAGCCTCAGCAGAGTTGGCAGAGGACAGCAGCCAGGCAGGGAGCACTCCGTTCCACCTGACCCAAAACAACCCCCATCACCCTGGGGTATCCCCTCCACCTTCTCCACAAAGGATGCTGCCTCCAGATGAGCAGGGGGCTTCAGAGACAGAGTTCATGGGTGGCCTCCCACCTGAGGTCTGGGCAGAACTTTTCCAAAGGCAACAGCAACTGCTGGACCCTGTGCTTCCCTGGCTGCGATGGAGGTTGGCAGCAGTCTATCAGGACCAGTGGTGGCGAGCAGAGGCTGCAGAGGGCTCTATCCTGCATGGTCTCTGTGTCTGTGGTCTGAATGCAGAGACCTTGGTCGAGCTGCTGGAGCCTCTCCTCAATGGGCACACAGCATCGCTGGTCTATGGCATCGTCAATGTCATTGCAGGCCAGTGCAGGGACGAAGCCCAGAGGCTGCTGTGCTTCCATCATGCCAGCACCAACTCCAGTAGCTCCAGCTATACTAGCTCCCAGGAGGTGATGCTTGCCAGTGGACCCACAGGCTCTGAGGTAGAGGAGGAAGCTGGTACACAAGAAGCCGGTCTCCAACAGAGTCCCAACCACCCCCCATCTATAACCACCCCCTCAGAGCAGGACCAGCCCCAGGAAGAGCAGGAGCAGATGGTGGCAGCAGCAGGTCCATCTGGTCAGGGCTGCAGCCCCTCTGCTCCTGACCAGGGCAGGGACCACTCTTCTGGAGAGCCCCGGCATGCCCGGAAGACAAGAACTCCCGGCCTCCAGGATTCTCCCAGACCCAAGAAGAGACCACCTCACCAGCAGCACTAGCACATGTCCAGGAACTCTTCAGTCAAGAAAAAAGAAATAAATTGTCATTTCCCTGACGAAGTCTCTGAGTGCTGCTTTCTCCCTGTTCTGGTGCCTTTTTCTGCACCCCATTCTCCACAATCAGCTAAGAGCCCCCAGGACTCCAGGGCCATTTCAACATTGCCTCCTCACACACAGGAAATCCTGCTGCAGCCATGATGATTGAAAAGCTTTTGAACAAACACCGGGGTGTGCTATCAGAGGTATCAGGAGTGAAAGACTGACCAGGCATTCGTCACATGAGAAGAGAAAAACTCTGATAGTGCCTAACACAATTTCTGCCTAAGACATTATAGCAAAATGTATGGTTTGATGATGTACAGTCAGAGGACTAGTACAGCCTGAAGGTACAACCAATTAGAGTTCATTCAATCAGTGTGAGACAAAAAGACTCCCTTCCTGGAAAGACCTATGCATTAATGTAGAATGCATTCTAATCTATAGTAGTGTAAAGCACTATAAAAAGAGGGGAGGAGGAAAAGGAAATGTGCATCAAACTGGGGAGTGGAAAAGGAGGTAATACCAGAAGCACTGTTCATAAGGATGTTAATTACACATTTTGCAGGTAAGTTTCAAAAAACTAAACAACAAAACCAAAACTAACCAATCAACCAAGAAAACCCCAAAACCCAACAAAAAATAGAAGTGTTGTTCTTTAAAACTTTGTTTTTGGACACATTAAGTTTGTATTTTGGGTGATCTGTTTGTTGGAGAGCAGAAAGAAGTTTCTACAGACAGTTGAAGGAGAAAGGAGAAGTAGTAACACTTAGCACATTGCCTTTTTGTTTCTCATGTTTGTACAGTATCTAGGACAGTTCATGCTGACCACAGAAAAGATTGGCTGATGGAACACAGTGGGAAAGTTGCAGATTTGCCATTTCATTGCAGCAAGCAGCAAGCTCAGTTGCTGTCCTGCTGCATGTTCCTGGCAGGAGCCTGTGCGGTCTCCCAGACCAAGTGTGTGCTGTATACCTCACAAACATCTTATGAGATTCCTTCTGAGCATGACTCAGCCCACAAGAACCTGGGTGGCAAAAGCATTCTCTCAGGAGGACGGAGGGGTGTCCAGCCGGCCAACCAGCAGAGATTCATCCGGGGGAAATCCCACTGAACAACCTGGTGGTCTTCAATGATGGAGTGATTACACTTGCAGATAAGGGAAAGGCTACAGATGTAATCTTCTGGAGTTCTGTAAGGACTGTGGCACTATTCCCCACCACATCCTTTGCTCTAAATGGGAGAGAGGTGGGTTTGATGGGACTGTTCAGTGGAAGTGGAATTGGTTGGACCGGGATATCCAGATGGTGGTAGTCAATGGCTTAGTGTCCCTATGGGCATCAGTGAAAAGTGGTGTTTCTCAGGGGCCCATATGGGAACCAGTGCCATCTTCACCAAAGACATAAGACAGAGGAATCTAGTGCACTCTCAGGAAACTTGGGGGTGACACCATGCTGAGTAGGTGACATGCCTGAAGAGTGAGATGCCATCCAGAGGGATGTGGACAAGCTCAACAAGTGGGCCCATGGGAACCTCATCAGCTTCAACAAAGCTGGGATTACAGCCCAGAAAGCCGACTGTATCCTGGGCTGCATCACCAGCAGCATGGGCAGCAGGTCAATGGGGGTGTGTCTTCACTCTGTTCTGGTGAGACACCACCCAGAACACTATGTCCAACTCTTTGTCCCCCAGCATAGGAAGGACATGAACCTATTAGAGCAAGTGCCAAGAAGGCCACCAAGATGATCATAGGGATGGAATGCCTGGACAGATGAGAGAACTGAGTTTATTCAGACTGGAGAAGGTAAGGCTCTGGGAGACCTTACAGCCCTTTCTAGTACCTAAAGGGGTACTATAAGAGAGCTGGATAGGGCCACTACAAAGACATGCAGTGATAGGAGAAGGGGAAATGGCTTCAAACTGAGAGAAGATAGGGTTAGATAAGATGTTAGGAAGAAATTCTTGATTGTGGGGGTGGTGATGCACTGGCATGGCCTGCCTAAAGAAGCCGCATCTGTCCCTTCCCTAGGAGTGTTCAAGGCCAGGTTGGACAGGTCTTGGACAACAAGGTCCAGTGGCAGGTGGCCCTGTCCATGGCACAGGGGTTGGAACTAGATGGTCTTTAGTATCCCTGAAATCTTAAAGCATTCTATGATTCCATTATTTCAGGTAAACCAAGTAGCTTTCCTCATATTGATGACTTATGCTACTTACTGCATGTTTCACCCTCCAAGCCAGCAGTTCTTAAAGAAACATAAAAACTACATTCCTCTTCCAAAATCTCCCAAGACATTATAAAACTCCATGATTTCAAGTATTTTTTTACTGGAATAGTAAACCATTAGTGTTGTGCATAACAAGATAATAACTTACATGGTTATCTGTTGTGGAGTACCAGGCATAAGAAGGTTTTATCTCAAACATTCTGAGTGTTGCAACAGAAAAGCTGTGACTGGAAGAAAGGGTGTTATGGAGACTGGAAAGCACTGAGCTGAACAAACTTATTTTTCTGCCTTGAGACTTGTGCTTAGTGCTGCTGTGTGAAGTCCCACTCTGGACTCCCTTCCTGGAAAGCACCAAAGGGCTGACTGCACATGCCCAAAACAGTGGCAAAAATCTGTTTTACATAAGAGGTGTGCACCAGAAAAACTATAAAGGAAGTGGATCAATGCCATCCTGCCCTTTGTCTCTTGCACTCTTTGTTCACCCCATTTCCAAGTAACAGTTCCCTGACATGTGGTCTGGTGTCTTTGTTCAGCCTGAAAAGAATTTAAAATGAACACCACACAGCTTATTGGGTCAGTTGTGACATAACAGACCAGGAAAAGAGGGTGGGAGTGCTGAAGCCTTGGATGAACTATTGCATGCACAATGAGTGAGAGTAGCATTGGAAAATTGATCCAAACACTGAGAAGCTCCAGTGCTATACTAAAATCCTATTGAAGAATAATTGTCTTCATTATCCAGTGTAATTGCCTAGATTTGAAAGCCTGTCATTTTCTCCATTTACTTCAGAGGTAACATCAGCAAGCAAGTGATATAGCTTAGGACTGAAAACACCACCTCAATCTTGCTGCATCCCCAGTCTCAGGAAACCCATTCATAGAGCTCCTCAAATGTTCACCACAGAACAAGGTGGGACAGAGGCCTAGGGTAGGATGAATGTGGTAGGATGAAAGTGTAGCATGAAGGAAAGCATGGAAAGCCAAGCAACATACCTACTGCATACACATCATCCTGCTGCTGCACTGCTGTGGCATTTCCAAGGAGCCTTGCCCATCTGAGATGCACCTCTGGGAGTTTCCCTGGGCACATCCTTGGATAAAAGGGAGCTGCCTGCTATGGATGTAAAGAAAGAAAGAAAAGAAACTTCCAACACACTGGGAAAACTCACCAAGTACTGGTACGAGGAAAGCAGTGAGCCCGAATGGGCCACTCCTGGCAACACTGGAAGTTGTGGGACAGAGAGGACATATCAGGTGCTTGGTATTGGTCGTTGATTGCCTGATGTGTGGCCAGGTTGTGATGCATCCCCTCCAGGACAAGTTCCCACAACTCCCCCTTTTTTGTTTGATTTAAAATGAAATGTATAACAATCATACTTAAAATAAATAATCTTGTCTTAACTAAAAACAATGAAATACTTAATAGACTTTAACTAAACTTTAGAATTTAAATAAACAGGTGGGTTCATATTGCAGAGCACAACTAAAAAATAAGAAAATACAATTTTCATTCCCCCTCACTTCTAAGGGCCTGAGTCCTGGGTGGCTCCCTGCCACTTCATTCCCCCTCAATTACCACAAAACAAAAGAGAACAAAATCAAAAGGACTTGTGGTGGCATCTTCCCTGAGTGCCCTTCACCAAGCACACAAGTCAAAAGAAAAGCTTTCATGGGGGACTAGACTGTGGAGAACCTTCTGACAGGGCTGGGAACAGGTCTCCTGTGAGGGCAACAGAGTTGTTCCTCCGGCTGTATGGAGAGTGCCAACTCTTGTGTTTAAACAAATAAAATAACTAGGTTGACTGGCTTCCAAGGGTCACCTACATCAGTAATTTCTGAAATATGAATTACAACAAAAATGGGGAACTGCTAATACAGTAGGAAAGTGGGGGTAGGGATGAGGGCTGTCAGAAAGTGGGTTAGGGTAGACTCCAGGGTGGCATGGCCGGTGCTGTCCTGGCAAGGGGACAGAAAAGGAGGGGAGATGGCAGATGGCTGGTGGTTCACCTGTGCTCTTGAGCAGGTTCCATCTCCCATCCTCTCCTTCTCAGGGATAGTGGGTTCAGGGATGTGGGGGATGGAATAGGAAAAGGGGGAAAGAAAAGCTGTTAAATATTGTGCAACTAAAATTTAAAATTAAATTATCATCAAATATACTGTCATTTACCACCAAACATCGCAAAGTAAATGATATTCAATAATCACTTTATCGAACGTATATCTGACACCACCTCTACAAGTGACATGGAAGATGGACTTCCATCTCATTCTACTATTTCCAAGGATTATTCTATAAAATGCAGCTCAGCACTGCTCCCTGCTCCCTTAGGTGAAGCTTCTGCCAAGCAAAAGCCTCCCTGGACAGAGAGACAGATACCCTTTGCCTTGTAAACAGGGTCTAAGCTCTCCACCTCTAGCTCTAACAACACTCACTGTGCCCACAGGCTTCCCCCAGGGCCTTACTTTATCATTCCCATTGTCACTGACACACCTCTTGCAAGCAGGAAGCCATTTTGTGCCAGTAAAAATGGAGCAAAAGTGCTGGGAAACCTTGGGCACTTCTAGGGGGCTTGATCATTCCTCCAGCAACCACTGGCATTCTCCATTGCACAACTACAAAGCAAACTCTTACAGACAGGACAGATACAATGCTGTCCAAAAAACATCATGAGGGTTTTTCCCCCCAAGAAATACAACCCTACATATTTCACAGAAAAAATGCCATGATGATGAGAACATCATTAAGGACACCTCCAAAACAGACAATCCTAGCACGTCCTCACTTCAGGAATTTGCATTTTGTTCCACTAAAACACTTAGGAAATTATTCCCAAATCGGCTGGGGGCCGTGGCCATGTGCGTTTCCTTCTGGGAGGGGGGCTTTTCGGGAGGATTCCTCCCAAAATTGCCCTAAACCAGGACACATGGTACAGAGAAAATGTTGCAAATGAATCCCTCCTGACCACTGAATCTTGTTTTCAGCAAAATAAGGAAAGAAATGTTACCGAGAGCTGCTTCCTGATAGCTAACTTGACCTTTGAGGCAATGGGGTTTCTCCTCCTTTCATTCCCACGTATTTTGTATTATTTTGAGACACTCAAAAATTATGTCTCCTATGAAAAGCGGCAAACAGGTGCAAACACACTTGAGGGACAGGAGATCTGCCAGGTGCTGCTCTTTACTGCAGCAAAGACATTGTCAGCATGCCGGTGTCTCTGCTGTGCCTTTAGACCACAGCTATAAATGCTGGCCAGCACTGAGAGATCACCAGGCATCATCCTAAGATGTGTCTGAACAGCTTTGGAGATTGTCACTCCAGGGAGATGTGACACCAGCAAAATGCACAGCCCCTCCCTTTGAAGAAGGAACTGTGGCTGCACTCACCCTTTGCCAAGAGTTTCCACTTCTGTGTATTTCGCCTCAGGATCTCCCTTGCTCACCAGCTTCTCTGTAAAAAGCCCAAGGAAAGATGCTCACTTCAAAAGAGATCACACCCTGCAGCAGATCACAAAGGCAGCCCCACCCTCTGGGACACTGGGCCCTCTCAACTCAGTCAGTCGGGAAACAACAACACCACCGCACCAGCACCACCTCAAAAACAGCAGCAGCAAGACAAGCAGCCCTGCAGCACAGATGGCCTGCACTAAACTAAAAGTCTAAACTGCAACCTAAGCACATGGAGAAACAGTCAGAGGAGACAGGGATCAGAAAACTCTAACCAAGAGAAATGATTGTTTTCTATAAACATTAAGGGCAGCAGGAAAAACAAAACCTTCCTGTTCTTGGCAATGAACACTCCGTGACATTCAACACAAGCTTTCATCCTTGCAAACATCAAAGGCATCTTGGGTTCTGGCATCAATTTTTCTCATCAGCTGCTCTCTCCAGAACAGGAAGAATATTGCAAAGTGCTTCCAGCAGAGCCCAGATGTCCAGCTTTAAGCAGGACTTTGCCTAAACAATGCCCTTCAGCCTTTCAGGAGCAGCAGCTCATGTTATGAGCTACTGTGATGGCCTCAGGAATGAGGCCCCTCAGCCTTTAGGACAGGCTGAGTGCTGAAGATGACCCTGGCCGTGCCCACAGCAGCTGGGCCCCGCAGGAGCTCCTTGAGGCCTACTCATTCGCTAGGTCACAGCCTCCTGCTCAGCCAGAAGCAAGCTCTGCTTGGCCTTTTGCCTACAGATTCTTCTCTGGGTCTTTTATCCTTTTTCTCTTTCTCTATCTATGCATGTGTGGGATTTTTCCAGGAATTTGACGGTTGGGTCTCCTTACACCTCTCTTAGGAGTCTGTCTTCCAAACTCAAGCAGACACAGATTCCTTTTCCAGCTTGCAAGGAAAATAGTGTCCAGCCACAGCCAGAGCAGGCAAAGCCTTCTATTGCTGCACACACAAATGGAGAAGTCCTCAAAACACAGGATCCTTAGACAGCTGTGCTCTGGGTCCAGAGCCATTGGCAGCTGCTTCTCTTCAGTGCACCTGACACTGGAAGGACTCTACTGTTCTGGTGGCTTCTTGTACATTTGGCTTCTGTTCTGGGGTGACATTATGATGCTTGCACCCCCAGTCACCTGTTCTGTTTATGCTGGATGTTATATTCTGTGCCTCCAAGATTGGATCAGACAGTAGGTGTCAGGAGAAGAGGGAGCACAGAGTTTTGTTATCAACTGCACTCTCCCCCGCAGTCTGCTGGAACACGGAACTCCAGTGTTGTTGTCTGGGCACAGTTGGGGTAGAGCACCACACTCCTTCTGCTTTTTAGTTAGTTAGTTAGTTTAGCTAGCTAAGGCAGTCTGAGTTTACCCTTTACTGTTTTTCTTTCCCCTTTCTTGGAACCATTCGAACCTGCTCCAGACTGGGACCTGGCAAAACACCGAGGGCTCACACTTTGTAGCCCACCAGGGCCTACTCTGCAGCCTTTCCCAGCACTGGAGGGACAAATAACAGAGTGACAACCCCCAGGAGAGACTTTCTGAACTTGCCATCTCTTCAGAGCAGCAAATGAGTGTTATCATCTATGATTGCTCATTTTGTCTGTTGGGGAGTGTTTTTCCTGTTAAATAAACAACTTCTTTCCACTTATCTCCAAGGAAATTGTTCCCACACCGGCTGGGGGCAGTGGCCATGTGGGTTTCCTTTTGGGAGGGGCCCTGTCGGGAGGTTTCCTCCCAAAATTGCCCTAAACCAGGACACATGGTACAGAGAAAATGTTGCAAATGAATCCCATCTACAGTCAGCAGAGCTGGCTTTCAAGGGGAACAGCTTGGTGGATTCTTTGCAGCAAAGGCCTAAACCCCACAGGATCCACGAGGGGTCTGCCATCAGGCAGATGATGCCTTTTCCTCTAGATTGCATTGGCACTGGGCATTCCCCTGAAGCTTTGTCTTTTGCCACCTCAGTCACAAAAGAGAGGTGCTGCTTTCATTTCTGCTTTTGGCTTCTACACTAGTTGGTGGTCATCCTGACCACTGAATCTTGTTTTCAGCAAAATACAGGAAAGAAATGTTACCGAGAGCTGCTTCCTGATAGCTAACTTGACCTTTGAGGCAATGGGGTTTCTCCTCCTTTCATTCCCACGTATTTTGTATTATTTTGAGACACTCAAAAATTATGTCTCCTATGAAAAGCGGCAAACAGGTGCAAACACACTTGAGGGACAGGAGATCTGCCAGGTGCTGCTCTTTGCTGCAGCAAAGACATTGTCAGCATCCCGGTGTCTCTGCTGTGCCTTTAGACCACAGCTATAAATGCTGGCCAGCACTGAGAGATCACCAGGCATCATCCTAAGATGTGTCTGAACAGCTTTGGAGATTGTCACTCCAGGGAGATGTGACACCAGCAAAATGCACAGCCCCTCCCTTTGAAGAAGGAACTGTGGCTGCACTCACCCTTTGCCAAGAGTTTCCACTTCTGTGTATTTCGCCTCAGGATCTCCCTTGCTCACCAGCTTCTCTGTAAAAAGCCCAAGGAAAGATGCTCACTTCAAAAGAGATCACACCCTGCAGCAGATCACAAAGGCAGCCCCACCCTCTGGGACACTGGGCCCTCTCAACTCAGTCAGTCGGGAAACAACAACACCACCGCACCAGCACCACCTCAAAAACAGCAGCAGCAAGACAAGCAGCCCTGCAGCACAGATGGCCTGCACTAAACTAAAAGTCTAAACTGCAATCTAAGCACATGGAGAAACAGTCAGAGGAGACAGGGATCAGAAAACTCTAACCAAGAGAAATGATTGTTTTCTATAAACATTAAGGGCAGCAGGAAAAACAAAACCTTCCTGTTCTTGGCAATGAACACTCCGTGACATTCAACACAAGCTTTCATCCTTGCAAACATCAAAGGCATCTTGGGTTCTGGCATCAATTTTTCTCATCAGCTGCTCTCTCCAGAACAGGAAGAATATTGCAAAGTGCTTCCAGCAGAGCCCAGATGTCCAGCTTTAAGCAGGACTTTGCCTAAACAATGCCCTTCAGCCTTTCAGGAGCAGCAGCTCATGTTATGAGCTACTGTGATGGCCTCAGGAATGAGGCCCCTCAGCCTTTAGGACAGGCTGAGTGCTGAAGATGACCCTGGCCGTGCCCACAGCAGCTGGGCCCCGCAGGAGCTCCTTGAGGCCTACTCATTCGCTAGGTCACAGCCTCCTGCTCAGCCAGAAGCAAGCTCTGCTTGGCCTTTTGCCTACAGGGAAGCTCAGGCAAAGCCAAACCAGGCCCAGCTGCTCTCAGAGGCAGGAGCAACACCCCGCTGATCCCTCACCACCTCAGGGCACAACAACAGGTCCTGTGTGGAGGCCTCAGGACCTGGCACTCAGCTGAGCAGGAGCAGGAGGTGGGACAGCTCATGCCGACACACGCACACACAAGGCACTGCTCCGGCACACAAGGATCACAAAGGACCTACTCAGCATGGCCAGGCACTTGTCCTCTGTGCTCTCTTGCTGCTGCTCTCTGCTGCCAGAGGAGCTAGTCGTGCTCCAGGTGCACGAGCTGCTCGTGCTTGAGCTTCCAGCCTGGGCACTGGAGCCTTCTTCCCAGCCTTCAGGTGCAGCTCCCGCAGCTGCCAGGACAGAGGAGGTGGAGCTCTGGGACAAGAAATGAATTTGGGTCACAAATGTGCTGGCAGAGATGCCCATCCCATTTCACCCCTAGGAAGATGCTGCTGTCCACACCCAGGGTTCTTCACCTCCCAGCTTGTGCAGCTCGCTTCAACAGCTCAAGGCACAAAATCCCAAGGCTGCTTTTACATGATGGAGAAAATGACACCAAAGACGCTGCTACTCAAAGGGGGCACTTACTGATGTTGTTTGCTCCGGCCCTGGGCTGACAGCAGGGCCAGGTTCATTGGCACCTTCCTCCTCTTCAGCCTCTTCCTCGGGTACAGAGGCAGCCAGAGCAGGTGCTGACGCTGCCCTTGTGCTCTGTGGACAGACAGCAGCATGAGGGACAGGAAGAACCTGTCATTCACCACCTTACCTATATTCAGCTACCAGCCCCGCTGCAGCTCAGCTCTTCCTTTAGCTACTGACAGCTGCTCTGTGGGGAGGGCCAGGTCCCTCCTGGGGACAGTGCCACCTCATATCCTGCAAGCTTTTGAACTGCATCTTTGCACTGCTCTCCTCACAGGGGACAGGGAGCCTGCACAGCCACTGGCCACCAAGGGCCTCACTTGTACCCCAGGAGCATCCAAAGACATCCTAATGCTACCTCTTGTCTCTTGCTAAGACAAATTCACAGCCCCTTTCAGAACAGCAGGAAGGTGATGCCTAAACAATCCAAGTTCCACTCCTCTTTTCCAAGCACCACTACTGGAAAGATTCCAGGCCTCAGCATGTTCAGTCAGTCACGGGAGGTGCTGTCTGATCAGAAACTTGCAGCTATGCTTTGCTCCAGCCACAGCACTACCCAGAGCTGCCACTTACTGATGCTGGATGCTCAGGCCCTGCAGTGGCAGCAGGTGCAGTTTGGGGAGCATCTTCCTCCCCTCTGGCCTCTTCTGCAGGAAGACACGCAGCCAGAGGATCCTCCGAGGTTGGTGTTGGGCTCTGCAGACAGACAGCAGCATGAGGGACACATGACCTTCTTTA